>NC_068366.1:33594110-33922518 GCF_020536995.1 Dreissena polymorpha | reverse complement strand
GGTGATTTGTACTTCATAGTTGTATTAGTTGAGGGTGTAAGGGGCCTTTCACAGATTTTGGCATGTATTTAAGCTTGTCATTAAATGCTTTATATTGATAAATTCAAACATTGGACCTAAAAATAGCCATTAAAAAAAACAAGAATACAATTTGAAAAAAAGGAAAAAATGTAACCCTCAACTGGGCTCGAACCATGGACCCCTGGAGTCCTGGAGTAAAAAGTCTTCCACTTAGACCACTTGACATCCGTGCTCATGCTATGACCGGATGTATTTTTTACTAATATAAGCAATCCTCATAGTTTCCCAAAATATAATGACAACAACAGGACTTTCCAAATTATTCAATTGTTTAGCTTTACAGCGCTTTATAATTTTCAGGTTTTCAAATGGTCAAAAGATGCATATAATGGATATTTTAGAGCATTGTAAATGTTAAGTATTACTATTTTTAACAAATATCATTTAAGTGGGGAATGGCCAGTATTGTATCCAGATCTGCTAGAGAAGATGTAACAGATTCAGTTTTGTCAGTGCCCTTTTTCTTTTAATGCTGTTAAATAGCTATAGGAGGCAACTGTTGAATTTTCTGAATGCAGGTGCGTAAGAAAAATATTGTTAGTGTGTTGAAAGGGAAATAACTCTACAATGCTATATGATTCAACTATCGTAATTATTGTAGTTGTCTCCCTTGGTATGTCAGACAAAATTGGGTTGAAATAGAGAAGAAAGCTACTGATGTCCAATTTATGTAAATTTGATAGAGATTATTGAATCCTGTAAACCACTCAGGGCTTCAAACCTGTATTCACAACTTGGCTTAGGGAAATGTTAACGTAAGATATGGTTCAGTGATTATTTCGGAACGATTTTCCACTGATTTTGAGGAGAAAATACCAACTTTTGAAGCAATATTCACTAGTTTAAAAATGTTTTGAATCTTAGCAATTAAGAAACGTTAAAAAAATAATGTTCCTTTGGTTACCAGATTGTTGTTAACATCGTGTATGCTTTTGGATGTCATGTTAACGAACCTACCATATTCCTACACACACAAACTGTTTGGGCAGTTAATGTGTTTCATATGTGACCCTGACTCTTTGATTTTCAGACATCAAGCCTGCAACTACTGGAAGACGTAGAAAGACGTGTTATGAGTTTCTTTCATCCATTGATCAGACAGGTTGGTGGACCAAAACTAATAACAGTATTTTACCACGTATAGCGCGCCCCCTTGTATAATGTGCATGCGATATTTTAAAAGCCAAAATGAGAAAAAAAAAAGAATTCAAGACAAAAAAACCTGAAAATCGGACTGAAAATCGTTGCGATTTTTATATTGCGCAATCATTTGATCCGAGTTTTCGAGCGCTGTATTTTTTGTTTTAAAGAAGGGAGTGTTTATACGATCAGGAGCGTGGGTAGCAATATATTTTAAACAATATTTAAGATTTTCTCTCGAGAACATGGGGCTGTTATCGTCATCCTGATGGTCTGGAAGTTGTCTATAATCCGTTGAAGTCTGATGCGTCAAAACTTTTGAATTCTTTGTTATCGGGTGTCGTCGTCGCTGTGAACGTTTAATACAACACTTTTGAACGCTTAATATTATACACCGAAGTGCGATTGCATATTTTAATGTTCTCAAGTGTCAATTAGGGTCTCAAATGTTAACAGGGTTCGCACAGGGCTTGAAAAGTGCTTGAAAACGAGTCCTAGGCTTGAAAAGCACTTGAACAAAGGTTGGCCTTGAAAAAGTGCTTGAAAAGTGCTTATTTCATGTAAAAAAAGCCTTTAAAATGTTTATTTCTGCTCAAAATTATTTTTTCATCGCTTTATTATAAACTTAAATCGTTCATAAGGGTAATATTACGAAAATTTATCATAAATTCCTTCGCGCAAAAAGTTGAGTATGAAATATAAGTTTCGTACACTATTGAGTACGAAACGTTATGTGTACTACGTCAGAGGTTCTCCATTGTTATCAATTTTCGCGAGTGAAAACGCAGTGATTGGGAAGTGTTGTTTCAAACCAGGGTGTTTAACTGAATATTCCTGGGTACAGAAATAAATTAACTTCGAAAAGCACATTGTCGGGTCTATATGATGACCATTGATGTCAGGGGGATGGGGGGAAAGCGCTTTGAATTATGTGTGCTACGTCCGAGGTTCTCCATTGTTATCAATTTTCGCGAGTGAAAACCCAGTGATGGGGAAGTGTTGTTTCAAACCAGGGTGTTTAACTGAATATTCCTGGGTACAGAAAAAAAAATTCGAAAAGCACATTGTCGGGTCTATATGATGACCATGATGTCGGGGGGGGGGGGGGGGGGGATGGGGTGAAAGCGCTTTGAAAAGTCTCGATAAAGGGGAAACCCACAAAGAAAACATGAAATTGATAAGCAAACAGGGTTCCTGCAATGTGTTTTTTTGTGAAACGGGAAGGTACTATTGTTAACACTGTTAAATCTAAAACAGATAAAACAATAACAGCCCATCTGTGTTGAACCAGGAAGGCACAGCCACAGAGAGTGTGCAGATAAAAGATATTCAAATTCCAGGACCTTCGCAACCATCAGCAGCAGTATCAAACTGGCAGACATGCATAGACAAATTCATTACAAAAAATTATATGTTGAAAGTGGAAGTTGGGGGGGGGGGGGATGGGTGAAAGCGCTTTGAAAAGTCTCGATAAAGGGGAAACCCACAAAGAAAACATGAAATTGAGAAGCAAACAGGGTTCCTGCAATGTGTTTTTTTGTGAAACGGGAAGGTACTATTGTTAACACTGTTAAATCTAAAACAGATATAAACAATAACAGCCCATCTGTGTTGAACCAGGAAGGCACAGCCACAGAGAGTGTGCAGATAAAAGATATTCAAATTCCAGGACCTTCGCAACCATCAGCAGCAGTATCAAACTCGCAGACATGCATAGACAAATTCATTACAAAAAATTATATGTTGAAAGTGGAAGTATTGAGGGTATTGCATACCGTTTGCACATATCAATCCTTCAATTTCAATAAACACATTACAAAGTTATTTCAGGTTATGTTCCATGACAGTACCATAGCAAAGCAAAGAAATTTTCTTGCGGAGACCACAGGACAGCATATGTGGCCGTTTTGGGGTTAGCTGAACATTTCAAAACTTTACTTGATAGTTTTATACTGTAAGTGGACCGTACTCAGTGTCTTTTGATGAAAGTTTTAAACAAGAAAGACCAATCCAAGCAAATGGATATCCATGTTCGGTTCTGGTACCGAAGTCAAGTCTTACAAATGCATTTTTTAAAGGAAACTAACATATGGTTCTTGGCCTTGAAAATAAAAATTTGGCCTTAAAAATGTACTTGAAAAGTGCTTGAATTTAGGTTTGAGATCTCTGTTTGAACCATGGTTAATTAGCGTCTTAAATAAATAATTACTCATCAAGTTATAGCAGATATTTCTCGATGAAAGCTGTCAATTACAAAGTGCAAAAAGATCCCGTTCACACCTACCTTTACCTGCGAAACACAACTCCTTCACAATTGAACTTTATCTGCTTTTCATTTATGTTGACAACAGCCCCTAAAACTGTGGTTAATGAAGAAGTGTGAAAACACCAACAAAGACAATTTTTCATATTTTAATTTTTGTCCAAAACTACTACTACCCCGTTCCTAGCTACCCTACACCCTATTTGTTGGTTCGACAACGGCCCCTTCAGTCTATAACATTATAGGGTGTAGTTTTCTGCAATAGAAAAAATGGCGGCTATTATGAAGATATGCGATTGCCGAAATGGATTTTTCAAATTTTGCAATCAGGAAAGAGATGTATCAATGTATGATGCGCACCAATTTTTTATTTGAACTTTGATGGTAAAAAAACTGCGCACTATACGTGGTAAAATACGGTAAATCAAATTGTACTTGGAAAAGGTCAATGTTTCACACTGGTAATTTGTAGCCATTAGCTAATAAGGTGGCAGAATGAACTCAGCTTCAGTGAATGTATTTTAAATATTCCTTGTCAGGTCTTGAAAAATCCACTCGACTGCTCGAATTTGCAAGTGTGAAGTTGACAGTTGGCTAATAAAGTTTGTTAAATACTTGACTGACCGAGCAAGTGCTGTTTTTCCGGTTGAGAAATGTAAATTCAGTTCCAGAAACTCCTGCCACATCGATACAAATTGCGAACATTTTCCGAACCAACAAAAAATAGGTTTAGTACACAAAGAAACTGCACTTTCGTTTTGACAATGTAATGACGTCACGGGGCATAGTAAAAATAATTCTCGAAACGGCTGCGCTCGGTTCATAGATGTCAGTGCTCTGACATAATCGATTTATAGTGAGCCACAGAAAATGTATGGCTTTGATTCTAACCTAAGATTTGTGCATCTTTAAGGATATAACCTTATAACTTTATTTGAGCCAACTCATAACTTATCTGACCAGCAGGAATTGATGACTTGATATAGTACGTACTGGCCAATTGTGTTCCATAACTGACCTTTATATATAAACATATTAGAAAACTTTACATTTATATATTTAAAGAAGACAGCATTAACATGTCTAGAAAAATAGTTGCTTAAAACAATAGTCATTGGAGATATGTAAGGCATACAAGTCTTGTATATAATTTGGTTGTGTTATAAAATCTGCTTGGTTTTTATACGCCCGTATAAAATACGGGACGTATTATGTGAAACCCCTTGGCGGGCCGGGGGCGGGCGGCGGGCGGAAGGCATCACTTTGTCCGGACTCTAATTCAAATTGTATTCATCCGATCTTCACCAAACTTGGTCAGCAGTTGCATCTAGTTGATATCTAGGGCCAAGTTCGAATATGGGTCATGCCGGGTCAAAAACTAGGTCATAGGGTCAATAAGTGCATTTTCAAAGGGGCCACTTTGTCCGGACTCTATTTCAAATTGTATTCATCCGATCTTCACCAAACTTGGTCAGCAGTTGCATCTAGTTGATATATAGGCCAAGTTCGAATATGGGTCATGCCGGGTCAAAAACTAGGTCATAGGGTCAATTAGTGCTTTTCAACGGCGCCACTTTGTCCGGACTGTAATTCAAATTGTATTCATCCGATCTTCACCAAACTTGGTCAGTAGTTGCATCTAGTTGTATATCTAGGTCAAGTCCGAATATGGGTCATGCTGGGTCAAAAACTAGGTCAAAGGGTCAATTAGTGCATTTACTTTGTCCGGACTCTAATTCAATTGTATAAATCTTATCTTCACCAAACTTGGTCCGTAGTTGCATCTAGTTGATATCTAGGCCAAGTTCGGAATATGGGTCATGCCAGGTAAAAAACTAGGTCATAGGGGTCAATAGGTCCATTTTCAACAGCGCCACTTTGTTCCGGACTCTTATTCAAATTGTATTCATCCGATCTTTACCAAACTTGGTCAGTAGTTGCATCTAGTTGATATCTAGGTCAAGTTCGAATATGGGTCATGTCGGGTCAAGAACTAGGTCATAGGGTCAATTAGTGCATTTTCAACGGCGCCACTTTGTCCGGACTCTAATTCAAATTGTATTCATCCGA
Organism: Dreissena polymorpha; assembly: GCF_020536995.1. Lineage (NCBI taxonomy): Eukaryota > Metazoa > Mollusca > Bivalvia > Myida > Dreissenidae > Dreissena > Dreissena polymorpha. The sequence continues at coordinate 33,916,964 of NC_068366.1, read as the reverse complement.
AACTTTTAAACAACTTTTTATCCTGCGTCAAAGTGGTATGGGGGGTATAAGTCACATTCAGTGACAAAGCTCTAGTTCAAGTTGATATCAATGCATATATATGAATATATCAGTTATATAAGTTGTTGTTGTTTTTTTGCTTATTTCCAAAACAAATACATCAATCATCAGTGTATCATCTCCAATGGCACACGAATCGGGCGTATATTGCTCCGTCATGCGGCGCTCTTGTTAATTAAATGTGTGTAAACTTTGACTATATGCATATATGGGTATCTTTATTTGTACCTTTCCTTACTTCAAGGCGAGCTTTGTGCGTTTGTTTGAAGATGAGGAAGAAGATGAAATCAAATATGAACGCCTGCTAGTAATTCATCTGTAAGACTTTGTATAGTTTACTCTTATTAGCTGTAACTGGACTCCTATGTGCTAACATACAAATTGGTATACTTAGCCTACCAGTAACCATTATTACCTGGTCTGATCACAATGTGTTGTTAAATTGCATCTGTATGGGAGGCCAGTCTCAGTAAAAATTGGCTTTATGCATGTACGTAAAGTATGCACATTGTAATCATGTACGATATAGATCTGGCACGAGTTGTCAATATCATACCATATTTTATTAAACGAGTTCAGGTATTTTGTTAGTATGCGAGCCTTTGGCGAGCTACTAACGAATTTCCATGACAAGTTTAATAAAATATGGTATGATATGACAACGAGTGTCAGATTCTTTTTTATCACATGCTTTAAAATGAGCAAATTAAACAAATATTTACGCAAACATAATGATAATCCCAAAAGTTGTTTACATTTGTGACGTCATTGACGTTGCAATGTCATTCAGCAAAATAACAAAATGCGATTGGTCAATAAACAAAAACTAAGCAAATGAAAACGCTTACAAATGTTGTATTACACATGTGTAATATAAAAAATTATGTAATGGTTGTATTACATGGGGAAACGGGGTATAGCATGTGATAAAATGCCTTATGCTTAGACTATATTGCCATAAAAGCAGAAAGTGTCATCCCTGATTAGCCTGTGGAAACTGCACAGGCTAATCTTGGACAATACTTTAGGCACATTCATTAAGCCCAGTTTTCCAAGAGTGTGACTTATGTATATTACAGAGGGCAGAGCTGACATCAAGATGCATGGACCCACAGCAGTACCTTGAGTTCTCAGAGGCAAGGTGTACAAACTTCAGTGAGTACAACAAGGGCATTCAACCCCCTAGTAATATGAGCTTTGCTGTGGGATAAATGGACAAAATTCCTGTCAGAACAGTGGTGTCCCAGATTAGCCTGTGCAGTCCACACAGGCTATTCAGGGATGACACTTTCTGCCTAGGCTGGATTTCCGCTCAGAAGAGATTTTCTTTTCATTAAAAAAAATACTATAAATACTGAAAGTGTCGTCCCTGATTAGCCTGTGCGGACACTATATTTGCATGCATTTAGCCCAGTTGTCTTGAACGCTGCTCATAGACCAGTTTTAAAATATCCAGAAATTTCATAATTTTCTGTGACTATAATATTGGCATGACGCAAGTCAATAAAAGTAAAAGTATATATTTACTAAGTATTTTGATATTTTACATTGTAAATTGTAATGTGAAGGGATATATATATACACATGAGTTGCATAAGAATTTCCAAAGGGAACACATGCTCAGGTTTCCAGATTGCACAGGCTAATCTGGGATGACACTTTATGCACATGCATTAAGCCCAGTTTTCTCAGAACATGGCTCAAATCCAAGCACCCTATTGTTTATGCAGGTCGCAAGACACAGAAGTTTAGAGACTGGATGTTCTCCGGACTGGAGGCAGAAGTGAAGCCCAACCAGTACGCGCTGGAGGTCCTGTCATACCTAGCATATGAGACAGTCGCCCAGGTCAGTAAGATTCACATGGGCTGTGCCAGAATATCTTAGAAAATAGCTACATAATAACACATAGATATTTATGCAATACAATTTGGACCATTGAATAATTAGACACTATTAAGATTTAAGAACTATTTGTACAAATAGTTTGCAATAATAACAGTAAAAAGTAAATTTTAAAGAGATAACAACAATCGACGCACACTCCAAACGTCAAAATAATCAAATTTTGTTATAAGTTATTAACATGTTTATGAATATATTTCTGTAAACGTGACATCTATTATTTGTACTGAACTAATCCTGCAGTGTAGTCGTGAACAATGAAGGGTATTATCCAATTGCATAAACCAACAGCAATAGCCATTTTATACCCCAGCACTCGCCGATAGTCGTCTATGCTCACAACTAAGCCTTTTATTGTTGATGGTCTCTGATCTTCATTCCCTTCTGTCTGTAAATCGTTTAGGTCACTTGTTCAAATGCCATTGACACTGGTTTCTATTTTGATGTTGCTTTATTAGCCCCCTGCCAGTTTCACAAGAAGGGACTGTAGGTTAGCCAATGTCTGTCTGTCTTTCTGTATCTGATCAATATACCAAAATGTATTTTACTTCCTCTTATGTATAGTTTTCTACAATAACTTTTGTGAATATGTTTACAGAACAGTTAAACTCTTATTATAAAAACAATTAATTGGATAACTCATTTGAATACAGGTCAGTTGAATCATTTCACTGTTTTTTTCACTAAACAACTCAAAAGAGTATGTCCAAAACTGATAACTATAGTTAACCTTATAATTACTGAATATTGCCATTGTTTATTGAATGTATATTTATAATTCTTAATTAAATTGAGGTGTCTTTGATTGTTTTCTATAAGAAAATCAAACAATGTATGTCGTCCATACCCTTTTTATCCTTGGGAGAAAATGCAAGATTCTATCGCTTAGTTTACCAAGGAATTGATATTCCAAAAACCATAGATATCACCTATAGTGGAAATAGTTTAAGAAGCACACAGTCATACAAATCAACAGTTTTAATGTACATTGTATCTATTTACTTGTTTATGATGTGTTGTTGTTGTTTGTTGTCATTTTATTTAAACACAACAGTAAATACTGGTAGTACAATGTATACATTAGTGTCTTTTATTTATTCCTTCTTGGGAAATATAGGCAAATATCACTTGTATAAATCGGTACTTAATTGTTTAAAAAAGTGAAAAGTAATACCAGTAGTGAAATTTGTTTATAGTTTCCATTACTTCGTAGTGAAATGATGTTGTTATTTTGATGTCATGACGTTATCATACGCACACATTTCTTCAGTTTAACCCTTTTAAAGGTCAAAACATGGATGGGAAAGCATTTAAAAAAAATAACTTTTTTTGATTTCTGTAGATAATTGATTTTAATCCATTATAGATCATAGCACATACAAATTGCACTCATAGCTGGGCCTTTCATGAAAAATTATTGGTTACACGGCTTCTGACTCTTATTGTATAATGTGATACTGGTATATTGCTAGTAAATTAATCCTTTACCGCTTAGATACTTATTGTGACACATTTGTAGTCCCATAGAAAGTTAAATTTTATTAAAGACCTTTCTTAGTGGATTCAAGTTTTAAAGGATTCATTTCCAATCCTTAGATACTAATGATCAGCAAACAGCATAAAACCTGAACAGACTGTGAGTTACTCGCAGGCTGTTCTGGTTTTATGCTGCTTGCACATAGCCATTTTCACTTTGCCTCTGAGTGGGAAACTGTTAATATCGGTCAAGACTGTAGAGAGTTCAGTATACATTTGACTACATTGTTTTATGCAGTGTGGGGTCAGTAAGAAGCCCTGCAAGGAAATTATTGTACAGAGTACCATTCTTTCTCCAGCATCAACATAATAACAGGAGAAAAGTTGTCTATAATGTATTATATGACATGATCATTTCATATTACCCCTTTACCCCTTATTAACGCATTTGTATGTGTTTGTAGTCCCTTAAAAAATCTCATTAAATTAAAAATCTTTTCTACTAGTCTAGAATCAAGTTTTAAAGGCTTCATTTCCTACCTAAAGATGCTGATGAGCAGCAAACAGCATAAAACCTGAACAGACAGCTAGTTACTCGCAGGCTGTTCTTACTTTGCTTCTGAGGGTTAAAGGTTAAGGACAGTCATTCAGTTTTACTAACTTATATGAAAAGATACTGACATAATATGGAAAAATAAATGGCGAGCATGTGACGCTTATCCATTTAAAAACTAGTTTTCTGTACTAGGAGAGATAACATTTTTCTCTGATCACTCATGAATTAAAATCAATAACCTACAGAAATCAAGTTCAACAAATATTTCCAATTTATCATATTATTAGATGAGATTCGATGGTATAACAAAGATCGTATAAACTTGAGCTCTATACTATTGCTATTTTTAGAATAGAATCAGGGTTTTCCAAAAATTTGAGAACCTGTTATGTAAAGTAAGGAGAAAAAAATCTTTAAAAAAATGCAATATTTTATTGTTATTAAAGGAAAAAGGAAGGAAATAATAGGATAAATAGAATATTATTTGAGTTTGGGATAAAGATCAAGTTTATAATAATAATCATGCTGGACAGCTCAAACCTCGCGCTACCATGGTTCCAAGCCTCGCATTATAAACTTGATCTTTACCCCAAACTCACATTATATTCTCTATATATTCTTCAGAAGTAACAAATATTCTCTATAAATTCTATGGACATGAACAATTATCGCCCATGAAATTATGAGATCAGATCTAGATACGTTATCGTCAAAGTTATATATGTACAAACAATTTTGTCCTTGCTTTATTTCAACATCAATCTATGTATCAAATTATGATTTTAAAATCGACAAAATATAAATTATTACATTATCTAGTAGTTAGCTAACATATGTAATACGGAAACTTTCAATTGTGGGTACATGAACTGTAGATATAAAAGATACTTTTAAATCAGTTACCTAAATTAGTCACGATAATCAAATTAAAAGATATCCATTCAGTATGGTAACTCATGTGATGCGGAAACTTTCAATCGTTGGCGAATCAATGTTGGATTTATACAGTATCCTTGTATCGCTGTTAAAGCAAAGGGACACAGCCATTCTGTTTTCCTTTTTTGCAGTTTTCTTGTAGCCTTGTTGCATGTAGTGGATTTTATTCCTCAGAGGGGGGATCCAGAATAGCTGGTTGTCGTTGTAGACGTAGATATTGTCATCAGTGTCGCAGGCGAGCCCCTGAGGCGAGCCACCTTCAAACTCAAATGTAGTTTTTTCCCGTTTTCATGTAAATTCCTCTTACCCTGCGATTTGAGGCTTCTGAAACAATAATCTCGCCAAATTTCATAGTGGCGCTTATGAAAAACCGGGATGTGAAGCAAGGCTCTGCTAGAGGGTTTATATCGAGCGTTTGCAAAATTTCGCCGTTAGACCGAATTATCTGAACGATGTATTTGATGTCCTCACGTTCTGGATGCTTTCCCAGCTGTATCCCAGCTGCCATTATTAATTCTCGCGTGTACACAGGACACACTGCGAGGGTGAAGCACTCACCCGAAGTGTTGAAGTTCTTCTTTTTGACCAAGTGAGTTTCGGAGGTACAGCTCTGTAAAACCAGCTGGTATAACTGCACGTCCTTGTATGGTGGCATCTTCTTCCGTGGTTTGCTCATCTCTGGATCTGCAGCGTCAGAGTCTTTCAATCTTTCAAATGACACTGCTATGTCGTTATTACGTGAACATATTGATAAAGGCTGAAACCACTCAAAGTCGATCTCTCCTACGCACTGAAACTCTTCATCATAGAGGGTAATCCGTGTCATTGTTATGGTGACGATTGTACTCCCCTATACACACACACCCTCGTATATTACGCTCCTCGTATGGTACATCCTCTCGTTTTAAATCATTGTCCTCTAACGTCGCAACTGGAAGGACGGTCTTTATCTCCACATTGTTTAATAAAGAGTCTGGTGTTGGCCGGGTCGGGGGAAGGTTTCTACCCATGGCCAGCTTGTGACTGCGGTTGTGGGTGGACACGCACCTTGTGCATAGGTACACCCCGCACTGGTCACACCAGCCACGCGCAGGCTCATTCTTGTTTACACAGGGGTCACACACAGGGGCCAGGGAGTCAGTGGAGTCTGCGGGGGTCACCTGGGCGAGTTTTGCATTTCCTGATCCCATTTTCTGGGGGGCCTTGTTGTCTTCCATTCATTTATGTTGAGTCATCATAATGCAGATTTTACATCAGTTTTTTTTTTGCTGAACATAAGCTCCAGAGGTCTTAGGTAATCTGTAAGGGAAAATACTATAAAACAAATGCAGCAGTTAAATTGTTACCAGAGGTTGATATTAAGTTTAAACCTATTTATTTTAGCTTGATTGCTTTGAAAGCCTGAGGCTTATTGAAATGCATTGGAGTCCGTTTCCTGGGTAGAACCAGTGGTTGGTGTCTTTGAGGAGGTTTAAGAACGCTCCCACAGTGGGGATTTAACCTATGGCAAGGTTGATATTTGTTTAAACAATGATATGAGTCGTCTTCTGAGAAAACTTGGCATAATGCATGTGCGTAAGCGTCGTCCCAGATTAGCCTGTGCAATCTGCACAGGCTAATCAGGGAAGACACTTTCCGCTTTTATGACATTTTTCCTTTAAATGAATTCTCTTCTTAGCAAAAATTCCAATTAAGGTGGAAAGTGTCGTCCCTGATTAGCCTGTGCAGACTGCACAGGCTAATCTGGGACGACACTTTACGCACATGCATTATGCCCAGTTTTCTCAAAACATGACTCATAACATTTGTTGGAAATCTTATCTCTTAATACGTAAAATTACTATCCGTTTAACTATTTCTTTTAACAAAAGAAATGTACATGCATATTTTTTTTTAATTTTAACTTTTACAAGACGTTATTACCATACCAGGGAAATGTAAAAACTGATTTCACTTTGTGGATAGATAAAACAACAAATTCAAGTACTGACCTAAAAACCACTTTATCTTTGGCGTTGTTTTTTGTGACAAGATTAACCGTATTTTTCAATGGTTGGCAATAACAGAATACCGTAATTACTCTATGTTTTCGGACACTTAAAAATAATTATTTTTTTTCGTGTCCGAAAACTTAGATACGAAAAATATTCACAAAATACAGGTGTCCGAAAACTTAGAGTCGAAAATTGAAGTGTCCAAAAATAGCGCCAATTATATCAACGACTACCGGTAATAGCACGCGCTTGTAAATTACCATGCCGTATAGTACAATTTACAGTTAAATATGTTTGCACTGCATTTTAAATAATTTTAATTGCTTAATTTATTTGACAGAAAATTACTACAAGGTTGTACTTTGACCAACAAGTTCAAAGATGAGCATGTAATGAACCGATACTCGCTAGTATGAACCTGTAATTAACGAAATAAAAAAGCAAACTATAAATTATTTGTTTGTTCATTTCCGGTAGTTGTTCTCGAACACCTTCCATTGTTCGTAAAACTTGCACTCCTGGGTGCATCACACTTTGAAGCGTTTAGTATTTGCAACAGTTATTTTACTGAGATGGGGAGTACCATTGCGGTAGATAATTGAACTGTTAATTGGCACTACCCCCGGTAATTGTCATAACGCTTAAGCTATCGGGCGAAACCATTGTTTAATACAGGTTTACAAGGTTATTTACCCAATAACGCAAATGTAATGGTCCGTTGCCCTCAGGCATGCACCTGCCATGTTTTATGATGTTAATCTGGTTGTAAAACCCCATGATCGAAGTGGCATTAGATATCCAAAACAGGACCGAAATTTGGTAAAATAGCGCTGTAAAATATACTGTCCGAAAACTTAGAGACATTAATTATGGACGAAAACTCGTGTGTCCGAAAATTAAGAGTCACGAAAAATAATTATTTTTGCTAAAAAAAGGGGTGTCCGAAAACTTAGAGTGTCCGAAAACTTAGAGTAATTACGGTAAGAATGTGTTAAAGTAATCTTGTGTGTAAATACTGCTTAATGAAAGCTAGATTATTAATGAGGGTGCCCTTATAACAGGAGTAAGAGTTTATTTTAAACAGTTAAATATAAATATTCTGTCTGTTGATTTAAGTAATTATTGTTTGTGTGGTTTAAAAAAAAAAACAACATAGGACTTTGATTTCGCATGGTTAGCTGCATGTTAAGAGATCAATCTTTTTCAATATAATAATTTAATTTTATCAAAAGATTAATGAAAAATAATTAGCAGTTTGGTTCTGAGGTTTGATGAAATTAACAAAATAAATATCATAGAGCAATAAATATATTGTCATTAGCTCACTATTCAGTTACTTACCTTAACATGAATAAGACACACAGCATTCCAAGTTATTCCAGAAGTTATTTCAGGCGGTTTAATGAAAAAATCTATTATTTACACTTAAACTGTTCTTCAGTTATGAAATTCCAAATGTATGTTGTCAAGTACTTGTTGTTTGAATGCAATTCCAAAAGACAGTTATATGCATTGTATATAAAAGGAATACTGTTAACATTAATTGTAATTTGATAGCTATTTAATCTACACTTTGCTTCAAGAGGCGATCAATAGTTCTTATCTATGCTTTCCTTTTCAAACTTACTGAACGCTTTAAATCAATTAGACATATTCAAACCTGCCATTTACCATAGCAGAAAAAATAAAACAAACAACCCGCAGTGTACATGTAATTTGAAACATAATTGAAGAATTATTTTCATTATGTCGTCTATTGTTTCATTTTCATGACAAGGAATAGTTTTTTTTATTATCATGCCTTGTTTTTCTACACATGCTGTCATAGTATATGAATCATTTATCCAAATATTGATGCAGTAAATAGCTGAGATGTTTAAGCTTACCTTGTTGAAATGTTAAAATAGTATTTTGTTATTTGAATTCCATTTATAATTAGGATCAAGGGTTTATGCTGGCCACATTAAACCACTTGCAGTTTATAAGGCCATTGACTCATTTGTGTGAATCTGATACTGGTATGTTCCTGTTAATGGAACTGAATTGCACAATATTCATATGCTGATACGATGCCCCTTTAAGAAGTACATGGGCCCTATCCCCAGTGAATACTTTAAACCTTTACCACATAGATATGTATTTTGAAGTATTTGTAGTCCCTTAAAAAGTTAAATTTAATTAAAGACCTTTCTTAATAGATTCAAGTTTTGAAGGCTTCATTTCCAACCCTTAGATACAGACGAGCAGCAAACAGCATAAAAACCTGAACAGACTGGGAGTTACTCGCAGGCTGTTCTGGTTTTATGCTGTTTGCACATTTTCACTTTGTCTCTGAGTGGGAACCGAAAGGGTTAAGAAGTTCATGAGCTTTATTCCCAGTGAATATTTTAAACCTTACGTTTCTGGTGATAATACTTTAACATTTTCACAGATACTGACCAAATCATCATATAGTAACCTCAGTTCTTTTATTACTTAAATAAGACAAATTAAAATGTTCACATTATTGATCTTGTTTGTTAAGGAACTGCCATTTCTGAATTTTCTGGACACAAAATAATTTTACCAATTCACTTAATTCCAGCTTGTAGGGAAAAGGTTCAATTATATAAAATTAAGGTATAAATGTTAAAACTACTGGTGAACCATTACTCCCTTTGTTTTTCCCCATAAATAAACTCAAACAAAAATAAAAAAATAGGAGCTCCTGTTTCATGTTTGGAATTTTGACGAATCAGAAATCATTCCCAAAATTAATTTATGTGCTTAAATCTCATTAGAAGAAACACAATTTTGAGTTCAGTTTCAGATCATGTATCTTGCTTGACTGATATTCAACTATGGACTTCTTCCCTTAAAATAAAGCCTTAAATACTTATCCAAGTGTTAAAGGTTTAAAGTTCGACTTTCTTATTGCCTTACCAGTACTCCTAAATAACCAAATCATGTTTTCCTGGATGCTGTGAAAAATTCCCAAAAGTAGAGATGACACACTGGGATTTTCTGTACCAGATTCAAATCTTCCCAGATCCTGATGAAATTTCCCAAAGGTTAAGACAAAGAATTGGGTTTTCGTGTTTCAGATTGTGGACCTGGCCTTACTTGTGAAGCAGGACATGTTGACTGGTTTCAGAGACCCACTCTCCCAGACTCTGCCCAATATATCACACAACATAAACCAGTCTAATTCAGGGGTCGGTCAGTCAGGGATGAAGCCAGATTTAGCATCACCCCTAGCAGTAAGTTTGAGTTTGTCAGATTGTTTTTCATGATTGATTGTGTCAAGGTAAAGTTTCAAGGGTAAAGTGTGAAATGGTACACTTAAGAGCTCCTTAAGTTCTCTCTTATAAGCTTGCAAGCGTGTGTGTTGCTTTATCATTTTATGTGACAGTTATGTGAAAAACAGTGACAAAATTCTGAAGCAAACACAAAAATAGATCCGTTGCATGAAATAATGTTATGAAAAATTCTGTTTTGTGAATTAGTGCCCCGCATTCGCCTTTTTTTTTTAATCATCCCTGATTAACTTATATCCATCATGTTTTATCATCCCTGATTAACTTATATCCATCATGTTTTATCATCCCTGATTAACTTATATCTTTCATGTTTTATCATCCCTGATTAACTTATATCCATCATGTTTTATCATCCCTGATTAACTTATATCCATCATGTTTCTATCTCTTATATCTGAAATGTATTGATTTTGTGTGTATAAATTGTCGTCCCAAATAAGCCACACAGGCTAATAAGGAACGTCAGTTTCTTCTTTTGTGGAATTTTTCTTTTGTAGGATGTCTGTCTCAACAAAAATCCAGTTTTATCAGTAAGTGTTGTCCTGTGCAGCCTGCACAATCTAATGTGGGACGACACTTTACGCACATGAATTAACTCTTTCAGTGCGGGAACCGAATTTTGAAAGCCTTTGCAAACAGTTTGGATCCAGATGAGACGCCACAGAACGTGGCGTCTCATCAGGATCCAAACTGTTTGCTATTCTAATAGTATTCTTTGAAAAAAATCGAAGAAAATGCTTATTTTAGAAATTCAGCAGACAACATTTTAGCAGACGGCAAATTTCCCAGCATGCAAAGGGTTAAGCCCAGTTTTTCCAGAGCGAGGCTAATTTCATCTCAGTGATCGGTACCTGTGTTTGAGACAGTGATTGGTACCTGTGTTTGAGACAGCGATCTGTACCTGTGTTTGAGACAGTGATCAGTACCTGTGTTTGAGACAGTGATCGGTACCTGTGTTTGAGACAGTGATTGGTACCTGTGTTTGACTTTTAGAGCCCGCCTACGACCCCTGTCACCAGTCAGCCTAGCCTGATGGGCATCACCATGGTAACACAGGGGGCCAGTGGCAAGGCCAAGCAAAAGAAAAAGAGAAAGGTTACACTGCACTCACTTAGACATAACATTGGGGGTATTTATTGTGCCCTAACGGTTTCACCAGAGGGGACTTATGGTTTGCGCTCTGTGCGTTTGTCTGTGAGTCTGTCTTTCACACTTTTCTGGATCCTGCGATAATTTTAAAAGTTCTTCATATTTTTTCATGAAACCTGAAACATGGATAGATGGCAATATGGACATTATGTACGTCATTTCATTTTGTTCCTACGTCAAAACATTCTGGTTGCTATGGCAACAAATAAAAAAATCAAAAAAATCTGACAATGGTGGAGTTGGTAGGGGACATATATTGCTTGGCAATAGTCTTGTTGTAACTACCAATATTTTTCTAATTTTCCGTAAAAAAAAGTGTCTCAGTGAATAGCACTCCATGACTATCCTGCTTGTTGTATGGCGTCCTGCCTATAATTTATCAGCTTGTATTCTTTTGAAGAATTCCTTGTGGTAATCTGTTTCGTACTTCAGGAACAACAGGAACTATTTTAACATGTAACCATATTACAATTATTTGTTGCTCATGTAAATAGTTTACAATCATTACTTTGCCAGCTTTTTGTCCGCTACCGGTTTCACCTGAGGGACTTATGGTTTACGCTCTGTGTGTCCACTAATCAGTGTGTCCGTCAGTTCATGAGTCTGTCACACTTTTCTGGATCCTGCGATAACTTTTAAAGTTCTTAATATTTTTTCATGAAACTTGAAACATGGAAAGATGGCAATATGGACATTATGCACGTCATTTCATTTTGTTCCTACGTCAAAACATTCTGGTTGCTATGGCAACAAATAAAAAAATAATTTAAAAAAATGGTGGAGCCGGTAGGAGACATATATTGCTTGGCAATAGTCTTGTTCGTTATGTATAGCAAAAGGTGATATAACCAGTCATGACTTTCAAATACAACATTTATTAACAGAAAGACATGTTTTTTATTTCCATATTTGAGGCCAAAATTTTGCCCTCTAGCAAAAATAAAATATTGTCCCCCAAAATAATAAAATAAAAAATCATCATCCGAAAAAAAAAAAATTTTGGAAACCATTTTCCAAAATAATTAATTATATAAATTGCAGTTTAACAGTATTAACATGCTATTAAATATTGCCTGTGATTTTTTATGCCCCCCTTCGAAGAAGATGGGGTATATTGTTTTGCTCATGTCGGTCCGTATGTCTGTATGTCCGTCCTCCAGATGGTTTCCGGATGATAACTCAAGAACACTTAGGCCTAGGATCATTAAACTTCATAGGTATATTGATCATGACTCGCAGATGACCCCTATTGATTTTGAGGTCAAAGGTCAAGGTCACAGTGATTCGAAATAGTAAAATGGTTTCCGGATGATAACTCAAGAACGCTTATGCCTAGGATCATGAAACTTGATAGGTAGATTGATCATGACTCCCAGATGACCCCTATTGATTTTCAGGTCACTAGGTCAAAGGTCAAGGTCATGGTGACCCGAAAAAGTACAATCGTTTCCGGATGATAACTCAAGAACGCTTATGCCTAGGATCATGAAACTTGATAGGTAGATTGACCATGACTCACAGATGACCCCTAATGATTTTCAGGTCACTAGGTCAAAGGTCAAGGTCACTGTGACCCGAAATAGTAAAATGGTTTCCGGATGACAACTCAAGAACACTTATGCCTAGGATCATGAAACTAATAGGTAGATTGATCATGACTCACAGATGACCCCTATTGATTTTCAGGTCACTAGGTCAAAGGTCAAGGTCACTGTGACCCGAAATAGTAAAATGGTTTCCGGATGATAACTCAAGAACGCTTATGCCTAAGATCATGAAACTTCATAGGTACATTGATCATGACTTTCAGATGACCCCTATTGATTTTCAGGTCACTAGGTCAAAGGTCAAAGTCATGGTGACCCGAAATAGTAAAATGGTTTCAGGATGATAACTCAAGAACGCTTATGCCTAGGATTATGAAACTTCATAGGTACATTGATCATGACTGGCAGATGACCCCTATTAATTTTCAGGTCACTAGGTCAAAGGTCAAGGTCACGGTGACCCGAAATTGTAAAATGGTTTCTGGATGATAACTCAAGAATGCTCAAAAATGCCTTACATTTTTCTTAGGAGGGGCGTTTAATAGAGGTCAAAATAAAAGTATTATTTTACTTACATGTTTATCACTATAAGAAAATTATAATAATTTCACTGTGTAGCACATAATTTTAACATTTTATTCAAAGATTTATCTTATGCATTTATTTTCATAGACTGATTCAGCAAATGAAATCATGTATTTTGCATGGATTTTTTGGGGGTATTTTTGACAGGTGGCAGGGCATTTATTAGAGAATATATGGTGGCTATGCAATCTTTTAAGTAAATTTAAAACTTTCTTAAAATCCTTCTGATAATTTCCCTAGAATGACTCCAGCCTAATCCCCTCTGAAGTGAGAATATATACTGACCAGTTTTAAAAAAGCAGTTTTATTCTGTACATCCATTTGTTACAGTTCGAACATTTATGGAACATTAATCAGTTTTTAGAATGGCTCTATTCAGTGGTTTACAGAGTTAGTCCTATAAAACTAACAAGAGGGCCCGAAAGGCCTAAAGTGGCTCACCTGAGATTTAAAGGAACTCGCCTGTTCCGTGCAGCTCAAGATGTCATTAGAACAAATGTTCTAACCAACTTTCATGAATAGTGAACACCCTGGCGGTCACATTTTTCAACAGACCGGGACCATTTTCGTACACATCCAAGGTAATATTCTGACCAAGTTTCATGAAGATTGGACAATAAATGTGACTTTTAAGAAGCATGGCCCAGACATGCTCTATGGGATTGAGGTCCGGAGACCTCGCAGGCCACTCCATCCTGACGATTGTTTCAGCTTGGAGGTACTCATTGGTCACCATGGCTCTGTGAGGTCTTGCATTATCGTCCATTAAAATGAAATTTGGGCATAAAGCTCCAGCATATGGACGGACGTATACATTCAAGACCTCTCTGGCGTATATCTTAGCTGTCATAGTGCCGTTATCAATGATATGCAGATTGGTCTTCCCCTGCATGCTGATCCCAGCCCAAACCAATACTGAGCCCCCACCATCACGATCATGGTTTGCGATGCATACTGGTGCGAATCGCTCATTGGTTATTCTCCACACCCGTGCACGTCTATCTGTAAAGTCTACACAGAATCTAGACTCGTCTGTGAAGAGTACTGGTGTCCAGTCATTTAAAGACCAGGTTATGTGATATTGTGCCCATTGGAGACGTGCCTGGATGTGGTTGCGCATCAATGGAACAGGAATGGCAGGTTGTCTAGCTCTCATGCCAACACTATGCAGTATGTTTCGAATGGTAGTATAGTTTTGGCCAATGTATGTGGTATTCCCCTCTGTTCACAGGGTCATCCCTACTCCTTGGACATTCCCAGAGAGAAGGCCATTCAGCCTGGGGAGATAAGGGAGGCCATGAGACGATACTGTGCTTTCATCGGTCCATTTGCATCACAAATGGTATGCTCCGATTGCAATTTTATTTTGTACAACACTTAAGACCTGCATTCCTAAAGTTTTACTTGCACGTTATTGAAAAAAAAAAATAAGAAAAACCAAGACCTGTATTTCAAAAGTTTGTATTTACATGCTACTTTTAGTTAAATCCAACATGTTTTATGAAAGGAAAAGATACAATTCTACACATTACAGCAATAATGTTTGGTTTATAACATTAATAACTAAATACGTTATGAAAGAAGCAACCAAAGTCTTCAAAGTTTGAAAAACTAATTATGCTTTTTGAGCTGGATTTCGTTGAAACTGAAAAGATTTCAGATAATCTACTAATTTTTTAGATGGAATTTCTATGTTTGGATCCTGTAAGTTCTTAAGCAGTATTTGTTTTGTAAGTTAATTGAGGTCAACTTAGACTTGTGATTTTTATCATGTTTTCAGAAACATAGCTCTATGCTATCACCAAAGTTTCTCAAACTGTGTATATGATGCGTTTTTCGACATTAAATGATATGAGGAGAAGGATCCTGCCAGTTTTTCTTGTCATAGCAACCAGCCAGAGTCATAGCAACCAGCCAGAATCATAGCAACCAGCTCGAGTCATAGCAACCAGCCAGAATCATAGCAACCAGCCCGAGTCATAGCAATCAGCCAGAGTCATAGCAACCAGCAAGAATCATAGCAACCAGTCAGAGTCATAGCAACCAGCCAGAGTCATAGCAACCAATCAAATCATGAATCCTATCATGCTTCTTCAGAGACAACCTTTAGTACAGCCGCCTTCTGGGAAAACGGAGCTTAATGCATGTCTGTTAAGTGTCATCTCAGATAAGCCTGTGCAGTAGGCACAGGCTTATGAGGTACAACACTGTTTTCCTAGACTGGATTTTTGTTTACATGAAAGTTCAGCCTGTATGAACTGCATTGACTTATCTGGCACAACACTTTACGCACATGCATTAAGTCAAGTTTTCCCAAAACGTGACTTATGTATGGGTTTTACCATTTCTGAAATGTGGTCATGTTTCAGAATTAGTCCGTGAATTAATGATGAACATGTAAAGTGTTTGCCAAAGGGTTTTGTTCAAGTTGTTTGTCACTGGAAAAAATACATATGTGAAATATTTTTACCATGCTTAGTTAAAATTCAATCTATTGACAGCATTTGTTGACTGTTGTAATTTGTATTAATCAAATAAATCACAAACATGCTCACATGCTATTTAAAAATCACGAACACTGTGCTCTTTTGTATGCGATACTTGTACCCATCTAACATGTGTAATGATTTGTTGATAGTGTTGGTTAATTAAAACATGGTTGTTTACTTAATATGTAATTGTCTTTTTAAGTCGGTGGTCTGTTAAAGAATGTTGAGTGACAAGCAGTGACCAATGCACTTCCCGCTATATATGTCAAATAGTTCAAATCAGATCATTATGACTTATGGTTATTATGTTTTGGCATCTTGGTCAAGTTCGATAAATTGCATGATCCCCTGGAGTGCATTGGATTTTGGTGCTTGAATAAATATACAAGAAGGTAACGATGGTCCTTAAGCACTCACAAGAGGGCAAGGTGCACATATTGTTAAAGTCTTTACCTGGTGACTTAGTGTTTGACCCAACTTGACCCAAAATAAAACATGTCCTACAAAGTTTTGTCAAGATAAACATTCTGACTCTATCCATCAAGAACGAGTTATAAATGATGCTTCCTCTACGATTAAGCTCGCTTGTTTAGGCTTGAAACTTTGGTTATCAGCCATAGCTTAAGTACACTTTATTATTATGCTCCCCTTCGAAGAAGAAGGGCCATATTGTTTTGCTGGATGTCTCTTGGTCCATCTGTCGGTAGACCAGTTCGTTTTCAATAAAAAAAATCGTCAACAAATGGACCGACTGTCTTGATACTTTACATGTGCATTGGCCTTGGACGGTAGATGACCTCTATTGAAATTGGGGTCACAAGGTCAAAGGTCACTGTCACAATAAGTGTTAAAATCGTTTCAGATCAATAACTTGTCAACGAATTGACCGATTGGCTTGAAACTTCACATGTGGATTGACCTTGGACAGTAGATGACGTATATTGAAATTGGGGTCATTAGTTCAAGGTCACTGTCACAATAAGTGTGAAAATCGTTTCCGATTAATAACTCGTCAACAAATTGACCGATTGGCTTGTGTTACAATTTTCAGGGGGTAAGTTCATAAGTTCACAACACTGTATATACACTCTACATTTTATTTACACACTACGAGAATAAATATATACACCAATACTGTTTATTTGTTAACTTTCTTCACAATCTAGGTAAAATCCATTCTCTCTCAAACTGCCACTAACTCTCACTACTTGTATCTTTTACATCTCAACGTTCAATTCTACTCTTCCCCCAGCTTCTCACTGCACCTGGCTTTTTATATGAATCTGTCCACCTTCCCATATTTGGATGTGTGGAAAGACATTGATAGTACCTAACATTTAATTGATATTTATTATTGCAACTGTTGAAATATCTGACGAGCAGAACTTGCCGAGCAACAAACCAGACTAGTCTTTATTATGAAATGATGACCACCTGGTATCCTGTTCTGATAACAAATGTCCACCATGCCTTGATGTCATCAAACAAAGCAGTCTAAATTGAGTTCATATACATGTACTAAAAATTACAACACTTGATACTTCCCATGTGCATTGGCTTTGGACAGTAGATGACCCCAATCGAAAGTGGGGTCACTTGGTCAAAGGTCAAGCTCCCACTTAGTGTGAAATCGTTTCTGATTAATGACTCACTAACTGATGTATCGATTGGCTTGATACTGACCATCTGTATTGGCATTGGACAGTAGATGACCTCTTTTGAAATTAGGGGTCACTAGGTCAATGGCACTGTCACAATAAGTGTGAAAATCTTTTCCGATCAATAACTCGTCAACGAATTGACCGATTGGCTTGATACTTCTCATGTGCATTGGCCTTGGACTTTAGATGGCCCCTATTGAAATTGGGGTCACTAGTTCAAAGCACTGTTAGAGGGAGGGCATATGTCTCCGACCGCGGAACTCTTGTAAGATTCGTTTCTTAATTAAATAGGGCTATGACTAGATAGGTTTAGATTTTGGCGTGGCAGCCACATAAAACTATGATAACAACCGGGTTTCATCAAGATTTTTTTGTCGAAAACTTGAGTCGAACGTACAGCGACATATGTCTTCCCTGATCGGAAGTTGATGCGTCGGTCGTGCAACAAACAACCACCATAAGAACATCTTGCGCACATACGCAGTTGTTGTTTTCGGCATTCACCCACCGAGAGGCGCAGTGTCTGCAGAATACGTACGACGCATTTACAGGCCCCGTGCAATTACAGTCGTTGATGATACTTTGGTTGTACGTCTGAAACGACCACCTCACGACAACACATACAATATACATGTTTGTATAAGTCCCTTGACAACCTCGAGGTGATCAGGTATGTGTATTAGATACACATACCTGAGGTGATGCAGAAGTACGTTTCGAATGCGTCTTCTTCTAATGTAAATTAATGAGAATAAATGCGGCATAAAAACGTTATAGATTCTTGCGAAAACAACGCCGCATATATCATCAAGAGCGCGACCTACCTGCGTTGAAAAAGATGTCTTCGCGTGCGCCCATGACTGAAGAGAGGCCATTGCTGGGCATTTATTCGCAACGAAATATCGTAGCGGGATCACAAAATTACAGCTCCCGCTAAGATCGTTTGTAGCGAGTTAAGTCGATATATGAAGCGCATATTAATACGAAATAAACGATAATCACTTTCTTACTGATATTGCTAGAAAGTGAGCGTCATTTAAAAATTAATGTAGGGTATCAAAATGGCGTAAAATACCTGTTTCGGCACGGACGTCGCCGTCTTGATCGCCGCGTTATTAACGCTCGATTGGTCATTGTCGGCTCGGCTACTACTTAAATGTAACCCGGGTACTCTAAAGTATACTTAGATGTACCCTGTGTATAAAAAACATACTTCAACGTAACCTGGCCACTTTAGACTGTACCAAAATTGTATACCCGACGAAAATCCGATTTCGCAAAACTCGCTACAGTACGAAACACAAATCTATTTGAACAAAACCTGCATGGGCATGCTGTTTGATTATGAGTTTCTATAATATATAGGCCATTTTACAAAATATTTACATAAATATGAACATAATTAATTTGAAAGAAATAAAGACCAATTTTTAGCGCTGTATTTCTTGTGTAAGTTTTAGTGTATATTTTCCGTACCGTGGTACATTTAAGTATACTTTAGAGTACCCGGCGTACATTTAAGTAGTACCCGAGCCGACAATGACCAATCGAGCTATAGCAGCCCCAAACCACCTATCTAAGCCTCTTGTTTTCCACCGGCTAACAACCAGGTGGATGGTTTGATTTAAATGAAAGTAGTATCACTTGCAAAACGTGTTCATGATGTTATTTAAACCGGTATACGTGCAGCTGAGACTTTGTTTACTTCAAAACCATCGGACCGCTACATGCGAGAAATAAATCAAGGTCGACCTGTCGCCAATCATGGCTGACTTGCTATGTAGACGACGTGGACGAGTTCTAACTCCATAAATTGTATTCAAATTCTTGCTAATCAAATAAAATATACACTATATCTGGTGATTCTGTGTTCCGGTAGTAAAAACGGTATTTAACTTGAATTGTTAATTTCATTTTGCTACAAACTCCGATTAATTGTACCGCAAGTACGTGCAGTCACTAATAGTTCGATAGCTTTCGCATATATCTGCACATTGATTCCATTAATATTCATATGCAAATTAATTATAGAAAACAGTTAATTATAATGGCAAAGATTACTGTCCTTTTTTAAATAAATATTAATACACTGACACCACTTAAATTGCTTAATAGTGTATTCTTTGTGGAAAACTTTTTTCATCGCCTGCTAGTAATTGTACGCATTTTTTCCCGCCATTTCTTATCTTCAGGCACAATGTAAAGTCATGTCCCATTTGTGACATTCCCTTGTCATTTAAAAATGAATGCATCGTAAATTATTTACTATCTACTACATGTGTAGACGTAATTTTCCATGACCTCTTTACGAATCTTAAAGGATGTTTCTCAAACGCATCGTTTATTTTAAGTAAGTATTCGTTCGGATTATTCGTTAACAATGATTGTCTTATTAGATCTACTAATCATTATTCAATATATGCATACAACATCAGATTTATATGAACATCGCTGTGGGAAAACGGAACTTAATGCATGTGCGTAAAATATCGTCACAGATTATAGCCTGTGCAGTCCGCATTCGGGTACGGCAAGTGTCTGCACAATCTAATATGGGATACCACTTAACGCACGTGCACGAAGTCCGGTTTTCCCAGCGCGAGACTCAATAACTCATATACAGGACGTAGCCTTTAATAAGTGTTATAAGAACATATTTAACCCATTTATGCCTAGTGAACTCTCCCATCCTTCTAAGTTGGATCAATTTATTTCCAAAATTAGGGATGTCTAGTATATTTATTTCTATATTTAGAACAATTCTTACAGAAATTCCTTTAAGCAAACAGCGTAGACCCAGATGAGACGCCGCGGGTTTACGCTGTTTGCAATGTCCTTTTTTCAGGCATGAATGGGTTAATACAAACAAAAGATTTGTCTGTTATGATTCTAGACATCGACGTATATAAATGTGCTGCACGTAAGTTAGTGGACAACAAATAAATGAATTATCTCATATTTTTATTTCCTGAAGAAAATTCTAAAATCTTTTGTTTACTTCAATTGGCCAAGGAACGATGAACTTGTCGAACTGCACGTGGTACGTATGGAAAACCCTGGTTCACAACGAACCTTTCAAAACCCTGGTTCACAACGAACCTTTCAATACTCATTAATGTGCAAGAGCGACAGAAGTTGGACATATTGCTTTAATGATGATGTAATAATGTATGTATTGTTCGTCGAAAATGCATAATAAGTTTGGCAAATTAGTGTAGCTACATTTAATGATTAATTAAAATCGATGCACACTAGTGTTCAAAGCGACCCGCTTATTTTTTTTCGGGCGTCTATTGATGGATACATTAGTGTATAGTATAGTGTTCTAAAGAAGACGAACTGAGTGTTGTGTCTTCGAGAAATATGATTATTTTTTTCCCTTTTGATTATCATTTTTCCACTCACAATGCTGTTTCATTCAAATAATGTAAACATATTGAACCACGCGCATAAACCCTGTTGTTATAAAAACATTTAATGATACTATTTACAAACATTGTTAAAAGACAAAAAGCCGCACAAAAGCTGATTAACAAACTTTAACTGCTTCACACGGCCACTCTAGCAGTCACACGGCCTTTTCAGTGCCGCGTGAATTACCAGTGCCGTGTGAATCCTTTTGCGCACAATCCAATCATGGCTGTGGGTCCGTGTGCAAATACCATTCAGTATATTATTACGACGTGTGCTGTGTGTAATACCAGAGCGATTTTGCTAATCGAATACTTTACATCTACGTCCAGACTCCGACAACCTGACTTTACGCATTCAACATGAGTGATCCATGCAACTGCGTTGAAAGTACGTTTATTTTGTTTCTCTATAAGTCTAGAAATTTGTGTTTATTGTTTACTAACAGGGGGGCGTGTCTAATGATGATGCAATATTTTTCATAGAATGCTGTATTTAGATGATCGACGTGATAACAGACTCGGATGAACGATATAGAGTTGTTGTTTAAAACTTAAAATATCAGTTTAATATCGTTCATGACGGAACGATTACAACTCTAAATAATTCTTATAAAATATTTCTTTGATCAAGTCTCGTGCACTAACGACATTGTCACATGTGGACTCGATAATTTATTTACGATTTCAAATATTTGAAAATCGGGAAAATGGGGATTTTTTTGTGTAAAGTTAACAAAAATCGTATGTGAGTGAATTACTGAATGAAGTATTTTACTCCAACAACTTTAGCCGGTGATTGCCGTTGCGCCGATGGGAGCTGCAGCGACTGTTCCAACTGCAAGTGTGGCGACAGCTGTAAGTGCAGCAAACCCAACTGTTGTGGCAAGAATGTGACATGCAAATGTGGAGGTTTGTGGACATTTAATCATCACATCTCATCATTTATTGTCTGATCTTGGACTTCATGAAACTTGGTCAGAAGATTTGTCCCAGTGATATCTTCGAAGATCGAAAATGGTTTTGGTTGCTTGAAAAAATGGCCACCAGGGGCCGTGGCATTTATCCTCATATGGCTATAGTAAAACCATGTCAACACACAAGAAGTCAAATTTATTTCCAATCTTCATGAACCTTGGTCAGAACATTTGATTTCTTGAACAAGTTCGAAAATGGTTCAGTTCTGCTGAAAAACATGTGCGCCAGGGGGCAGGGCAGTTTTTTTCATATGGCTACAGTAAAACCATTATTAAAGTCACATCTTTATGAAGCTTGGTGAGACCATTTGTTCTAATGATAGCTTAGCTGGCATAAAAAATGGTTATGGTTCATCGAAAAATACGGTCGCCTTGGGGCAAGGCATTTCCTCATTTGGCTATTGTAAAACCTTGTTAACACTTGAGTCACATTTTAGTCCAATCTTTATGAAACTTGGTCATAACATTTGTTCTAATGCTTAATGGGTCCAGTCCGTTGAAAAAAATATGAATATTTTAGTTGAACATTGTAAGTGGGCTATGTCATTTCCCTTTCATGAGGTGTTTTTTAAACCACAGCCCTGAAGAGAAACACTGTACAAGTTAATAAGGGATGCTTTTTATGTCCCCCACTATAGTAGTGGGGGACATATTGTTTTTGCCCTGTCTGTTGGTTGGTCTGTTGGTTGGTTGGTTTGCGCCAACTTAAACATTTGCAATAACTTTTGCAATATTGAAGATAGCAACTTGATATTTGGCATGCATATGTATCTCATGGAGCTGCACATTTTGAGTGGTGAAAGGTCAAGGTCATCCTTTAAGGTCAGAGGTCAAAATTATGTGGACAAAATCGCTCATTTTATGAGTACTTTTGCAATATTGAAGATAACAACTTGATATTTGGCATGCAGATGTATCTCGTGGAGCTGCACATTTTGAGTGGTGAAGGGTCAAGGTCATCCTACAAGGTCAAACGTCATATAGGGGGACATTGTGTTTCACAAACACATCTTGTTTACGTCTAGCTTTCCCAGAACGCTTTTTCATATGAGAGCTACTATTTTGCATTATCATGATGCAAGGTGCTAACAAGTATAATTTTGTTACAGAAAACTGTCAGTGCGGCGTGGGATGCACTGGGCCAGATTCGTGCACATGTGACAGCGGCTGCTCTTGCAAGTGATGGGATGGTGTCACACAGTTACAGCGGCAAATGTCAACACTGATGATGATGTCATTTGTTGATATTCCACGTTATACAATCCGCCGCTGCATTTCTTCAGATTTTCGTTGGTGGTTCAGGAATATTCAGAAATATACCTACTAAGGGCACTGTCCTGATTTGTTTAGTATTGTCTTCATTATTGCCCAATATTTATGAGTTACTTGAGTTTATAATTATTTCTCTGAATAAATACATGTTAAACTAATTCAAAATAGAATATAAACAAGAATTTTATTTTCATATATTTGAAAACAATTATTATTGTAGTAGTTTAATAACATCTGTTATCTCTAAGCATTTATTTTATAACAATCAGTCAAAGCAATACGTGAAATTTATTTTGAAACTCTTGATTAGATTTACCATGCTAGGTCATTTCTATTTTGACAATGAATTTCTGTGCTGTGTAGCTGTGTGACTTAAAAAATATCACTTTGTCACTTGATTTTTTTATAATTTTATGTTGTTTTTTTTAGCATTATTAGGTTCTGATGTACAAAATAAAACAAAGAAACTAATTAAATGTGTTTGTTACGTTCTGGTGATAACAATTGATATTAAAATATTGACAAATGAGTTACATGACAGCAACCTGCTTTGCTTTCATGGTCCCTACTTCAACAGAGACCAAACAGTAACAAGTTGTGAGTATGAAAGCAAAACTGGTTCTGTTAAATCTCCATCTCTTGTTGTAGTAGTGCGCATGAAAGTTAGTGGGTAACTGTTTTTTCTGGTTATAGTAGTGTCATAGAAGCAGTTAACCATGCAAAATATGGTTGCAGGGTAGTTGCAGGTGTGCTTTTTTTATCACTATCAGCATGATCCTACTCACACATTTTCCATACAATTATTAAACCAAGCTTGGTGTGTTATAATTGTAATTGCTTCAATGAAACTGTGTCAGAGGGGGGGGGGTGGTAAATTTTCAACAACCCGGGTACATCTATTATACGTTACCAATCTTGACCAAACTCGATGTTTAAAGCATATTCTATTATACAATATGTAAATGAGGAGTTTGTCTCCAGCTATTTATTCTGATCAGATGACCAATATATTGGTTGGGTTACTAAAACAACATACATTTGTACAAACCTCAGTTTGCATCTAGAGTACAATTTAAATGTTTTAGCAGTCTAATTGTTATATACTAGTAAATGGTTGTAAACAACAGGCCTGAATAAATTCCTTTTTAACTTGTGATCTTGGATATTTATAAAACAATAGCATTTGTAATAGTTAAATGAGGAGCATTCGAAAATCTTGTATGTTGCTAAGGTAATGTTAATTTGTTAATTTTTAAATGCTTTAAATATGAAATAAATGTTTACAACTTAAGACATGGTCAAATGAAATGCACCATTCACTTAAGTTCAGTATCTTGTTTATTTAAAGCATTTTAAATTATAAAAACATCACGTACATGATTATTTTAACTTAACAACTTGAACAACGTTGCAGAGCTATACGCAGTACAACAACTGCATTCAACAGAACTAAACATGCGCATAGCTGTGTAGAGATACCTTTTTAGATCAGGTTGCTTGTGTTCATCCAGTTGTGGAAGTTAGGCATTGGTGCTCTTTGTACATGTATAGAAAAACAAGATTTGAATTTTTTCGGCGTAGCTGAATTAAGCCAGCTTTTCACCTTACCTGACCTTTGTAAGTGTCAAATAAAATTCAAATAAAATTTACCGCGGCTAGGTACAACTGAATACACTTCATTTATTCCATTGGCTGATTTGAGTATACCACCAGAACATTGGAAACATATCCGCGTCTTTGTAACACTGTTTATTGCATGAAACAATTTTGTCTCTAATGAAAAGGCTTAATAGATAGAACAGATTTACACTCAATTCTCGACATCAATACAGTTTGTGCATGCACCTTTTATTTTCAGAGGATTGCCAGGGCAAAAGCGTTTATACTTGAAGGCAATGTTCTCATATTTAGTACTTACTTCCATATTCCTGTCAACATGTTTACATGTAAAAGTATAAAGAGCAGTGGAAGCGAGGCCTCACTTTAATGCATTGCATTTTAACCTGCGAGGTATCGGGTCAATTCGCGGCCAGTGTGTGAATGTCAGAGTTTATATACAGGTCATCACCGGAGTTCGCGGCCAGTAAAATAATCGTTATAATAAAGCAACAGGTTTGTTCGAAGAACGCGCCTATAAATACGGGTACTTCGCGTGTGGCCGGTTGACTCGTATGTTTTAATTTCACTTCCATTCTTCTTTTGGTTTCCTGTTTTGTATCTATAGGTTTATGACCAGCAATATGTAATAATGTAAAATAAGCCACGAAAACTCCGTGTAACATCCAGTACTGTGTGTGATGCAGCTAAGAACTGCACAGAAAAAGACATTCACTATCCTTGATCTCATTCATTGAACTATCAATGCCATATATCTTTTTTAAAGATATTACTTGTTTTATATGAAACATTTATTGTATCAAATCAGTACAAATTTTTTCTATTTTATGACAAACAATATCACATAACATGAATATATTAACTATTGTTGTCTTCAAAGCAGTTGGAAATGATGTTTGAATAACCCAAAACAGAGTTTGTGTTTTACAGTTTACATGGACAAAGGGAGTAAACTCCTAAAATTATATTTGAACTTAAGTGATAGACCATATTTCAAAATAAGCTGTCTACCAGTAACGCTTCTAACACTTCTTATAACAGTAGGAAATTATAAGTAAACAATCTGAATAAATAGAATGTTAAATAACAATACACGAATAAAAACTTCAAATAAAATGTGCTGGTGTAATACACCCAACTTTCTCTATAAAATTGTTTTCGGCACTGAACAATTTACATGTAGATAATAAAAATGTGTGCTTATTGAATAATCCTGCAACAACTATGTGCCAGTTTATTTCAGCTTGCAAACCATGCCAAATAACATCAACATTATTCAATACTTGGTAAAAATTGAAAATATAAGTCCAAACAACTTTCACTGAAAAAGGTAGCATAATAAAACACTGAAGATTGCAGGTCTTCACGGACCTAAGTTTCACACTGGACATGAAATAAATGGACAAACTAATGGATTTAATCTTAAATGCCGACATTTTAATGTGCAGCTCATTTTAGTTAATTGGATGAACTGTCTTTTATGTCATTATACCGGCAAAACAGTTGATTTTAAGGAATTTTACACACATGGCAGGCCAAGTCAAACTATTTAAGAAAAAAATAATCGGTATCTGTTTATTTAATTATGTACAATCAGGCATTTTCCTAAGATTGCACACAAAATTTACCTCTTGAAAAAACAAATATGTGCATATCTAATTTTTGTTAAATTCAGTAGAAAAGTTGTTTAAAATGTTTCAGACATTAAAACACAAATTTAACACAATCCTAGAGTAAATGTTATTTACGTACACAGATGAAAATATATTCTATGAGTAGGGATGAACGTCTGGTTATGTGAGCAATGTGCTGCAAATTTGTTGACTTGCTATTTCTTCAGAGACTGTTGATAACTAAAAAAGGCAGAAAAAACAAACAGTTTTTATGCATCAACACCTGATTTCCACATTTGCTGAACTTAATTATTTCAAAATTCAGTTGGAATTTGAAATGGTGCAAATTATATACAATAAGATATATTCCTATTTATCTAATATAGCTCTATACAAGTTCATATAATGGGTTTTCTTTAGGCATACATATACATCTATAAATCAAGGATCACTTCCTATACTTAGACTAGACAAGAGTGCATAGGTCATGCATACCCTAACATTGCACTTTTGTCTCTAAACTCCAGATATGTCAAAAACAAGCTGATTCAAGGCAAAATTTGACTTATGACCTCTAAGTGTGACCTTGACCTTTGATGGCGGTCATTGTTATAAAATATTTTAAAGTTACAAGATGAATGGCAAAGTATCAACCACGACTAGCTGAGTAATTGCCTAATTTGACCACTATATAAGACCTTTGAGGAAAGGGAGACGCGTGTATCACACCACAGGTCATCTTACATGATTTACATTCGTGGTTTATTTATGTACCATTTACAGATTAACTACATGTAAAATAAACAGTTCAAGTTGTTAACTCTTTCAGTGCGGGAACCAAATTTTGAAGGCCTGTGCAAACAGTTTGGATCCAGATGAGACCCCACAGAATGTGGCATCTCATCAGGATCCAAACTGTTTGCTATTCTGATAGTATTCTATGAAAAAAATCGAAGAAAATGCTAATTTTAGAAATTTAGCAGACAACATTTTAGCAGACGAAAAATTTCCCAGCATGCAAAGGGTTAAATATGTAGGTTTAGCCAAAATGAGTAGAAAGAAAATCACTTCTCTTTCTACGAAAAACTCAAGAGCCAGGTCAAAATTGACACTTCATGTGCAATAAAATATAAATGTGTTCATGTCATTTTATTATATTTAGGTGCAACAAGTTCCACAAACATCTTATTAATTTGCTTTGGCATTTAGTCTATTAATACACATGTTAACAGTTAATATGGTACATATTACACAGTCATACATTTAAGATATTATAACAAAACACTCGCTTGAGTACTAGTCTTACATTCACTCCCTTGCTTAGTTATGAACTCATTAAGATGAATTCACTCGTACCACTTGTAAACTCTTTCCCAGTCAGAAGCAAAGTTAAAATGGCTATATGCAACCAGCATAAAACCAGAACAGCCCTCATGCTGCTCATCAGTATCTTAAGGTTGACAAGAGCACTGCATAACGGGCGCCAACGCTCGGCTCCAGGTGCAGTTTTGTAATAAATGAAAGCTTGTCAGAATATTTTTTTAGAGGTCACAGTGACCTTGACGTTTGACCCAACAAGAAACCGTCAGAGACGGGTGATGCTCCCCAAAGTTTTGTTTGTCACAATATTGCACTATATATTCAGATAAAAGGAAACCTCTTGAGGGCACAGTAGTTGGGGGGGACAAGAATTTTTTTTAAATAAAATTTCAAAGGGCCATAACTCTGTGAAAAATCACCCGACCAAAATCCGCTGATAATATGCACATCTCCTCTTGGTAGTGAAGCTTCCAAAAAGTTTTATTGAATTCTGGTCAATAGTTGCTGAGAAATAGCCCGGACAAGAATTGCACTATATGTACAGTTAATGGAAAATTTCAAAGGGCGATTACTCTGTGAAAAATCATCTGACCAGATCCCGCTGATAATATGCTCATCTCCTCTTGGTAGTGAAGCGTCCCATAAAGTTTCATTGAATTCCGGTAATTAGTTGTTGAGAAATAGCCGGACAAGAATTGCACTATATGTACAGTTAATGGAAAATTTCAAAGGGCCATAACTCTGTGAAAAATCATCCGACCAGTCCGGTCATTAGTTGCTGAGAAATAGCCCGGACAAAAATTGTGCACGGACAGACGAAGCGGCAACTATGCTCCCCCCAATATTTGGGTGTGGCGTGTAGAACTGTTCAACTCATCAAGGTGCTTCTACATATTAAGTTTCAAAGTTGATGGTGGAAGCACTTTGATTTTAGGGCATATGTTTAGGTTTTAGCACAGCGGAAAGACATGACACGACGAGCTGGCTATGACAATACCTCGGGTTTTCTCCGAAAACAGCCAAGCTAAAAATGAATACTTTAAAACTTGAATCCAGTAAGAAAGGTCTTAATTTTAATTTGATTTTCTATGGGACTGCAAATGAGTTAAAATGTGTATCCGAGTTATTTAGGGTTAAGTAAGGGAAGGTCTGTTTTTTTCCTGGACTAGATTTCCGCTGAGAAGAGACTTTCTTTAATGAAAAATACCATAAAAGCCGAAAGTGTTGTCCTAGATTTGCCTGTGCAGACTGCACAGGCTAATCTTGAGCGACACTTACCGCACATGCATGTCTGTTTTTTGTGTGTAACTTACTTGTATATCCTGCCCAGCTGGTACATCCCAGTCAAGGCCACAAAGAAGTTGACCGCAAGCAGGTTGTAGTTCTTCGGAATAATCACCACAGAGTAGCGGGACCAAATCAGACCTGGAATCAAAAAGAGGCAACATATTATTAAAAACACACTTGTTAACATTTAATTAATAAAAATAATTGAGTCTCATTCTGCGAAAACTGGGCTAAATGCATGTGTGAAAAAGTTACTCCGGATTAGCCTGTGAAGTCCTCACATGCTAACCAGGGATGACACTTTCCATTTTATGATATTTTTTATATAGAGTTATTCTCTTCTTAGTGAAAATTCAGGTTTGACGGAGAATGTTGTCCATGATAAGCCTGTGCCTACTGCACAGGCTAATCTGGGACGACACTTTATGCACATGAATTAAGCCCTATTTTACCCAGAGCGAGAATCAAATGTTATTTTTAACTCAGAAAAAACAGATGGACAATCAGACCAATTTGATACATACCCGGTACTTAACATTAACTTATCTGACAAACATTTGGCAACAGTAAGTCACTTCGAACACATTTGTTTTGTAAAGTTTACATGGAGCACACATGCATGTCTGACAGATGGTCCAACTGCCTAACAAAATTCTCTTCTTATAGGACCATATATTTGACACTCCTCCATAGGTTTCTGTAAGTATGAATTATATTTATGTGTAAATGAAATAAATAGTAGTCAATCTTTGAATGCAAATTTTGCTAACAGTTAAAAATTGTCTCTACAAGGCTGAGGAGACAAAAGCTTCTTCATTAAAATGTAGATAAATGGTACTTGTATTTTATTAAGTGTTTTGCCAAAAGCAAACAGATTGTCCCCATTAATGTTTTCTTCTTGCGGTAAAACACCACGAAAAAAAAGCCATACAAGAGGAAAGTGTCCTCCCTTGGACATGAATTAAGCCCCAGTTTCCAAGAACCTGGCTCATTTTGATGCGGTCTGGCACTGTGAAGGGAAACTAGAATTATTGAAGAAAACTCACCCTGTTGTTTGACCGACAACCAAACTAACATGCGCCGAAGTGGGCACTAAACCTGGGTTCCATAGTGATCCCTGTGAAACTTCACAAACATATTTTACAAAAAGTAAATGGGGCATTTAAAGAAATTACCTGTACAAGCAAGTGCAGAAGACTGAAATGTGGACAGCTTCTCAGCCGGCCTGGATAGATCACCAATACCAGCTATGACGAGGCACTAAAAACAGTGAAACAGTTGTCAATTACCAGAAGTGAGGAAATCCTACACGCTACTTGTCAGTAATTTACTGTTGTCCTACCTACTTGTCAATTCAGGATTGAAAATTATTTAAAAAAATTAAGTTTGTTAACATTCAATAAACTTATACATACAGATTTGAATAACTTTTGTATCTAGTTAATGAAAGATCATTATGGGGAATGTACTCTCTATATTTATTTGGACTTAATTGTTTGCAATTGTTTGTTCACAGTGGACAAGTTAAATGTGCACTCCACTTGTCAATATACAAGTAAAGTTAACATCCCTGCAGGTATTGAACTTGCACAACACATATTAATTTCCAAAAACCAGTAGTTATGTATATGAAATTGTGTTGAAATTGTATATATATATATATAGTTATTGAATGGATAACTATTACATGTAAGTAAAAAAATTGTATTCACATGAAAATGTTACGATGTGATACAATGAAGTCACAAATCACATACCCATTTCATTGAAGGTGCCCAAAAGAAGATTGTTTTAGGTCCTGCAAAATAAAAATTTCAAAACTTAATTTGAACTAAAAACTAATTAAAACAAGAAACCGTCGGAGACAGGTGATGCTCCCCAAAGTTTTTTTTTGTCACAATAGTGCACTATATATTCAGATAAAAGGAAACGTCTTGAGGGGCATAACTTTGGACAAAATAACACGATGGATGGTTTAGCAACTTAAAAATTTCAAAGGGCCATAACTCTCTAAATAAATCATCTAACCAAAACCCATTTATAACATGCACATCTCCTCAAGGTAGTTAAGCTTCCCATAAAGCTTCATTGAAGTCCAGTCTGTAGCTGGGGAGAAAAAGCCCGGACAAGAATTGCACTATATGTACAGTTTATAGAAAATTTCAAAGGGCCATAACTCTGTGAAAAATCATCCGACCATAACCGGCTGATAATATGCACATCTCCTGTTGGTAGTGAAGCTTCCCATAAAGTTTCATTGAATTCCAGTGGTAAGTTGCTGAGAAATAGCTCGGACAAGAATTGCACTAAATGTACAATGGAAAATTTCGAGGGGCCATAACTCTGTGAAAAATCATCCGACCAGAACCAGCTGATAAGATGCACATCTCCTCTTGGTAGTGAAGCTTCCCATAAAGTTTGATTGAATTCCGGTCATTAGTTGCTGAGAAATAGCCCTGACAAAAATTGTGCACGGACAGACACACGGACGCACAGACGGACAGACGAAGCGGCGACTATATGCTCCCCCCAAAATAAATTTTGGGGTAAGCATAAAAATAACTAGAAGTTGAACAATTTTTATTTATTGAAAACTCATTTTTCCTTAGAAACACATGCACAAAATTACATTCATACTGGTCGTGTACATAATTCCGGCCTGTACGTAAAAAATCGGCCACCTGTGTTTAATCATTTTCATGATCTAAACACACATATTTTGATCATTTTTAGAACAATCAACTTGAAAACCAACCCTATTCTCAATATTTTGCAAATTAATGAAGCATACCATTGTAAACGTTTGCATTAAAATGTCTCAAAAATAACACGAAATATTTCTCACATGGCAAAAGTAACGTCATCATCCATTGCGAAAATTATATTCTTATAAGAAACAAATATATTTTATAAAATTATTATTATTATTTCTATATGATAAACTCTAATTAAGGTCTTTTCAATAAATTGTATAAAAACATACATTAAAATCATAAAAATCAGGACCTAAATATAAACTTTTAATATATAAATTACCTCCCTTGATTAGAATATTAATAGGTTATAATGTTGTAAAATTAAGCAAAAGCGTTTACTAAAAATCAACACTCAAGTCAACTTTTTAAACAAAATGTTTTTACTTTCTTAGCTATATTATAAAAAAATTTTTTTTATGAATTTGTAGTTCCCCATTAACAGTGCCTGTTTATATTGATTAAAATTGGTAGGGGGAGTATCTGGTATAATAATGTCGCATATATTTGAAGTTTCAAGTCAAAAATCTTGTTTGTGTAAACCTTTATTCAAACTCTTAAAATGAGGACATTTGTCTAAAGATATTGCTTTGTAATTGTACCTGCAGATTAAACTGAAAAGTGGCCGATTTTTTAGGTACAATTGTCCTATGAAAATTGATACTTTATATGTCATTAATTTCTTTTCATAAAAGTAACATACACTGATCTAATTCTATTGAAATTTTCATGCTAGGTGAGTTTTGAACCCAGGATTATATATGTGAAGTTTAGTTTCAACCAGTTGGCTTAAACAAAAGATTTTGTTAAAATAGTCCCAAAAGTGGCCTGAATTACGTACACGACCAGTATGATACAAGTACATGTATATACATATTGATACATTTTACTCTTTTTCTATATGCCACATAGACACATGTCTGACCATCAGGAACTTCTTAAATCGCTTGAACTGGCTTCACTCAACCATATCTGCCAAATGGTCGTTGCGGTGGACTTCAATAGCCTTGACATTGAAAGGGAGAACCAAGCTGTGAGGAAAAGTGCTCAGAAATAGAAGTCCAACAAGCCCTCCTTGACTTATTGGCTGACTTTAATATTACACTAGTCCACTACAAACCACCAGGGAAAAACCCCGCCTGGATATTATTTTCAATACAAACATTTCTCTCATCAAATCCACATCTAATGCTCCTGGGATCTCAGACCATAACATAGTCGTTCTTTACTCAGACACTAAACCGTCCAACACACAGAAGTCGCCCAGACGTTGTTACCTGTTTTCCAAAGTCAACTGGGATCTCTTAAAGGTTTTAGCTGTGGAAATAACATTACCATGTTTGACAACTCATCAGTCCATGAACTTTGGGATTCTTCCAAATCAGATGTAACTGCTGCCATCAACACAAACATCCCTTTAAAAATGAAATCAACTAAAAGCTCATCACCATGGATCACAAGAAAATAAAAATTCAGTAATTAAGAAGAAAGCATGCCTCTATAAAAAAAAGCTAAAACATCAAAAAAAATTGACAAACTATATGGCTCACAACAGACACCAGTCTCAAGCAAAGTTACAGCAAACATCTCTACACTTGTGATCGGTCAAAAAGGCGAACACAAACTTCTAAAGAACCTTAAGGTCAACAATGCTGTAAGTCCTGACCCAACAAAGTACTCCAGGCCTGTGCACGGAACTAGCCCCAGCTATTACCTCTATCTTCCATCAATCAATGCACACTGGAGAACTATTGGGAGATAGAAGAGATTCCAACATAACACCAGTTTACAAGAAGGGAGACCGTCACACAGCGGGAAATATCCGCCCTTGCTTCCTTACCAGTGTAATCTCCAAACTTCTCAAGCACATCATCCGCCATCACATCCTAAACCATCTTAACAAACAAGTCGAGTTCTCACCTAACAAAATTGCTCTGGATATTCCTGTGAAACTAAACTAGTAGTAACAACCAACAATCTTCTAAACTCAATATAACATCATCCTGGACTTCAGTAAGGCCTTCGGATAGGTCCCACACTGACGCTTGCTACTGAAACTCAAGAACTATGGAATACGAGGTAACCTCTCCTGGATCTCAAACTTTCTCACCCGCCGAGAAATGTATGTGGTTGATGACGGGGAGAAATCACATCAAGTACCAGTGGGCTCCCGAGTTCCTCATAATTATAAGTGCCATATAAAAGACATGTCAGAGAGGGTGAAGCCACAGATCCAACTTTTTGCAGATGACTGTCTTCTTTACAGACCTATAAACTCATTTAAAAGATCATAAAATTCAACAGAATGAAAAAGACAACCTTCAGAAGTGGGCCAACGAATGGGGATTGAATTCAAGGCAAAACAATGTTATCTTTTTAATTCCAAACACAAATCTAGCTTCTTCTATAATATTAACAAAGAAATCAAAAAGAGTAAAAAAAAAACCTACATTGGTATTACTTTGTCAGAAGACAAGGAATGGAAAACCTACATCACCAATATAACAAAGGAAGCTAACTATACTCTTGGTTTCCTGAGAAGAAACCTTGGTCACTGCCCTTCAGACTGCTGAAAATGCCTACCTAGTGCATGTCTGTTCAAAGCTAGAATATGCTATTTTTGTACCTGAGAACCTGGTCGTGTCACAGAATTGTTACAAGTTTAAATTCCCCCCACTCCTAGACAGACATCGTGCCCACAGGTTGACGCTTTTGTATAAGGTGGTGAAAGGGCACATACCAGACATTTCCTTTGAACGCTACCTTTAGCCACTAAGGCCTAAATATACCATAAGGGTTAAGAAAAATGAGTATTATATACAGCAAATAATAGTGTGTAACCTAGTGAACAATAATTACAAGTGATTTAAAACTATTTCAGCAAACATTGTCATCTATAAAAATTCAATTTTTGTTAAAACTGTTATTGACTCGAACAAACTTAGTGATGACATTGTGAACTCTTCAACTATATACATTTACAAAGACAGTGTATTAAAACTTCAATAGTGTATGAATTGTTGATAACATTTTGCACCCATGGACAAGAGAGAGCGCATTGCAACTCTCAGCCTAAGCTGAGAGTTGAATTATTGCAACTAGGCCCGGGGCGAACGTTTAAGGGGCGAATCGTTACATTATCAGGTAAAAATGCCCTGGTATTACCATATCAAGGCCAACAATCGCAAATAGAATACCTGCCGGATGGTTCCATACTGGCTGAAGACGCGCAGGAACAAATCTGTCAGCGTATTTAATCACTGCTCTATACGCTGCAGCCATTTCTATTTGAAGTTGTTATTGTTGTTTTAGAGGACGTCAAATGTATTTTACGACGTTGGAAATTTTACTATATCACCGCTGCATTTGTGCGGGACACTGTCAACTGAAAGTGAAAGTCAAAATAAGGAACACCCGTCATATATGATATGAGATAGCATAATACTTTAGTTACCAGCTTTATCTTTTCTAAATAAAATTGTGAAATATTGTTCACGCTTTAAGTATTTTTTAAATGTCGGATGTTCACCCTACCGCTAGGGACGGGTTTCAACAGGTAAGTAGCCTGTAAATTATTGACAATTATCAGCGATCATTTTGTCTGAGCCTGGGATGAAATGAAACAGTTGTTGGGTCTCCTTACAAAGTGTTTTAACTGTCTTGTGTAGACCAAGTTATTTTGCATAAAGTTGTATGATGTTAAAGAGTGCTCATTTTCATTGAAAAATTAACAGAAAACCAAAAAATCTACGAACAATAAATGACTGTCATTCAGGGGCGTAGATAACCTACAAACATTGGGGAGGCGGTCCAGTTTCTGTACTTGAAACATAAAGGGGTTCGTTTGAGAGGGTTGTCCTCTCCCGTGGTTCCGAACATTTTTACAATTACAATTATTATGGTGCGTTTAGGGGGAACTTTCATGTTTATATAAATGCTCAATTTTTTTCTCACTCCAGGCTTTTTCCACCCTATGCCACGGGTCCGAAATTCGGCCCCATTCCCAAATGCAAATCTGGTTGTTTTTTTCCCAATTAAAAAAAAAAATTCCCAATTCCAAAAAAAAAAAAAAAAAAAAAATTTTTTTTTTTTTTTTTTTTTTTACCCTTAAAATATATAAGTTGACCTGATCCAGTGTAGAAAATAGAAAGTATTGCATAATAAAATTATCTGTTGCCTTGAATTTGTTTTAAAAACTGTAAAATATGTTAATGATTATTTAAGACTTTCCTTATTCTCCTCAAAATCCGGCGCTTCGCGCGATTTTTTTCACCTCAAAAAAGGCCAAGCCTTTTCCCCAAATTTGGATTAAAAAACCTGCACTTATGACACATGTTCATAATATTTTGTAAAATTTTAATAATAAGATATCTAAATAGTCGTTATTTACCAGTTAACGGCTTCTTTGAAATATAAGAAACACTATTTACATGCGATAATTTTTCCCAATTGAGCCAATTTTGCGGTTAATTTTTTTCCCAAAATGGGGGTTTTCACGACGCGAAATTCCCAAAATTCCAGTGTGGCGTTTTCCCAAAATTGAGCGGAAAAAGCCTGCACTCTCAGTGCGTCGTGAAATCAGTTTGTTCAATGCCGCAGACCACAACCTAGAAATTTCAACAGTTATTTTTTTCTTTCCAAAAACTCGTGCTTATTAAAACATAAAATAAAGTAAATGTTTATGTATTTTAATGATGGAGTTTAACAAGTGATATGAGAAATAATAACATTAAAGTCACACATCAACCAATACAATACAAAAATATTTTCAATCAAATTAATGTTTTTCACGCGTAACACCGTATATTTAGTCAAAATTGTTTTGAGTGGCAGTTACATTTGAATTAAAGCGATCAATTAAAATTAAAAGAATAGCCTGTCCTTAATCAAAACACCGACGGTGCAATCACGGAAAAGAACAATAAAACAATTAACGCAGTGACGTTTACCGGGCCCCTGGTTTATGACACCTAACAAGGGATATTGACACATCAATATTAGCAACCTCGGAGCAGACGGACAGGGGACACTTGGCTTTTGCACTGACGGCGTGTGATTACAAAATACTGGTTTTGGGGCGGCGATTGTTGGGGATTTTACTTAACGTTTTATTTATATAACGATGACTAGCTGAAATATTTTGGAGATGGCCTGCCTCCCCATTACCTACGACCTTGTCATTTAATAAAATGTAGGCTACCTGTATGTTTAAGTCAAATGCATAATATGTTATAATTCAAGTGGTGTTAATGTTTATTATGCTGAACAACGTTTAATGCTAGGAAAACTGGAAAGTTGACCATGTAGTTCTGTCACTTTACACTGACATTACTCAGGCGCATACACTGACATTACTCAGGCGCATTTGCCAATTCTGGTCAGTAACTACGCGGTCAGCACAAATTTGTGGCCTCATTAACGGATAGCATAGCTCCTTATCAGACTGGGCTGGAGCTACTTTGTAATCATTTTTCATATGAGTTGACTTTCTTTGAAAATGCAAGTTTTGAATGTTTGCATTTCTAATGGTTCCAATGTTATTTTTAGGGTGCCCACTATGACCTCCATAGACCATCCTACACTGATGAAATCGTGAAGTACACAATCAGCAGGCTACTTCACACCAATAATGAAGGTTCTATTGTATCATTATACATGTGTATATAATTTATTTAGAAATCAAAATAATTGTTTTATGCATTAAGGAAGTTATTCTATACTCTATAGCCAATATCTTTGAGTGATCTGTCTAATCAAGTAATCATAAATGTAGCTTACACACGAACTATTTTCAAGAAGTTTATTTTCATTTTAAGATTCTTATTAAAAAAAATATGTTAGAAATGTTCATGTATTGTCAAATTTGTTTTGCTGTAATGTTTACTAGTTGAACATTGGTAATCACTTTAAACATCATATAACATAAACAGTCATGGTCCTTAAACATTAATTTTGTAATCTTTTCAATGCAGAACTACTACGGGTTTTCCTAAGTTAGCAAATTCTCAGATTAAAACATGTCATTTAGTGATCATGCTTGTAGGATATGACAGCGATATATTGGAGTTGCTGTGTAGTTATAATGCATGAAAAGCAGTGTAGTTATAATGCATTAAACAAATATTATGATTTATCAATTTTATCATTGTCATATACCCACATGTATGCTATGGCATTCCATAGTCATAATCATAAAATTAAATGTAGTTTATGAAATCAATCAACACTAAAGTTACCAAGGATGCAATTGTATATTTTTGTAATGTATTTGTAGTACATAAGTTACACTTAATAACCAATAGTTCCAAGTTAAGGTTTTCCAAACCTGTCAGGTTCAATTTTTGATTTTTGCTTCTTGATTGTCGTTTTGACAAGTGAGAAATAGCTCAGATTGTATGACCCTCCTTCAGGGAAAACAGTATTTGATTCAGGCACAGGAAGATCAGGGATGTCACTTTTCGGCCAAACCAGATGTTTCATAAGAATATAAAGCCTTTAAACGAAAAAATATAATAAATGCAGAAAGTATCTTCCCTGATTAACCGTCACCTTCTTTAAGGCTGGTTTTCCCAAAGCAATTTTCATATTGAATATTGAGAATGTTTCCAGGTGTCAAGTACACAGTCCTTGAGCTGGGGGCAGGGACTGGTCTCTTTACAAGGAAAATGCTTCAAAACCTTCCTCGTGTAAGTTATATTAGCCACCTTCTGGAAAACCTGGGCTTAATGTATCATCCCAGATTAGCTTGTGCAATCCACACAGGCTAAGTAGGGATGACATTCCGTCTAAACTGGATTTTTGCTAAGAAGAGACGTTCTTTAAAAAGAAAAGTTCATAAATGCGGAAAGTGTTGTCCCTGTTAGCCTAAGTGGACTTCACCGTCTTTTCTGTGACGACGACTCACACATATTGATTAAGCCCAGTTTTCATACCTCTACATCACCATTTAAATAGAACTAATAAAAAAATGATACGGCCCAGCATTTTTTCTGAGAATTTATACAATTTTTTATTTTTTACATGTCATCAAGCACATGAGCTTATTGATTGTTTGCAATGTTTTTTATCCCCGCCGAAAAAAAATTCGGAGGGGATATAGTAATTGGTCCTGTCCGTCTGTCCGTCCGGCCGAAACTTTGTCCGGAGCATAACTCCAAATCTATTTAATGGATTTACTTTAAACTTAGAGTATAAACAGATGGCAACTAGAAGTGCAGTGACCAAGAACCATAATTCTATCTACCTTAGTTTTTGAATTATCTCCCCTTTTATATAACTTTAAAGTAAATTTTTGTCCGGAGCATAACTCTAAATATACTAAAGGGATTTACTTGAAACTTGAAATATAAACAGATGGCAACTAGGAGAAGTGCAGTGACCAAGAACCATAACTCTATCTACCTTGGTTTTTGAATTATCTCCCCTTTTATATAATTTTAAAGTAAATTTTTGTCCGGAGCATAACTCAAAATCTACTGAAGGGATTTACTTGAAACTTGAAATATAAACAGATGGCAAGTAGGAAAAGTGCAGTGACTAAGAACCATAACTCTATCTACCTTAGTTTTTTAATTATCTCCCTTTATTTAATTTCAAAGTAAATTTTTATCCGGAGCATAATGAATTATCTCCCTTTATTTGTTTTTCCAAATATTATTCTACTCTCTAAAACAAATGTTGTCATACAAGCAAACACATTTTAGCCGGGATTCGGCACTACTGTGACAAGCTCTTGTTGCTGTTATTGTTCCTTTTTATTCCCCCGAAGGAGGGCATTAAGTGATGGGACCGTTCGTCCGTCTCTCCGTCACACCTGTGTTTAGGTTTCGCGTTTAGGTTTTGAAAAATGCTCATAACTTCTATGTCGCTTCAGATAGCAACTTTATATTTGGCATGCATGTGTATCTCATGGAGCTGCACATTTTGAGTGGTGAAAGGTCAAGGTCATCCTTCAAGGTCCAAGGTCAAAAAAACAAATTCAAGGGAAGTAATAAGCTTTAAAGGGAGATAATTATCTGTACCTGCCAAATGATAAAAAAAATAAAAATCAAAGCAGCGCAGTAGGAGGCATTGTGTTTCTGACAAACACATCTCTTGTGTGAAAAGTTTGCTACTTCTTGGTATGATACTATCAAAGTGTTTGTGTTGTTTTAAATTAATCTGATTCTATTTCACTAAAAATTATGACTTTATAGTTGATTCTGAGTAATATTACCTCCAAATATCAACTGATATAACAACTTCCAATTAAACTGATACATGTATAAAACAAATATATTAGGCAGCCTTATATCAGGCAGATATCAATGTAGCGGTATGATAAAATGACATATAAAACAACTAGTTGATGACATTATGCAGGAGGTGACTTATCTAGCCACAGATCCCTCAGTCGGTTTTCTGTCTGTGCTGCGAGAACACAGTCCAGATGTTACCACCGCGGTGTGTCAAGCCACCCAGATACCATTGCCTGACAGCTCAGTGGAGGTTATTGTGATTTATTATGCTCCCCATATATATATATATATATATATATATATATATATATATATATATATATATATATATATATATATATATATATATATATATATATATATATATGGGGAGCATATAGTTGCCAGTTTGGGGTTCCTTACTTCTGTCACTTTTTTGTTACCGTTTCTCATAGCGCCTTCAATATTTTACCGATCTCTTTCATATTTGGCATGTAGGTACCTTTCATGGACCTCTACCTTTTGATGATGTTTGAGGTCACTGGGGTCAAGGTCACTGAGGCTAATTATAGATTTTTCCGTCACACTTTTGTTACAGTTTCTCATAGCACCTTCAATATTTTTCCGATCTCTTACATATGGGCATGTAGATACCTTTCATGGACCTCTACCTTTTGATGAGGTAAGAGGTCACTGGGGTCAAGGTCACTGAGGCTAATAATAGATTTTTCTGTCACAATTTTGTTAAAGTTTCTCATAGCGCCTTCCATATTTTACCGTTCTCTTACATGTTTGGCATGTAGGTACCTTGCATGGACCTCTACCTTTTGATGAGGTTTAAGGTCACTGAGGTCAAGGTCACCAAGGCTAAAATTAGATTCTTCCGTCTCAATTTTGTTACAGTTTCTCATAGCGCCTTCAATATTTTACTGATCTCTTATATATTTGGCATGTAGGCACCTTGCATAGACTTCTACCTTTTGATGAGGTTTGACGTCACTGGGGTCAAGGTCACCAAGGCTAATAATTGATTTTCTCAAGGTCACACTTTGGTTATTGGAAACAGTTTCTCAAAGCGCCTTCAATATTTTACTGATCTCTTACATATTTGGCATGTAGGTACCTTGCATGGACCTCTACCTTTTTGATGAGGTTTTAGGCCACTGGGGTCAAGGTCACTGAGGCTAATAATACATTTTCTAAAAGGTCACACTTTTTTTCCACACAATGAAAACATATATCTACAAGGCATCATTGGGGAGCATCCATCAGTTTTACTGATATCCCTGTTGGTATGAGCGGTACTGTGGGAAAAGGGTCTTCATGCATGTGTGTAAAGGGTTGTCCCAGATTAGCCTGTGCAGTCTGCACAGGCTAATCAAGGATAACATCATCCACCTTTACTAGATCTTCGTTTAGAAAAGACTTTTAATTGAAAATTGCACAAAAGCGGAAAGTGTCATCCTTTGTTAGCCTGTGCGGATTGCTCAGGCATCAGAGGCTATCTGGGACGACACTTGACGCACTTGCATTAAGCCCTGTGTCCCAGGGCGTAGCTTAGTGGTACTATAAGGCTTGATAGCACTTTTAGCTGGATTATAATTAGTGTTTCTTTATAATTATTGACAATATTATTTGTTTACCGTCTATCCATTATGTGTGCATTTACACAATAATTCTGTTAAAATGTATCTTTAGAATTTGATAT
Organism: Dreissena polymorpha; assembly: GCF_020536995.1. Taxonomy (NCBI): domain Eukaryota; kingdom Metazoa; phylum Mollusca; class Bivalvia; order Myida; family Dreissenidae; genus Dreissena; species Dreissena polymorpha. Next base: position 33,875,136 of record NC_068366.1, on the reverse strand, counting down.
GTCTGTTATGTTTGGAGCTCATAGAAGAACAAAATGTTCATGGTGAGTTTTATTTTTATTTAATTTTGCCAAAGTGTTTCGTTGTCCATGGTGCATTGCAAGTGGCCATTATGTACCTTGTGAGCAATCTTGAGGCCTCATTTATCGCCCAATCTTCATGAAACTTGGTAGGAACATTTGTCCCAATGATATCTTACTCAAGTTTAAAACTTGGTGAAGTAGCCCCATGTGTAAAAAAGTAGGAAACTAGGTTAATTAAAAAGAAGCTTTTTTAGCTCACCTGATTGCTCAGGTGAGCTTTTGTGCCCGGTCTTTGTCCCTTGTCCGTCCGTCTGTTAACATTTGTTCGTAAACACTCTAGAGGCCACATTTATTGTCCGATCTTCATGAAATTTGGTCAGAAGCTTCGTCCCAATGAAATCTCGGTCGAGTTCAAAACTGGGTTGTGGCGGGTAAAAAACTAGGTCACTGGGTCAAAAAAAAGAAAAAACTTGTAAACACTGTAGAAGTCACATTTTATGCCCAATCTTCATGTTACTTTGTCAAAATGTTTGTCTTAATGATATGTTGGTTGAGTTTAAAAGTGGTTCCGGTCTGTTGAAAACATGGCCGCCAGTGGGCTGGGAAGTTTTTCCTTATTTGGCTATAGAGAAACCTTGTAAACACTCTGGAAGTCACAATTTTTGCCCAATCATCATGAAAGTTGGTCAAACATTGGTTTTATTGATTTCTCGGACGAGTTCGAAAATGGTCCAGATTGGTGAAAAAACATGGCCGACAGTGGGCGGGGCATTTTTCTTTATATGTATATAGTGAAAACATGTCAACACTCTAGAAGTCACATTTTTGGCCCAATTTTCATGAAATTTTGTCAGAACTTTTGTTTCCTAGGTGGTAGTTTTCCTTATGTTTATATAGTAAAAAGGCTTGCAAACAATAATGAATTAAGGTCATGTAACATGTGAGACAACTCATCTAAATATTGCATTTAAGAATACAGTAGTTACTCCCCTTTGATTATTAATGTTTTCATAATAATTCAGTGTAGTTGTGTTTCATTTATGTGTTAATTGTTATTCGAGGTTGGATGTTTTTATGCCCCCTTTCGAAGAAAAGGGGGCATATAGTGATCAGACTGTCCGTCTGTCTGTCTGTCCGTCTTTCCGTCACACTTTGCATTTAGGTTTCCAAAAATGCTCATAACTTCTATGTCCCTTGAGATATAACCTTCATATTTGGTATGCATGTGTTTATGGACAAGGCCTTTCCTTATGCACACATTTTTTCAGCCCTGTGACCTTGACCTTGAATTTAGGGTCCGCGTTTAGGTTTCAAAATCTGCGTTTAGGTTTCGAAAAATGCTCATAACTTCTATGTCCCTTGAGATATAACCTTCATATTTGGTATGCATGTGTATATGGACAAGGCCTTTCCATACGCACAACATTTTTTACCCCTGTGACCTTGACCTTGAACTTAGGGTCCGCGTTTAGGTTTCAAAATCTGCGTTTAGGTTTCGAAAAATGCTCATAACTTCTATATCCCTTGAGATATAACCTTCATATTTGGTTTGCATGAGTATATAGACAAGGCCTTTCCATACGCACAAATTTTTTTACCCCTGTGGCCTTAACCTTGAACTTAGGGTCTGCGTTTAGGTTTCGAAATCTGCGTTTAGGTTTCGAAAAATGCTCATAACTTTTATGTCCCTTGAGATATAACCTTCATTTTTGGTATGCATGTGTATATGGACAAGGCCTTTCCATACGCACACAATTTTTAACCCCTGTGACCTTGACCTTGAACTTAGGGTCCGCATTTAGGTTTCAAAATTTGCGTTTAGGTTTCGAAAAATGCTATAACTTCTATTAAAGCATTTATAGGGGGCATATGTCATCCTATGGTGACAGCTCTTGTTTTAAGCTCACCTGATTGCTCAGGTGAGCTTTTGTGACTGGTCTTTGTCTGTCTTCCTTCCGTCCACATTTGTTCGTGAACACTCTAGAGGCCACATTTATTGTCCGATCTTCATGAAACTTGGTCAGAAGATTTGTCCCAATGAAATCTCGATCAAGTTTGAAACTGGGTCATGTTGGGTCAAAAACTAGGTCACTAGGTCAAAAAAAAAGAAAAAGCTTGTGAACACTGGAGAAGTCACATTTAATGCCCAATCTTCATGTTACTGTGTCTAAATGTCTGTGTTAATGATATGTTGGTTGAGTTTAAATGTGGTTCCGGTCCATTGAAAAACATGGCCACCAGTGGGCGGGGCAGTTTTCCTTATATGGCTATAGAGAAACCTTGTAAACACTCTAGAAGTCACAATTTTTGTCCAATCATTATGAAAGTTAAACAAAACATTGGTTTTATTGATATGTCGGACGAGTTCGAAAATGGTCCAGATAAGTGAAAAAACATGGCCGCCAGTGGGCGGGGCATTTTTCTCTATATGTATATAGTGAAAACATGTGAACACTCTAGAAGTCACATTTTTTGCCCAATTTTAATGAAATTTTGTCAGAACTTTTGTTTCCTTGATACGAGAGTTGAGTTGGAAAATGGTTTCGGTCAGTTGAATAACATGGCTGACGGGGGGGAGGGTGGCAGTTTTCTTATTAATATAGTTAAAAAAGCTTGTGAACACTCTAGAAGTCTCATTTTTGCCCAATTATCATGAAACTTGGTGAATAGATTTGTTTTATATTTATCTCAGATGAGTTTGCAAATGGGTCAATAAACATGGCTGCAAGGGGGGTGGGGCAGTTTTCCTTATGTGACTATATAGAGAGAAACCTTGTTATCGAACACTATAGAAGTCACATTTTTTGCCTAATCATCGTGAAACTTAGTCAATACATTGGTTTTATTGATTTCTTGGACAAGTTGGAGAATGGCTCAGATCGGTGAAACACACTTTTTAGCTCACCTGATTGCTTAGGTGAGGTTTTAGGATTGGTCTTTGTCCGCTGTCCGTCCGTCCACATTTGGTTTGTAAACACTCTAGCATTCACATTTCTCAAGCATTCTTTATCAAAGTTGCTGAAAGATCTCAGTCAAGTTTGATGATGAGCAAAATCACATAATTAATGCCATAATTATTGCCCTTAGATTGTCCAAATTTTCATTATATTATACAAAATCCTTGTAAGCAAAGTTTGATGTTTGGAGGGGTCAACTCAAAATATAGGTCACCATTTCAAATCTTACAAAAACAAAAACACTCCCTACGCCAGAGTTTTGGTTCAATAATGATGAAACTTGACGAGGATGTTTGTCTGGTCAATATCTAGGTCATGTTTGACATTAGGTAAAGATTGAATGAACCGACTCCTCTCAGGTGAGCGAACTAGGGCCATCTTGGCCCTCTTGTTTTTCTTACAATATCTCAGTTGGTTTGAAAGTGGTTTTGGTCTATTAGGGGCAGCTAGGGGTCAAGGTTGTTTTCCTAATATGGCTGTTGTGGAACCTTATGAACACTTTAGGAGTCACATTGTTTATCCAGTCCTATTGAAAATTTCTTACAGCATTTGTTTCTATGAATGACATCTCAGCCCATTTCACAAAATAAGCTGAGAAAAACATGACCATAAGGGGAACGGGCAGGCCTGGAAATGAGTATCGAAGCAGTAAAGGGTTAATTGTGTAATCCCTATTCCACAGAACATCCTGTGTGCCCAGTGCTTCCACTGGTTTGCCACAGAGGCTGCATTGCAGGAGATGACAAGAGTGTTGGTGCCTGGAGGAAGAATAAGTAAGTATGCACCTGAAAATATGTACCGCTTTGGGAAAACAGGGCCTAACACTTTCTGCTTTTATTTAATTTCTCATGCAAGGAACTCGCTTCTTAAAGAACATCCAGTAACGTTGGAAAGTGTCGTTCCTGATTAGCCTGTGCAGACTTCGCAGGCTAATCTGGGGAGACACTTGATGCAAATGAGTTAAGAACAGTATTCTCAGAATGAGGCTCATGAAGTTGATAAAGTCGCCGCTTGTTAATGTTTCACCGAGCTCAGTATCTTAGGTATAAAAAAAACATTGGGCAAATATGGTTCAAATGTCATATGCTGCCAGCGTAGCTCCAGACCAGCATGTGCAGTGGCGCAGTCTTGTCAGGAGCTGCCCCTGTGTACTTATGAGACCACAAAACCTTACATGACTATAACAGACATGTAAGCTCCTGACTGAGCTGGCTGCAGGTATTGAGCTATACTGGCTGCATACGGAATAAGACCCACATTGGTATGATACATGTTGTATATTAGTCATATATTTTTCTAATATAATGCTGCATGTATAACAGAATTAATTTTTTTATGTCCCCCACCACTATAGTGGGGGACAGATTGTTTTTCCCCTGTCTGTTGGTTTGGTCAAACTTTAACATTTGCCATAAAGGTCAAGGTCAAGGTCATCCTTCAAGGTCAAAGGTCAAAAAAAAAAAAAAAAAAAGTTAAAGCTGCGCAGAAGGGGACATAGTGTTTCTGACAAACACACTTTTTTTTTTGGACACGTTTCTATGTGTCATGAATATTGCTTATTTAAGTTCACTCTAAACTGTTCTTGGTTTGCTATTACCTACACTGGATAGCTGACTATGGGTTGGTTTGTAGGCTTTCTCTAAAAGAAGTTTATAAAATGAATGATCTGATTTGTAAACACATTCATTATTTCAAATATTTGAAAAAAAATAATCTTAAAACGTCAGAATTATTTATGTATTTATTTTTTTGCATAATATCAATGTACCAAGTAATTTTTAAGCTTGTCCTTAGAGGCTTATTAATGCCATTTGAATGCATGGATGGTGTTTTTTTTGTTCTCAGTGTTATTGTACAACAACAAATTGTACAAAAGTGTGCAATGGATGACTCAAATGGAGGCCATTTTGGATGAATACTACGACCACACTCCAAGAAAGTTTTCCGGCCAATGGCGGGAGACCATGGAATCGTCGCCCCTTGTGCGTTTCGTGGAACACAAGTTTATGGATGGTTTACCAGACATGAAGGTAACAATGGGTCAGATGGGGTCAAAATAAAGTCATATGCTAATTTGCAGAACTATGTAAAAAATAATTCATTTGTTCCCACTAATAATGGCTTTTAAAGAAGGGTAGTAGGTCACCTAAACTTACATGTTCACCCTTTACCACTTGGATATGTAATGTCATGCATTTGTAGTCGCTAATAAAGTTATATTTTATTTAAGACCTTTTTTACTAGATTCAAATATTTAAGGCTTCATCTCCAAGCCTTAGATACTTGATGAGCAGCAAACAGCATAAAACCTGAACAGACTGCGTGTTACTCGGAGGCTGTTCTGGTTTTATGCTGCTTGCAAAAGCCATTTTCTCTTTGCTTCTAAGTGGAAAAGGGTTAATGTATTTTTTTCAAGGATTCCCAATTCTATAAAAATGTGCAGTGACTTGCAGAAATCTCCATAGTCTTTATTTAACAGTTTTTCTTTATCTAATTATGCCCCCCTTCGAAGAAGAGGGGGTATATTGCTTTGCACATGTCGGTCTGTGGGTCGGTCTGTCGGTCCGTCCACCAGGTGGTTTCCGGATGATAACTCAAGAACACTTGGGCCTAGGATCATGAAACTTCATAGGTACATTGATCATGACTCGCAGATGACCCCTATTGATTTTCAGATCACTAGGTCAAAGGTCAAGGTCACGGTGACCCGAAATAGTAAAATGGTTTCCGGATGATAACTCAAGAACGATTAGGCCTAGGATCATGAAACTTGATTGGTAGATTGATCATGACTCGCAGATGACCCCTATTGATTTTCAGGTCACTACATCAAGGGTCAAGGTCACGGTGACTCGAAATAGTAAAATGGTTTCCGGATGATAACGCAAGAACGCTAATGGCTAGGATCATGAAACTTCATAGGTACATTGATCATGACTCGCAGATGACCCTTATTGATTTTGAGGTCACTAGGTCAAAGGTCAAGGTAATGGTGACCCAAAATAGTAAAATGATTTCCGGATGATAACCCAAGAACGCTTATGCCTAGGATCATGAAACTTCATAGGTACATTGATCAGGACTCGCAGATAACCCCTATCAATTTTGAGGTCACTAGGTCAAAGGTCAAGTTCACATTGACCCGAAATAGTAAAATGGTTTCCGGATGATAACTGAAGAACGCTTATTCCTAGGATCATGAAACTTGATAGGTAGATTGATCATGACTCGCAGATGACCCCTATTGATTTTCAGGTCACTAGGTCAAAGGTCAAGGTCACGGTGACCAAAAATAGTAAAATGGTTTCCGAATGATAACTCAAAAACGCTTATGGCTAGGATCATGAAACTCCATAAGTACATTGATCATGACTGGCAGATGACCCCTATTGATTTTCAGGTCACTAGGCCAAAGGTCAAGGTCACAGTGACAAAAAACATATTCACACAATGGCTGTCACTACAACGGAGAGCCCATATGGGGGGCATGCATGTTTTACAAACAGCCCTTGTTTTACAAACAGCCCTTGTTTTAATTAATTTATGGTTAATTAAGCGATTATGATCAAATCTAGTAAAAATGATTGCAAACTAAATAACAAACATAATCGGAAACTCAAGTTGAAAAGAAAGCTTAAGGTTGACACAAAAATTAGGGTTAGTTGAGCTAGTGGACACGAACGTTTTTTACGCCTGATTAAAAATTAATTGACCATTTAGTTGCTTTTGTGCTAAAAGATTCCATAGATTTGTTGTTCAAGTTTTGTTTTAACGCATCATATTTATCTCACCTTCGCATGTAATGCTCTTGGTGAGCTATTGTGGTAAAAGTGACCCTCCTGTGTTGTCCATCCTCAACAATTTCCTTCAAACAACTTTTTTACGGATTTTTACGAAACTTAATATTAACCCTTTTTTAAGTTGCGCACATTGGTCTGGTCCACTGTGTTTGTTGGCCTATAGAGCTAAAAATAGATTTTAAGAGTTGAAACATACAAATATTTTCTTCCAGAAGTGCAGTGCTCAGAGATTTAATATTTGGATTATAACATCCTATACACAGTTTGTTCAAAACATGCCCTTGGGGTAAAAACTTGCCATGGCACATTGGTCACCATTATTTAATGTATAGATTTATATAGTATATAACATTTTTAGCACTGCTGTTTTAGGAGAAAACCCGAGGTATTGTCATAGCCAGCTAGTTGTGTCGTCCGCTGTAGGCGTCCTGCTTAAACCTTGACATTTTGCTTTAAAATCAAAGTACTTCCACCTACAACTTTGAAACTTCATATGTAGATGAAGCTTGATGAGTTCTACATGCCACGCCCATTTTGGGGTCACTAGGTCAAAGGTCAAGGTCACCGTGACTTCTAATTTTTTTTAATATATAAATATTCTGACAAGCTTTCATTTATCCAAAACTGCACCAGCAGCCAAGCGTTGGCACCCGTTATGCTGTACTCTTGTCTTCTCTGAAACTGCAAGTCCCAGATCTTTTATATTTGGTATGAACCATCAGTTAGAGATCCTTAACAAAATTTGTTCACGTTTTGACTGTTGGGGTCAACTGACCATGTCCCAGTGGTCTCTTTATGGATATGAGCCATGCTCTGTGAAAAGGGTGTTTAATGCATGTGCGTTAAGTGTTGTCCCAGATTAGCCTGTGCAGATTATTTAATCTTTGTCTGCACAGGCTAATCTGGGACAACGCTTCCTGCCTAGACTTTATTTTCCCTTAGAAGCAGGGTTCCCAGCCAACCTGGAAATCAGGGAAAACCTGGAAAAAGACTTACACTTTTTCCAGTTTGGGAAAAGTCAGGGAAATTGGGAAAAGTTCCTGAAATCAGGGTAAAATCGGGGAATTTTGTTTGGTCAGACTTTCCCAACTTGTATCGAGAAGTCCATACAATTAAAACAGCAAATCATTTCCTCTGCATGTCTATGGTGGCTTTGTAGTATACATGTAGCTAAGTTCTGTCTGCAACTGCTATGTATTGAGGGTGTCTTAAACAAGAAATATGTCAAAATTATGATCCTGGAAATTTTATTTTCCATCAGGGAAAAATCAGGGAATTTTGTTCATACAAAAAGCTGGGAACCCTGTAGAAGAGACTTCCTTTAAACGAAAAAAAAAAGAGCAGAAAGTGTCGTTCCTTATAAAATTATGTGGACTGTACTGGCTAATATGGGACAAAACTGTACGCGCATTCATTAAGCCCAGTTTTCTCAGAACGAGGCTCCACTGATCTTTAAATGTGTGCACTTCAGGGAGACAAGAATTTCGTCGTAGACCATTTCACGTCCATAAGCGTCATTGCCAAGCTGACAGGAACAGAGTTCGAGGGTGCAGTTAAAAAGTTCCACAGAATCTTGGATGAGCACTTCCCTGGGGAGGATGACATTGTCATGCCCTTGGACTCAGAATTTTACTGTGTTGAAAAATGCTAGTATCTGTATAGAGTTGGAAGCTGAGATTCGTTTTTAAATTTTAATAGTAGAAATTGTTTAGTTGCTAGAGGGAGAAAATCATGACTCTGTCACACATTTATAGGCCCCACGCAATGGGAGGCATTGAGCATCTATCTGTCTATATGTAGGTCCCTACATACACACAGCTGAAGATATGTATTCAAGTCCTTTTTAACTTGTTGATGGATCTCGCTCAAACTTGCACTGTTGAATGACCTTAATGTATAGATATATATACAGGCTGTATATAGCCCCATTGGGTTTTGAAAATCACCATTTACTGGGTGAATCTCCCTCAAACATTCACATTTGAATGCCTTTAATGTTTAGATGATCATAAGACAAAAATGTCTGCCTCCAGAATTATGGCCCTTTGTCTGCTTTTACATTGTAAAAACTTCCCTCTAACTACTGGGTGGATTTTGCGCACACTTTCACATTGAATGACCCCAATGTGTAGATTTTTGGCTGCGATGAAGTTATGCAGAATAATGGCCCTTTGGCTGTTTTATCACTATGCAATAAATTGTCAGCAGATTTTGCTCAAGGTTTCATAGCTGAATGAAATTCATGTGTTGATGATAAATAAGGAAGAAATGTTGACTGCAACAATTTTGGCTGAATGATAGTTCTTGTTTAATTGTAAAAGGAGTTTTTTTTTGTACATTTTATAGACTTATAATCATGAAGTATACTTTTAAGTATTTATATCTTTAAAACAATCTATTGGCTGAACGGAAAGTTTAGACTACAGTTGTAAAAGTACTTAAATATATCTAAACGCTTTTAATAATTTGTTTATAGATTTTATTTAAAAATTGGTCATTTCATAAAAAATCACAGATTTACATCTTTGCAAAGTAAGTAGCATTTGTGATATATTGTCTCGGTGATATATCAGAAATATTGTTCATTGTCATTTCATTGTTAATTGTATGTTATGATTTTGCAAGTGTGAAAGTTACGTCTCGTATATAAGAAACTTATTTTGTAGTGTTGGTTACTACCATTATTCTTATTTATGTGTAAATCTAGGTGACATTCAAAACATATTAACATTGCAATGTTTAGAAGGGAAAGATAACCTTTCCCAGAAATATTTTGCCTGAAAGTTGTTAAACCCAATTTTTTCTTACTACATGTTTCTACAAATAAAATGGAAGTACAGCACATACACATTAAATTGTATGTAACTGTAGTTATTAAGTGTGACTGTTTGATATCCTTTGTGAACAGATTTATATATAGAGACTTTTTATAGAAAGTACAGTAGTGTTGTGTACAATCAGGGTTCAACCTGGCATTTAATTTGTTATGTAAATGTGAATGATAACTTGTATATTGTGTGTTTTAAACCTGAATAAAAATCAATCAATCAATCAAGGCTCACTGTCTAATATATATCTTGGTAACATTGACAAGGCACCAATGAACTCCATTAGTGTAAATGTAAAAAACCTGGCACCAATGGACTCCATAAGTGTAAATGTAGAAAACCTGGCACCAATGAACTCCATAAGTGTACACGTAGAAAACCTGGCACCAATGAGCTCCGTAAGTGTAAATGTAGAAAACCTGGCACCAATGGACTCCATTAGTGTAAATGTAGAAAACCTCACACCAATGAACTCCATAAGTGTAAATGTAGCCTCCATTGATCTCCATAAGTGTAAATGAAAAAAACCTTGCACCAATGGACTCCATCAGTGTAAATGTAGAAAACCTGGCACCAATGAAACACACAATGGACTCCATCAGTGTAAATGTAGAAAACCTGGCACCAATGAACTCCATAAGTGTAAATGAAGAAAACCTGCCACCAATGGACTCCATTAGTTTAAATGTAGAAAACCTCGCACCAATGGACTCCATTAGTGTAAATGTAGAAAACCTTGCACCAATCAAGTCTTTAAGTGTAAATGTAGAAAACCTGGCACCAATGAACTCCATGAGTGTAAATGTAGAAAACCTGTTACCAATGGACTCCATTAGTGTAAATGTAGTAAACCTGGCACCAATGGACTCCATAGGTGTAAATGTAGAAAACCTGGCACCAATGAACTCCATAAGTGTAAATGTAGAAAACCTGGCACCAATGGACTCAATAAGTGTAAATGTAGAAAACCTGGCACCAATGAACTCTATAAGTGTAAATGTAGAAAACCTGGCCCCCATAAGTGTAAATGTAGAAAACATGGCAAAAATGGACTCCATAGGTTTAAAAGTAAAAAACCTGGCACCAATGAACTCCATTAGTGTAAATGTAGAAAACCTGGCACCGAAGGACTCCATAGGTGTAAATGTAGAAAACCTGGCACTAATGAACTCCATAAGTGTTCATGTAGAAAACCTGACACCAATGGACTTTATAGGTGTAAATGTAGAAAACCTGGCACCAATGGTCTCCATTAGTGTTCATGTAGAAAAGCTGGCACCAATGGACTCCATAGGTGTAAATGTAGAAAACCTGGCACCAATGAACTCCATAAGTGTACAATGTAGAAACCCTGGCACCAATGAACTCCATTAGTGTAAATGTAGAAAACCTGGCAACAATGAACTCTATTAGTGTAAATGTAGAAAAACAGGCACCAATAAACTCCATAAGTGTAAATGTAGAAAACCTAGCACCAATAAACTTCATAAGTGTAAATGTAGAAAACCTGGCACCAAAGGACTCCATAGTTGTAAATGTAGAAAACCTGGCACCAATGAACTTCATAAGTGTAAATGAAGAAAACCTGGCACCAATGGACTCCATTAGTTTAAATGTAGAAAACCTCGCACCAACGGACTCCATTAGTGTAAATGTAGAAAACCTTGCACCAATCAAGTCTTTAAGTGTAAATGTAGAAAACCTGGCACCAATGAGCTCCATGAGTGTAAATGTAGAAAACCTGGCATCAATGGACTCCATTAGTGTAAATGTAGTAAACCTGGCACCAATGGACTCCATAGGTGTAAATGTAGAAAACCTGGCACCAATGAACTCCATAAGTGTAAATGTAGCAAACCTGGCACCAATGGACTCAATAAGTGTGAATGTAGAAAACCTGGCACCAATGAACTCTATAAGTGTAAATGTAGAAAACCTGGCCCCCATAAGTGTAAATGTAGAAAACATGGCAAAAATGGACTCCATAGGTTTAAATGTAGAAAACCTGGCACCAATGGACTCCATTAGTGTAAATGTAGAAAACCTGGCACCGAAGGACTCCATAGGTGTAAATGTAGAAAACCTGGCACCAATGAACTCCATAAGTGTTCATGTAGAAAACCTGACACCAATGGATTTTATAGGTGTAAATGTAGAAAACCTGGCACCAATGGACTCCATTAGTGTTCATGTAGAAAACCTGGCACCAATGGACTCCATAGGTGTACATGTAGAATACCTGGCACCAATGAACTCCATAAGTGTAAAATGTAGAAACCCTGGCACCAATGAACTCCATTAGTGTAAATGTAGAAAACCTGGCAACAATAAAACTCTATTAGTGTAAATGTAGAAAAACAGGCACCAATAAACTCCATAAGTGTAAATGTAGAAAACCTAGCACCAATAAACTTCATAAGTGTAAATGTAGAAAACCTGGCACGAAAGGACTCCATAGGTGTAAATGTAGAAAACCTGGCACCAATGGACTCCATTAGTGTTCATGTAGAAAACCTGGCACCAATGGACTCCATAGGTGTAAATGTAGAAAACCTGGCAACAATGAACTCAATAAGTGTAAATGTAGAAAACCTGGCACCAATGAACTCCATTAGTGTTAAATGTAGAAAACCTGGCACCAATGAACTCCATAAGTGTTAATGTATAAAACCTGGCACCAATGGACTCCATAGGTGTAAATGTAAAAAACCTGACACCTATGAACTCCATAAGTGTAAAAGTAGAAATCCTGGCACCAATGATCTCCATAACTCATAAGTGTACATGTAGAAAAGCACATAGTGTACAAGTTGCTCAAGGGGAACTTCGCGGTGCCTTAGATGACCCCCTCAAAATGATCAAATTTACTTATTGTTTATTGCAAATCTAAGTCACCGGAGCTTAAAATACATTAAAACAATGAAAATGTATAAAAAAATTCTGAAAGTACAAGGGTAAGGGATTCATATTTGGTGTGTAACATTGCGTTTGCATTGATTTGCGAAATTCAATTGAAAATCCGTGTCCCATAGACATGATAATTCATTCTACACCTCATACTTCGAAAAATGGTGTATGTTTGTGTTCATGATACAAAGTTATTGTCTATAGTGGCCAGAATTGTTTTTGTTTTTTTTAATTAAGATTATAATTATATAAGAGGGTATCAGATTAAGTATTGTATCACAAATTGTACTGTCCATAACAAATGTGCGTCTTTTTTGGCTTTTGTAATTAGTGCCTTAGAAGAGTATCAAATACGCAAAACCTTTCAAAGGAAGACAACTTATATACCTATTACATACAGATCTTTGCTGATTATCTCTCTTTCATCAGAGATATATGAAATACACTATATTTAAGCAGTATGTTTTAACTGTTATTTTCGAAGTGTGTTTTTATGTTATACATGTGGTTTTGATTGATTGTTTTTATGCCCATGCTTTTATAAGAAATGCATATAGATATATGGCATTTATTTGTCTTTCTGTAGATCTCTACCTCTGTCAGTCTGGATTATAACTACTCTCATAGTATTGTTGCTAAAGTGTTAAAACTTTACAAACATATCAACTAGCATGTTAATGGACTGAGGAATTTTGGCATTTTTTTATTCATTATTTCGGTAGTATTGGTAGATTTAAAAAAATACAAAGAAAGGTCACACTCAACTCTAAAAGTATTTCTGCAAGGATGATGAAACTTTACAAACTTATAATCCTGCTCATGAATTTGCACACCCGTATACTTTGCTTTATTTATAACTGGCATTGTGGCCTTGTTTTGCGAATTTAAATTGTTGCTTTGAATTTATTTACCAAGGCTTCATGCCCATATTGCAAGATTATAGTAATGCTAGTTGTTCATTTTTTCTGTCAGTTAGTCTTGCCATAACATTTTCAAGTCTTATATTTCCTTTGACCGATTGTCATGAAATTTTCCTCAACTTCTCAGGGCATTGAGACAATGTGCAGAAAGCACGAGTCAGTTATGTCAGGTTTTATGCTATGTGCTGCTCATCAGTATCTTAAGGTTCGAAATGAAGCCTTTAAAACATGAATCTTGTGAGAATGGTCTAAAATTTAATTTGATTTTCTAAGAGACTTCAAACATGTTAAAGTGCGTCTCTGAGTAGTAAATGGTTAAGTCTGTGGATTTTGTTGTTAAAAATGCATTGACAATGAGCATCACAGATATTGTTTTTGTTTTTTTATTTAATCACAAATGAGTTTTAACCAACAGCTGATATAAATAAATACATTGGACACCATTGGTGGCATATACAAATGCAGAGGATATAGCATGTAATCAACTTTCAGGATGCGAAAGTAAACATAAAATGTGGTGTTACGATGATAACAAGGGGACCTATTAAGAGTCTGCTATTGCTCAGTGCCCCAAACAGTGACCAGATTCTTGGTTTATTTAAATTCCTGCAAGTTCCCAAAAGCAGTCATCATTTATTTGTGTAGATTTTTTATATTTTAATGCTACAAGTGTTGAGACGAATGGCATCTTGATTAGTTAGAACTATAAACTGTAAGCAGTATAGGGAAATTACGGCACCTGTTTTCAAAGAATGGAGGACTCGAGCCTTAATTTTTCTTGAACATGTTCATGGGAAAATACCTTCAGACAATTGAGAATTTCACATTGTCCCTAATTTTTAGTGAATCCAGATTAATATCCTTGATTTTGTAACACTATTAGGATAGCCTATTGCAACACTATTAGGATAGCCTATTGCAACACTATTAGGATAGCCTATTGCAACAATATTAGGAAAGCCTGTAAAGTCTTTGTAATTTAATAAAGTTGGTTCAAATGCCTTGTACTAAATCCGCATCGAGTGTACCTCTTTTCTGGTGGTCACAATTTATGTTATCATTTTTTACTGTCAAGAGTGTGCAACCAGTTAACGTACCTGCATTATTTCAATTGAATTACTGTCTGCAATACTGGGCTGGTAACGGAAAGTGGCATATTTCTGGTGACATGTTTTGAGCCATTCCAGTCAGAACAAATTTTGGAGTTAAGCTGTGTCATGCAAAATGGGTTTTCATATGTACTTGGCAAGCATAGCTAATCTGGTCAGGAGTTACCATGTCCCCTTAAGAGACCATCAAACATTGCCAGACTTAATAGCAGACTCGGGGTAGCCTCAGACAAGACCATACGGTTGTGCAAGCTGATCTGCAGCTATGTTGGCTGCCTATTGCATAAGACCCATTTCCGCGTAACACAGGTCGGTATAAATACTAGGCAATTTTTTCCCAGAGACTAAGCAGTGCTAAACCAGGGGAAACATGAAGTTCTTTTGTTGAATTTTTTTAACATTTTGGCACAAACAGTACTTGTAACTCAATAAATAATGGTGACCTTTTAAGCAGTTTACACAAGGGTTCCTATTTGGTTCGTAATAATTTGTTAAATGTTTGCAGATTTAAATTGTATTACTTATTCTTGGCATTAAGCACACTGTGTCAAATATAATGAAAATAAAAAAATAAGACAATTTATATTGAACATTTTTATTCAACAGTTTTATTAATAATGAAATAAGCACTATTATATTTCATAACTAATATTCATAAATATGCATAAATGTACATAATAATCATTGAATCTTTTCATGTACAAACCTGAGTTATAAAGAAGGCGTCAAAGTTTCATATAAAACAAGTAATACAATATACAAAATATTGCTAAAATATCATGCAGTTAATTAATCTACTTTATGGTTTGCAAATAAATTTTAATCATTTAAAAAATTTGCAACAGTTGGGTTGACAACTAGAAAGAATGACATCTAATAGAGGCTTCTTTTCATCCTAATTTAAATGACCCACATCATGCAAAAATGGGTCTTAAGCCACAAGCGGCCAGCATAGCTCCAAACCAATCTGCGCATTGGCACAGTCTGGTCAGCAGCTAGGATGTTCAATAATTAAACAACAAAACCTGAACAACTTTTAAGCAGTCAGGCTTGCTCTTGACAAGACTGCGCATCTGCGTAGGCTCGTCTGAAGCTTCACTGGCTGCTTATGGCATAAGATACCTTTTTGCATGATGCAGTTCAAATGGTATATAGAACTTTTTTACAAGGGTAGGGGTCTATGTACAATTCTCATATAGAAATAACTGTAAAATTACAATTAACATATCATATTGAATATAAACCAATAAGATACTAGTTTTTCTACAAGAAATTAAAAAGAACAAATTTTGTCCCGTTTTTTTTCTACATATCACAGTCACTCCTTATAACAACAGGAAAACTGTTGAATTATCAATTTTGAGGAGCATGTCGAATAACATCTGTAAAGATAAGATGTTTCAATATATTTACAGTAGTATATTATACAAGACAGCACATTTGAAAAATCTAACAAACTTTTGCTACATCAATTTGTACAGTTTTGATAAGCTACTCTTCTACAAGATGGAATGGAGGTAGGAAAAATATGTGCAGGATAAAAATGAAGAGTATTTTAAAGATATTCATGAATTAACTATTTTCTATACAGTTCAACAGATTTTAACTTTTGCATACATGTATATACTAATTATGAGCAGAATAAAATGATAAAATAATTCTAAAATGTTGAACACATTAAGTCAAATAAAATTTTGCAAATTGGAGAATATTCCACATTACTTGTTTCAATTACATACATATCACTCTTATATTATTTGAACGTCACATACAGTAATAAACATCCTCAAGCATTTACACATATGTGATGTCAGTTAGACTTGCGTCACTCAGTTCTTCCAAGTTGTCATTGTCACGACGACAACTAAGCGAGTATCTACAAGAACATTCCGAACTGTCTGAAGAACTAAATGAATCCCTAGCCAATGGTCCGAATTTCTTGACTGGCGAAACGGAATTTCTAGACTGGTTTAAACTACTCCTGCTGCTGCTATTACTCGACATGCTCGATCGCACAGTGTCGCTGAGAATAAAGTTTGTTTGTTCATCATGACTGGGTGTTGAACGAGACGATGATGCAAACGATGGCGATGATTTTGTTGATGATAATAGCGTGGTAGTTGAAACGGGTGATGAGTTTGCTGACGAAGATTTTCCGTCAACTTTTACGGTGTCAAAAATGTTACTTAGTCGTTTGACACTCCAAGGCAAGTCTTTCTCAGGATTTGGTCGATTGCTAGAACCATCCACTGAGCTTCTCCGTTCCCGCTGTGGCGGCACAGAAGACACTGATTTCACGACATTCATGCTAGTTGAAGACTTACTAAACTGTGGATTTCTGTAAGAGATGGGTCCCTGCGTATCTGTTACTGCTTTAGAAACAACAGTTTGTGAAATGCTGGGTTCAACTGACGACGCACGAGGCTTTAACACGCCACTTGCCCCCGGCTGACTTCCAGCATCACTAGAGGGGTTCACAGTTTTTACCTGAGTAGGAGGAGCACATGCTCGAATGTTTGTCACATTAGCACGATACAAGGAACCAGCCTCCTTGGGGGCACTCTGAACAGAGAAATCTGCACTGTGCGAAACATTAGGTCCCCTAAGCCGATCCACACTATTGACAACATTAGTTCTTGATCTGTTTGACACAAGTATATTGTCTCTTCGTTTGGGAACACCAAATGCACTGTGAGCATTTTGATTTGAGCTTTTGAACACATCACTTCTTGCATTAACAGTTTGTTGTGTACCTTGGGCAACACTGCGCTCTACAAGAACTGCGGAGTCATCCGCTGTGGGGAACAAATGCCTCCTTGCATCGCCAGGACTGGTTTCCTTCTGCTGGCTGTGATAGGGCGGGGGGTTATTGTACGGTGGGGGCTGAATGGGACGCGCCGTTGGTGTTGATTCATTGCTACTGGTCTTGCTACTGCCCGATGAGGTTCTTGAATGGCTGGGAGATTCAGATTTAGGATTGCTATTAGCCGCACTGAGCCCAACCTTCACTCCGGAGTAAGCTTCTAGTTCATCTCCTTTAGTTTGCAAAAGCGAAATGTTTTTACCATCAACAGTTAAAGGAGATGATTTCAGCTGTTCTTCGTGAAATCGTTTTAAAGATTCTTCATAGATTTTGTGAGGGTTATATTTTGGTTCCTCTTCTTCACTCGAACAGGAGGCTGTCTCAGACTCATCTGAGGAGACGCTGTCATTTTTTGAAACAATATTTGGTTCTTGTTTCACAGCCTGAGATACCAGTTGCCTTTCTTGGAACTGACGTATTGACTCCTCGTATAATTGTTTTGCACGCAGGCTAGCTTCCCGCTGACGTTCCGTCTCAATTTCGTCATCACTTCTCTTGTCTGGAGAAAGACCTTGTTTTAACAGTCTATTTCTGTGGACAGCAACGTCGTAAGCTGGTGGGTTTTCTGGCCTGTATTTTACAGTATCTTCAGAATGACTAGAGCTGTCGCTAGCACTTTTATGATGTTCAATCAATGGTTTAGAGGTGTTAAATCTCAATGGCACATTCGGTAATATTGTCTGGACCCTGTATGTTTCCACTTCATCTGAATCCCCATCATCTTCATCTTCACTTGATACTGAAGCTTCCTCCATTGGATATTTTTGTTTCTTGTTTGCAAAATCAGCCGCAGTTAGTATGAAATGATTACCTCGCACAGGCATATTTTGGGAAGGTTTTGCAGCCTGCGACTGGCTCGAAAGTCCTTGTAGAACAACACGGGGTGGGGGTGAGGAGCCTTGCAGCCCGGCACCATACATGGTCAGCTGCTTCATAAATGCGTTGTTGTTGTAGATATCCAAATGAGGAGATGCTTGTTTGTCTTTGGGATGAGGAACATCGTGCCGATCGAGCCCTTCTTGAGAACAGTATATGACAGACAGCTTTGGGGACTTGATAATATCCTCCGCCTCTTTAGACGTATTAGACCCAGAACCTCTTTGGACCAATGTTGGTTGCAAAGGGAATGATCGTCTTGCCTCAAGAGGAATTGGCGACCGCCTTTGCAGTTTTGGTGAGGTTTTTGGCGATATTAAATAGTTCACTTTACTCACTGGTTTCTTGTCAATTTTGAGGCCAACTTCACTATCATCATGGCTTATCCGTCTTTGTAAATGTTTGGAGCCAGAGTACATCACATGCTTTGATTGGTGACTCAGCCATTCTGACATGCCACTGTCTTCCTGGTCAGGTGTTTCTGCGGAGGAAGACATCGGCTCGGGACTATTTTGTCTGTTTAAGTAAGAACCAGAGGAGTCACTCAACACACTGTCACGAGAACTACTTAGCGAGTATTTCGACTGAGGCGACATCGGCAAAGCACCGTCACTTGTATTTTGTAAGTATAAATGATAACCACTTGGGGATTTGAGCAGTGTCAGCTCTGATTTTCGGTACGCTTTAACATTCAGTTCAGAATCTGCCTCCGAACTTTCCTCCACACTTTTCAGCGATTCTGTGGACCTTCGCTTAAACCGGTCCACACTCTGACTATTAGTCATTCGGTAAGACCGTGGTGGTATGTTAAAGTTTGCCTGAGAGAGGTATCGATTTGGCCGTCTATCATTCTCCATATTTGGCGAATTTGAATTTTCACCTTGACCTTTACGACTCCGTCGTCTAGGTGGAGGCACTGGATTCTGCAGATCGTAACCTTGATACAAATACTGGATCTCCAAACTGTTCAAACTATGACTCGCAGTTTCAAGTTCATCTTCATTTGAAATATCCCGCTGTAAAAAGTCTGAGTTACTACGGTTATAAGAACGCATGTTCGAAATTTCGTTGCCATTTCCGTCCTCATCACAGTATTGAGAGTCACTTATGAGACCGGAGTCTCCGCTCAGGTTTGATGGAGAGAAGTGGTGCGACTTCAGGGCACTTGGGCTCGAGTCAATCTCACGACCGTAAAGCACCTCGTGATCCAGACTGTCGATGGAAGAGTCGTCGCGACGGAAGTTACCTGGGAATAGACGAGAAAATAATGGGAATTGTGCATTCTGTTATTCTCATCAGTGTGAATGATATGATTATGATAAACCAAATCTTTATTGCATTATTACGTACAGTAAATGAATATATAAAACCTATTTTTTATTCAATGCATTTCAAATCGATTAAATATTGGCAAAGTCGCTAAAATATCACAACACATAATAATTTCACCAGTCACTTCCATTTTATAATGTTGGTTTTAAATCTGACAACACACTTACTGTGTGAGCTCAAAACGCTATGCATGCTGTCGGAGTCCGTGCTGGAATCTTGGCGCATTTTCTGCTCTACGTTGTCACCAAACAAGTGGACCGTGTCCTCCCCGAACACGGTGGCACAGTGCTCGATCATGAACTGCAGCACAGCAGGGGGCGTGGCCAGGGGATCGTTGTTCCCTTTTGGCCACAGGAGGCTCGGTGCAATACACACAGACAGGTTGTAGGCAGTCATTTTGTTTTCCTCTGACTTTTTATCAATGTGGTAGAGAACACACATGAAGTGGCGTAATAGCTCACGATTTGTGGCTGGCAGCTTGGATATTGTGCTGAAATATAAACAAGGTATGTTGTAGGAGTATCCACAAATATTTTTTTGGCCTCCTTGCATTAAATTTACTCTGCAATATTCATCATTCCTTCAATTGTTAAGACTTCATGGCTGTAAAACCTCATGCAACAGAATGCTTTTTTTATAAATATTTTATGAAAATATCATCTGAATAAAAACATACACTAAGATACTTACTCTTTTAGTTTGTTTGTTTTCTCTGCAGGATCATCCAAGCTGTTTGCTGCTATCCAGTCGTCAAATAGTTCCTCCCTCAGAAGACTCTTCGGAATACACCGCAAATAGTCCTGCAGAACATTGCATCCAGTATTAACACTACTCCAGGTTTCATTAACAATAAGCTTGCATATATTTACATGCTTCAACAATTTACATAACTGAAGTCTAGTGAAATGGAACCAAGTTGTCACATAATATAAATGAAAAATTGTGAGTTGTTACCCAAATTATTGGATTATGTTTCACAGCAAAACATAACACAAGGTTGCATAATCAATCAATTTCCAAGTTCTTCAAATGCACAGAAAAACAATCCTCATCTTTAACATGTTGCATGCTGGGAAATTTGTCGTCTGCTAAAATGCCGTCTGCTGAATTTCTAAAATTAGCATTTTCTTTGATTATGTTTCAAAGAATACTATCAGAATAGCAAACAGTTTGGATCCTGATGAGACGCCACGTTCTGTGGCATCTCATCTGGATCCAAACTGTTTGCAAAGGCCTTCAAAATTTGGTTCCAGCACTGAAAGAGTTAATTATAAAACTTGTTCATGCCTTACCTTGAGTATGGATCCTACAACCAGTGCCGGCCAGGTTTCTGAATTAATGCAGTCTTCCCCGTCATCCAGCTTCTGTCGCAGATCTTTCGCCAGTTTTGCATTGCACGATTTCCGTAGGATGCCCACTGTATATGGACCCTCTCGAAATAAAATCGTCAGCAACTCTTTTACTGGTTTCGCTATCAAGCATTCTGGCGATGTAACGTCCGTCAAGTTCCTGCCAAAGAGTTGAGGCTGGGGCTTTTTATCCTCCCGATTTTTGCGAAAAATAGTGAACTTCCGTTTTGTTTTTGTTGGTTTTGTTGCTGTTGTTTCTTCTGAAAGCAGATGAAAAATTAATTATTATTAGAATGCTCTTTATGTCTTTGTATTTTTCGTTGCAAATACCAGTTGTTTGTGTGACTGTGCGACAGTTTTCTGTATGTATGGTGTCATAACAATTTTCAAACACCTAGTTGTTTTGGTTCCCTTTGTAAATACCGGGGTAAATTGTGACTGTGTGACAATTCATACATGTATGTCTTCATGTTTTTGATCGAAGTTAAATGTATAGTTTGTTTTTCTAAACGTGTCACGACAGCAAAAGTAATATTTTAACTACATCTCAGCATTGTTGTTTTCAATACTTAAAATTTAAGCTGCATACATCAAGCTTGGACATAATCTATGGATTGTACTTGTTATTCAATAACAAAACATGAATGAATTTCTGGAGGAATCTATTATAAGCTTATCAGACAAACAATTTTGTTTTCATCAGGTCAGGCCACACCTTCAGACCGCAAACAATCAACCCTCCTAAACCTGTTTACAAAAAAATCAAATAGCCATGAAGGCTTCCAAATAGAGCAGAGGACAGCACATAACTAAGATAAATATAACATAAAACTTGACAGAAGGCACAGAGTGATTGACATGCCAATGAGAGAGTGTTGACAACCAAAATAATTAGGCAACATGAACCAACCATCATAGCAATGACCTTCAGGGCAAAAAACATGTGCATTTGACCAATCTAGCAGCCGTCACTAAGATACAGATGGGGAGTAAAATAATTTGGACGTGACTCAAATATCATTTCTGAATACTTTATACCCCCCACGAGCCATTAAAGGGGCTATCAGCCATTGCTGAACATGTTTTGATGACACCTGTGGTCTTTTAAGGGACAGCCATGTACATGCAATTACATGACAGGTAATTGCCCCAATTTTCGCTGCAGTAACGAGGAGCCTTGAAGGCAGACTTATGGAGTGTGTGGTCCTCCTAATTTGAGTGTACCAAATGTAAATTAAGGGTGATGTCATATAGAGACTGCAAGGTTAAATTGAAGCTTGATGGGTCAACCGGTACTTTAGTAATTACTAGTTTTTTATGTCATTGTCTCTTCTTATTTGAAGAATTCTGTACAGGCATTTGATAAGAAAGCTAAACAAAGGTAAACAAGCAATTACCTTTAATGAATTTTGTCAATGACTTTTTGATACTGTAAAATGAACTCCTCTTTCAATCTTTTCATTGGTTGAAGATACATCGTGCGAGATATTTAATACTCAACCAATATCTATTACACTCCATCAGAACTAATCAAAATTTTTTTTTTACAAAAAGGTGAAGATCCTAGTCGAAAAGTTGTTGACTCTTAAAATCAAAAGGTTAATATCTCCAAATTAATGGGAGGTCAATTTCGGTTTACCACCTATAGATTAAACTAAAAGCACTTACAAATCATGATTGAATTACTCGTGTGTGAACAGTTATGAAAACCAAGTAAGGATGTTCTATTGAAAACTTGTCAGAATCTGATTAGCTGTTTTCAAAAACAAGTTTTACTTTGAACTTTAGATGACTCTTACATTATTTTTTTATCGGTGAAGTGTCATAACCCAAGTTTTGATCAGTTTCTGGGCCTTTGTATTTTCCAAATAAAATCTTGAAAAATGCAAAATCTTTGTAATCATCCCATGAAATTTTTAGAAAATGTAAACCTTTTTTGATCACCTTATGAGATCTTGAGAAAATGCAACAATGGACAATATCAGGACGTTTTTTGCAAAAGTTATTCTGCATTTGATTTACGTTAAACAAAAACAACAACTTGGCTTAGTGTTTTTAAATAATAATTAACTGGACTTAAAATATTTAGGCCTTTAAGGTTTTAATTTTGGGCCATGCTCTGTGAAAAGGGGGTTTAATGCATGTGCATTAAGTGTCGTTGCTGATTAGCCTGTGCGTAAAAATTAATCAGAGACAACACTTTCCGCCTAAATTTGATTTTTGCTAAATAGAGACTTAAAATCTTGAAACGAAATATATCATAAAAGCGTAAAAGTGGATTGCACAACCTAATCTGGGATGACACAATGCACATGCATTTAACCCCTTTTTCACAGATTTGAAATATGCCGAAAAAAATCGCTTTTCTGCATGTGACTGTAAATTAATAAAACTAAATATTTTGCCATGCAAGCACAAACAGCGACAATTAAGGCTTGTTTGAGTCAGCTGGCTGGGATAACAAATTGAATGATTACCGTAAATTATCGAAAACAAGGATAGAAGCCTTTCGAAATTGACTTTGGTCACGCACGTTAATCACCCAAGCGTTACTCTAAACCAAACATTTTCATTCATAACTATTAGTGGTGTCTAACCTAACTTAAAGTTGACCGAGTCACAACACTTATGGGGGTATCTAAATATTCTTGCAATTTATTTTTTCCATTCAAATGATAATTTCATTTAAATGTGTATAATTATTTTGGCGACAGACAGCCATTTTGCTAGCATGCTAACCAAACATTAGACAAATTATTAAACACGGCAAATTAAGATCACCACAAATAAAGGATACTTTGAAACTGATATTATACAATTGTGTTCATTGAAAAGTGATCATTTTTCATAAAATGACAGGTATTCAGTATGGACATAAATAATACTTACAGCCCAAACTGACAACATGATTGGTGTGGATTAGGGTTTAAAATGCGCACTATATTAAATTATAAGGCAAATTATAATATTATGCATCAACCTAAAGGTGAACAGTCATATATACCCTCATGCATGTATCGGTACGTAAAACATGTATATAAAGAAAATTTAAGTTTTAAATTTCATTACATGCGCATATTAGTCATTTCCTTAATATTTACAAAATGGGATTAAAGGAATGCAGACGCAATTGTTGGTGCACTGCCTACGCTCTAAAAACTACAGTATCAATGTGACTAATACAATTATATGCAAAAATAATTAAACTGATAAAATCAGAACATTGAAAAAAGCTGATTAAAATAACAATTGGCAAGTATGCAACTACAATATACATGATGTATTGTGTTAGGACAATCGGTGGTGTGTAACCATAATGCTGCTCTGTGTAACATTACATGTGGCGCAGACAGTTTTCACACCTGGTGGGGTCAGAGGGTTTAGGGTTGGCAACAATTGATCTGCGGCCAAAAACTGGATGACAATAACTGAATATAAGGTGTGTAAAGTACCAATTAAATATTGAATCAAAACATTGTACTGGCAAAGGTGCAATTCAACCTACAAGGTCAGGTTAAATTTATAAAGACTAGTTCTACCAATAACAATTGTGTCACCCACATGATATAAAGCTGTTCAAGTATTTTTAAGAAAAGAACAATAAAGGACTTAAGGGAGATTTTATTTTACCCGTCACTTTTTAGCTTAGGCTTAACAGAAGCAGCAGTTTTTTTGAACAGATTAGAAATACATTGTCAATAAAAAAATATGCATTCACTTACTTCTGAATTACTATTCAATTTAAAAAGTTTACACCAGCATTTTTGATTTGACAGATAAACAATTATGACCAGGAATATCCTCAAGATATTTTTTCTATTGTTTAAAACACCTTGCGCATTGCCCCGAACCATAATTAGATCCAATTAGGTAATTCATTACCAAAATTCCCCCTAGGGTCTCAAACAAAGAAATGTGTTTCCGTTATTTTAGTACATTATTTTATCTATCAAATAATTTCAGCTTCTTTGCATGACTTTTATAACCTTTAAGCTGTCAGCAAGTTTATTCATGTCAAATGTGGACATAAAACTGTAACTTTAACAATGCATGCTTAGAGACAAAATAAAAAATATGTTGATTGTTTATAATGAATGGGGGCGTTTGGTGTGTGTTTCTTTATTGTTGATAAAAAAATAGAATCCTTAAAAATATAGCTTTAAATGAGGTATTAAACAATGGAACTGAGTAGATTTAGTTCAAATGATTATCAAATATATCAAAACATCAAAAATATTGCATACTCAAGTGAAAAGAGAGCCATGCAGGCACATGGGGAATATGAAAATATTAATCCAACTGTAGACAAGATGTAATTTTGAATATTTAATCACCAAACAAAATATTGTGATCACTTTCACAGTGCAAAGCAATTAATATCTACTCAATTTTAATTTTGACTAGTAAATACAAAATAAACTCATCATTTTGCAACTCAGGGTAATTGATGTGGTTTTCAATACTAAACCTAAACCCCCAGGGGTTCTAGCTGAAAAATGTTTATAATATCAAGCAAAAATGTGATGAATGAGTAATGGAGAATTCATGAAATGTTCTATCTCTACAGATGGTATTAACAAGTTTCTACCGATGGTATTTACAAGTTTTTCAATCACATCACAATTTGTCAACAATGATTTATATACAATAATGTTTTCATTGATAATGTAAATGTTGTTGTTTACACTGGATCATGAGGACTACTCAGAATCTTAATTGTTTATAAATCTCATTTTAATGGACTTAAATCAAAACTGTGTTGTTATCTTTGACCTTTGTGTCATAATGTAATTTGTCACATTCAGGGATGGAGGGACATGATTTTCAAAAGCAATGAAGCTGAGTCAAACTATAACTGATTGCTTGTTTTTGGGAGTGTGTTAATGGCATAGTGTGGTAAAGAAAGTGAACTTTATAACCTCATTAATGTTAGCTGAGCATTGAACCCATTTATGCCTAGCGTCTAGAAAAAAGGCCCTGGCAAACAGCGTAGACCCAGATGAGACGCTGCATCATGCGGCGTCTCATCAGGGTCTGCGATGTTTGCTTAAAGGAATTTCTGTAAGAAATATTCTAAATATAGAAATAAATATACAAGACATCCCTAATTTTGGAAATAAATTGATCCAATTTAGAAGGATGGGAGAGTCCACTAGGCATAAATGGGTTAAATAGTATATATTTATCACGCAATTTGGAAATCAACAGAATGTCCGGTTCTTAGTATTGGTGGGTTTAACATTAAATGTACTTTTCATAAAAAACAAATGAAAATCAACATAACAACATTCTATCAAGTGTGGACATATTTAAAGAATTGAATCACCTGCAATAAATGTCCAAACAAGGTAACATTTATTGGGCCCTCCCTCCATTTACCTATAATTTAAACTGAAATAATTGTCACATTTGCATCTGGTACATGTTGCGAGGATTAACAGCCATGAATGTAAAATGAGAATTCTTCGTATTCATTAATAACCACAGGCGTGACGTTTGATGGCCGCATAAACTGTCTAATTAATGATGATGGCGTAAATTATGCGCAAGAATTTCATGGATTCGCGATTCTCAAAAACAAGATTTTGTGGGTGTTAATGTAAAAATTTGTTGAAATATGCATATAATGTTATCCAAAATATTGTTAACTTTTAAAAATATGCTTAATGATCTTTTTTACATGCACAGATTTATTTTATTTTTAACTCTTTTCGTATACAAACTAAACTGTTTGATCGATAAGATAATATAGAAGTATATTTATCCCTGTAAAGGCACCCAAACAAACTTAAAAAAATATGTCTGAAGTAAACAGCATTAATCTGGATTTGTTTTGCACTTACTTTGTTCAGTTAAAACATTGCATCAATATTATTAGCTATTGCCTAGCCTTGGCTATATAATTATACAACCCACTAAAATTGCCTTATTTAGTGCAATCTAGCCATCAAAACTCTTTCGAAGAGGGTATAAAGCATTGCATCACATGACACAACAAGAATTTCACATGTCTGCATGATATCAGAAAGTCAATATGACAGGTAAGTGGCCAAATTTTGTAACTAGATGCCTTAAATGCTGCCTTTGAATAATTATAAGCAACCTATCATAAATTGCATAGGATTTTGCCTATGTCTTATGAAAAGCATAATCTATTTAACACCTTCTAGAGGCTAATAAATGTTTCAAGATTAATTATTAATGGGTAAGCACTATTCCAAGGATGGTCATCAAAGTTTTCTCTTTTCCTAATTGTATTTGTTTTCTGGATAGAATTCTCCACTAAATTTTAGAATTTTAATATATCAGCCCAACATGCAGTATTTTAAAAGGCAAACAAACATTATTTTACACTACAGAAAAAAATAATTAAAGGATAAACAAGTAACATTTCCTAGCTCTTAATCACTTTATCCTGTACTAACCGAGGCTGTGCCGTTTTTGCGACTTTTTGGTCTTCAAAAAGAACTCGTTTTTGTGGTTGTTTTCCGTCATTTCCTCCACAATTCGCTGGATCTCATTTGGGGGCATGTTGAAGTCCTTGTGCTTCACAAAGTCTCGTATTTGGCTCATCTTGATTGCGTAAGGCAGCTCATGCCCTAAAAGAAGAGAAAATAACGTTTACATTTTAAAATTTGCTTAATTAAATAGCAAACGAAATCAGTCAGTGCCCTAAAAGAAGATATCAATGTTAAATTGGCTTCATTGCACAATTCAATAAGTGTTCTCACAAATGTTTTAATTTAAAATTGGCTTGATTGCATATGGCAATAACTTATCTAAAAGGAAGAAAATTCTTGTTCAATTACTGGCAAAGTCTTACAAGTTTATCCTCATTACTAACATAAGCATACAATTTTTTTCCATCTTGTTTTCATTGTAGGAGTCCAATACACTAACATTATTGTGTCCAACATTAATTAAGTGTCTTCACATTACTAATTTGTTTCATTAAAAACAAATAATCCCCCCCTCACCCTCAAATTAATACATTAACAAACATGTGCCATGTTAATTGCAACTTTTTCATTTAGAACGCACCAAAATCAAAACACCTTACTTTCACAATAATGAGATATGAGATTTAAAAGGCTTTTGGACCTTCTGATCATGATTATTTGCAAATATTATATTTTAAAAGGCATGTGAGTGCATTAAATAGTTTTTGATTTTATTTGACTTTATGCTTTAAGTACATTTTTATGTCCACATATTGTCAAAGCATGATTTATACTGACATATTATAACTTGGGGAGGGTAAATATGGGGCTTTAAAAAATTATTGACAAGTACTCTTAAGTTATCTCAGATGATCTTTCTTATCAGTGGCATTTTGAGTATGTTTTGTCAGCTAATATCAGAATGTTGTTTGCCAAATTATCAAAGATGATCATGATAATCTATTCACATCTCTAAATGTGTTGTATATAACACGTTATATGCATGTTATTTACACATAACATGATTAGTGAATAGTGAGTTACAGGAGCTCAATAACTTGTTCAGCACATATACAACCTAATTAGTATTATAATTAAGCAACTAGTCAATTACAGGAAATAATTTTCTTGCTGAACAAATTTACAGCATAACTTTTATTAAAAAATAATTTTCCAATATATGTATTATCGTTGAAAAAAAATACATTCATTACAGTATACTGTAATATTGCCATGCAAAATGTTCATACTGTTATACAATTTTGATGTCAGATAATTCATAATTTAATAAATTAAATTTTAGACTTGACAGACAATAATGATTTTTTAATAAATGTTTCATAAAAAGAGACAAGAAATACACTAAATAAATATTAGTGTATGTATCATTAATTTTGTAATATATTTAATAATAATATTTACCTGCAGAAGTTGTCATATTCAATAAAACCATAGTGTCACTGTATGTATAGTGTTCTTTAACTCACATGTAATCCAATACATAAATTAAATAGGAATTATTTCTTCATTAAAAAATGTGTCCTCATTCACTAAATAGTCCATGCCATTACTTCTTCAATTTACTCTTCAAAACTGATTCTACAACATAACAGTAAATGAAAAGCTAGAGTATAGTATAGTGGTTAGTTATCAATCAAGGTCATGTGACCAGTTGACATGCTGTCAGCCAATCAGAATTGTTGGCTATTTTTAGAAATAGCAATCATCTAAGCTATGAAAGCATGTCAAATGGTACACTTACAAAACGATTTAAGTCTGCATGGTTATCATACATTTTTATAGTTCAAACACTAACAAAGTCCATTTATTGGGCCTTGTAGTTTATAAGGTAAATATTTGTTCAGCTTTTGGTAACAAATCAGTTCACAAATCTGGGTTATAGAAAAAATTGATATAAATTGAAAAAGCAGACTTTGGTTTAATACAAAATGTAAGCATTTAGAACTGAAAGGAAGGTACTTCAGCTATATTTTTCGATCTATACACTTAATGGTAAGTGTCCAATGTTACACTTAAATTGCTGCTCAAGTTATGAAAGCTTATTGATTTCTTAACAAAAAGCTATTAATAAAGGACTAAATTATCACATATTATGGCACTATTTTCTTGAGTTTGAAGGAATTGATATAACATTTTTCTTATGGAAAGATAATCAAATAAATAAATTTCACATACATTTCTAATCTTTTATATAAAAAAAGAAGAAACTTCAATAAAAGTTCTTAAATTATTTTTTTTAATTGACATGATTTTATTTACAATAATACAATGTAAGTAATATTAATGAAAATTTTATTTATCTATTTTATTTTTAACAATATGAAACCTTCATTAAAATTATTAAATTGGGTATTACATGCTATTTATTATAACTGAATGTCCTATTCACCTTGATCCAATATCTCTTTACAGTTCTTTCAGTGTACTTTCAAGAAGCATAAGTATAAATCATAATGGGAGAATATGAAAACAAACTTGTTGTTTGATCCAATCACGTGTTTAAGAAAAACAAACAATATGATCCCATAATGTAGAAATATTGCAGGAATGTCATCAACCTGGGACTGACCACAGATAAGCTGCTTCCAAAGGCTTGGTCAACAAAAGGGATTTTGATAATCTGGATTAAGCCTTAAGTTTTGTTCCCTGTCCGCTTTGCTGGGGTGCTATGTATTTGGCACAAAGATAGCAAGTCTGTAGACTATTAGAATACTAAGTCAATACATGAATAAATCTTTTGTATGATAAAATAAATGCAAATAGTTTATATGCCATTATCAAGCTAGATCTTTGTGTTTTTTCTCTGATGAACAGCTTGAGGAAATTACAAAACATTTTAATTTTCAGTGAAATATGTAAAATTTAAATATTGTTTTGAATATCATATCCCAAATGACAATTTACTTTTGCATGTTTACTCCATATGCAAAAAAATAATACCAGTAAATAGCCCCCCAAAAAAGCATAAATGATATTAAATAAAATAAAATCAAAACAAGGAAACACATAAGTAATAACTTCTAAAGTGTATAATACAAATACTTTGATTGTGATACATGTGCAAGTGTTTTCTTAACAGCATAAATGTACTCTTTTGGACTTCACATTTTTAAAGACTGTTGTAACGCTATATGGCTTTGTTTATAGTCCCTATTAAAGCCTGAATATCTCTCAAAAAGCCACTTATATTGGCTAAAGACCTAATTACAATATTTTTGCCTGACATGTTGACCATTTTGTCGCCATTTAAAACACTCCCTCAACCCACACTGCAGACAGACTTGTTGGCACTAAGAGACAGTACAAGGTCAGCTAATTTACTCTCCTTCTTTGATAATTCGCATTAACTATTAATGTTGAATGATAAATATTTAAAATTAAGGCATCACAGTTTTTCTTTTTCAATACATTTGCGAAATTTCTTCCCTCAAGGCTGTATTTAAAGAGCTACTCTTTTTATTAACTGTAGATAATGTCTAAAATCATTTTGCACTATGTTTTCCCATGAGAATAAAAGTGGAACAAATCATTACTGATTACATCAATGAATAAAGACTTGCAGATTTATTCATGCCATGCATGAAAATTGCATTTCAAATATCTCTGAACAATAGTCTTCAATTATTAGCCGGGAAAATTGCTTTAAAAAAAATGTTATTACAATGTTGAACAAAAAGAATCTTTAAACATGAACAAATCAACAGTTGTAGGTGAAACAAATGTACCTGCATTACAAAGCTATATTAGACACAACACTTTGGTACTGAACCTTTGATAAATATTTCGACTTATACGAACATTCCCAACTTTCTGTTTGCAGCTGGTAAACACTCCCCCTCGACTAATGACCCCATTCAAGTAGCGGTCAAGTACCAGTTTAATGTCTGCCATACATGGCAAGGAATTAAAGGCCTCCACTCGAAAGGCAGGTTTGAAAAAGTCAATTCTTGTGTTCAACTTAAATGCTTGGGAGCAAGCTAAGAGATTTAGGAATGTGCCGGCTTTTAAATTTCCCAACTATCGACCTATTCCATGTCAGTGGTTTGGTGGTTGAGCCCAATTGTATCACCTTTACCTGACTTCCGTACTCATGCAGAGTTCGATGCAATTGTGGATTTATTCACAGAATGCAGGCTTAAGTGCGAGCAAACATTTTTAGCCAATGGAAAAAGTTTTTAGTTAGTTAATATTCTTTAGCAATTGATAGTTTAAAAAACCTTTATTGCTGGCATGATAGTTTTTTTCTTTATGTTTTCCTATTTACATAGATGCGCTTTAGAAATATTGATCCGTAATTATGGATATAGACTTTGTATTGTGATATAAATTACTTTTTATCAAATTTCAGATCTTTAACATGTCTGAATGTTCACAGAGTAGAAGTCTTAAATGATGATGAACTAAATATGATAAGGTTCATAATGGCATACATACAAATGACTGCTAACTCGTGTATTTATCAATTCATACTAACAACCTTTTAAGTTTGTTTTCCCATGTTCATAGATTGCTGAAATATTACTGTAAATTCAATTATGTACATAAATTGGTGTGTATTACAAGCAGTTTTCACGCGTATACAGTCCTTAAGCACAAGTTTTGTAAAGATATTTTGTATCCTGTGTGTGGGTTTGTGATGAATTGTAAGTCCTGTAAAACAAAAGTATTTACATTCAAATTCTGCAACTTAAAATAGTTCAAAAAGAGTAAATTATAATTGCAATCATCTTTCCTTGGTTGGAAAATAGTCATGTAATACTTCAAATTAATTATTATCAGTTTTTGCACACCATATAATCTCCCTATCAGTGATTATGAGCTAATAACTGGACGATTAGTTTGATCACAACTGAGTACAAATTGTACCTATTAATCGTACCGGCCAGATACATATACACTGTCCATCTAACTAGTGCAGCGGTACAATTAGTTATCACTGCTTTTATCAGTTAATATGATTCAATGAGATAAAGCATATCATCAGTTGAATTGTAATTGCGATTACACCGACCAGATATAAATGTATGCTCATATATTTGCTGCCAAATTAATTAACTGTAGATGATAACTACTGATACATTTTCTCATCTGTATTTTAAGTGTATGAAATAAATGTTTTAACCCTTTACCACTTTCATATGCATTTTGATGCATTCGTAGTCCCATAGAAAGTTACATTTAATTAAAGACCTTTATTGCTTAATTCAAGTTTTAAAGGCTTCATTTCCAACCCTTAGATACTGATGAGCGGCAATCAGCATAAAACCTGAACAGAATGCGAGTCACTCACAGGCTGTTCTGGTTTTATGCTGTTTGCACATAGCCATTTTCACTTTGCTTCTAAGTGGCAAAGCATTAAAATACCTTTCAAATAAATACTAATTCTCTGAAATGCACATAACTATGAGAGCATAAATTGTTTTTATAAAATACATAACAATAGTTCATTGTGTATTTTACAACAACATACATATTTACCCAAAGGTTGTATTAATATTACAATTGCAAACTTTGAGGTCTGAGCTTAAGACAACATGGCTTAATGCATGAGCATAGTGTCGTTCCAGATTAGCCGTCTGCTCAGGCTAATCAGGGAGGACAATATCCCCCTTTACTGGATTTTCACAAAGAAGATACTTCCTTTAACCCTTTGCATGCTGGGAAATTTGTCGTCTGCTAAAATGTCGTCTGCTGAATTTGTAAAATAAGCATTTTCTTCATTTTTTTTCAAAGAATACTATCAGAATAGCAAACAGTTTGGATCCTGATGAGACGCCACGTTCTGTGGCGTCTCATCTGGATCCAAACTGTTTGCAAAGGCCTTTAAAATTCAGCTCCAGCGCTTTAAGGGTTAAACAAAAAATACCATGAAAGCGGATGTTTTAGGCGCAGGAATGTCACTGTATTAAAAAATATGGGCCGGTAATAAAATTAACTGGAATTCCCCACCCCAAAAAATCCTAGCTACAATCAAATCCATGCAATATCAATTAAGAGCTAAAATTGAATTCACAACAAAACAGACATTCTTGTAATCAGTGTGAAATGTGAATATATGTATGCCCTATTTGCTTTTAATATAACACCCAAGATTGACGCAGTGCTAATTTGCGTCACTGTTTCAGATAGTACTGGTCCTACTTGGTAACTATCATTCAAATCAACGAATTATTTTTCAATGGGACCTGCCTTTAGACCTATAATCTGCATCAAAGGATGTCTCTTTGATGGTTTTAAAACATTAATCTGAAACAGCAGTTTGGATGAAAATTTTGTTTTAAAAGATTATCTAATGTGTTATATTTGTTGCCATGTCTGCAATAAAAGATGGCTCTTTATCACGTGAACCTGTTTAACAGTCTGAAAAGGTAATTCATTTTCACATAAAACGTGTGAAAGTTATTATTGGATAAATAAGATTGGAGCTGCTGGAGCCTTCATATTATCACATTGCAAAATGAAATACAATACATGTACTACTGATCTATTTTTCTCTCTTTCATTGTCATTACTATTAGGGTTTAATGAATGAAAAGATACAATGATTGGATGCTTTCCTTGGTCACACAACACTCTAAATTCAAAGTTTTGATGAAACATAATTAAGAAATCTAGTATTTGAAGTGTTTCATGATGCTTCACAAAATTTAGTCTTTCATTTAAAACTAAATTCACAAAACCAGAAACTGGGACTACTTGTGTCCTATGGATCATTAAATAATCACGCAAATAGGTTACTCAGTGTGAGTTAAATGTTTACCATAATAACAAGCCAATCCTCTTTAACAAACTTGTTTTAAGATTTTTGTTACAGATCTGTTGTATATCATACCGCTTATTTTGTACATTGAAAACTCCCATTCCAGCTTGCTAATTCAAGATGTAATCTAAAAGTGATTATATTTTCTGTCTAGTGCATCTCTTCATCAAATTGGATGTATGGAGGCAATAAGTTTAACATAATCCATAAAGTCATCTGAAAACCATCTGTTGTTATTTATTGTAAATAATGAGTTTGAATGTATTTTTACACTTAATTGTTGACAAATTGTATGCATTTTGATATTTCGTAATCTGTCAACAGATTATACGGCAAGTGGCTTGGCAAAAACAGGTTAAATGACCTTCACGCTAAATCTCCATCATGTCCGGCCCGGCCCGTGCTCACCCCGCTGACTTGTCAGGATCAGAATCTCCGCAACAGGATATATGTCAAGAAAATAATTGTTTGAATGTTTGAAACACAAAGCACCATAACAGGTGTTATCAAGGATTAGTTTTAACAGAATGTACCAGTTGATCCAGGACGCTATTTTACGTAGATGCATCAAGTCTGTTTTATTCCCATAACACGCCTAATTTATTTTCTTGCATCTTGAATCCCCATTTATTCCTGTACCAATCAAAGTACTTGGGATTTGAGAAGGTCAAGGTCAGTGTCACTGTGAGCCTTCATGAAAAGCGTAACAGGACGTAATAAAACTGAGATGAAAGCAAGCCTTGCTAAAGATAGAGAAAATAAAATCAACCTGTAACTAATAAAGAAATAGGTATTTTTTATTTGAGATTATATCTACATTTCAATACACTTAAATAGTCATTAAATAGGTTACATAAACTGAAATGAGTTTCAAAGGTTACATTTTCTAGCATGCTTTCACTTTGTTATGAAAATTGGGAACTAAATATAGCTCCCATAATTTGAAAACAAATCTAAATAACTAACATTACATTTCATAAAATTGGTATATTTTAAGACAAGTAAATTAAAGAGAACAGTAAGCCTCCAATGAGATTGTATGCTTTTGAACTCTAATTAATGAAAACCTAGGAAAGTATAAGCAAACAGGACCTTAAAAGATGGATTATAGTTAATGTCATTTCTTACCTTGAAAATTAGCATAATTACTAGAAATATTTAACCGACTTCAGGATGCACTCTTGTTTACTTGAAAACAGATTTATGAAAAACAACAACATATTAAAGAGTGCTGTCCGCCAATAAAAATATTTTAACAAATATTATGCAAATGCTCCCAAAACATGGTAATGTCTTTTTAACTCCGCACATTCTTTGTGCATACTTGTCAAAATTAATTATTACCAAACAAGATAAAACTGATATCTAGGACAAAACATTCCAGCATAAAAAATGTTATTAAATTTTTAGCAAATAGTATTCTATTCATATGAGGCACGTTGGTGAATGTATTTAGTAGAGTGTAACCTACATGTTATGTGCTCTCCAGTCAAATGAAGAACATTAAGCTGTTTATCATATACACCTGGGCCCATTATACATGCAAACTGTCATACTTGACGGCATGTCAGCTTGAATAATTGCTCATTTAAATCAAATTACTTAAACATGTATGAAAAATGAAAATAATATCACAAATATTTTGCATTAAAAAGCAATTCAGTTAATTTTAATTATTGCTATCATTTCAGGTTTATCTATACAAAAAACATTTAAAATGAAATAACTTAAAACCTGAAGTTACATTTAAATAAATGTCAATGGAAGGCTGCCTGCTTGGAACAATTTTTAAGGGCATCGCAAGGAGCCAATACAGCACAATATTATTTGCAGCAAATTAAGTGTCCCCTTGATGCCAGAATCTTTCTTTGCACATACCGCTGATAAAGAGTTGTGCCGTTAAAGTGCTTGTTCGCATGGACTCCCGCAAATAGGTAACCAATAAATCACCAATAGGTGTAATCGATACGTTCACATTGCAAATGAGCACTCCTGAGTTTGATCCCAACTATGGCAGCCTTCTCAAGACCTTTGCACTGACACTCAAGAAAATACACTCATGGGTGTATCTTAATGCCCTAGGCTTTGTGATAGAAACAAAGCTAAAATAAATTAAGCTGACCTCTTGGAAAACATGCTTTTATGGAATTATTCGTTTCAACAAAGTCTCCTATTAGCGAAAAATCAAATTTAGTTGGAAAATGTCATCCCTGATTAGCCTGTGCGGAATGCACAGGCAAATCTGGGACGAAAATTTATGCACATGAATTAAGCCCCGTTTTCCCAGAGAAAGGCTCAAATTGATTGAAATATAAAGGAACACTCACCACAGAGTGGGTAAGGGGACTCATCTGGACCCATTCGACACCACAGCTGGAAGTCCTTGGCCTGATCCTCCTGGAAAACACACACGTGCCACTATTGGATGTTAATTTCTGAATGGTTTGTTTATGGTATAAAATGTCTTATGTCTCCATAACTCACCATATCAACAATGGTTCTTTGTAGCTTTCTGAAGTTTCATCTTACTTTAGTTTAGAGATCCCGCAATGAACAACATGTCAAGAAGTCCACAGAAATGCATGTAGATACACCAGATGATGATGATTATGATGATGACTGTGGTAGTGGTGGTGGTGATGATGATGATAATGATGATGATCAAGTGAGAAGATGAGTTGGCTAAGTACGCTGATAAGTTAATTAGTTATTATGAAAACCTTCCTCCTATAAAACTAAATAGAGACCCTTATGATGCTCGTGCTCTGAACATACAAAACAAAGTGGAACTTAAATCTTCCCATGTGGAATGAAAATATTATTTCACTGAAAAATCAATAATGTGAAATGCATAGCCTGTTCAAATAATGCCAAAGCACTGCTATAATTTTACTGTTAGTCATCTTGTTTTCTTTCATTGACCACCACACGACATGTTACTGTGAAACAAAACACGTCACCAGGAAACAATAAAATAATAATGTACGCACTTTGCAATCCATGGTCAATTCATGATTGTCATTAAAAAAAGCACATAAAACTAAAATATCTGTGTGTGGTATTCAAAACTGTGTGGGTAACAAAAGGTGTGTGGACAAAAGGATGATTACTATAATTGTTGTTTACAAAAGCTGTTTCAACTTTAAGGACTGTCCAGTGTCCAGCTACAGTTTTAAAATTGTTCAATGGTGGTTGGGGTAAAACATTGCAAATTAACTAAGGATTGGCAAAATCTTTAAAAAGCTATGAAACATTAAATCACATCGTAAGAAATGTTTATATTTGATAACATGAAGGAATTTGAAAAATTAATAATAACAATAAATAATGAGCCGACTGTCACGTTGCATTCTTTATCTCTGAAATTCATGTACTTGAATCTTTGTTAACACATATACAAAACATTATCAAATGTTAATGAACCTATTATGATGTGAAAATGACATATATGAGACAGACCACACGCAAAAAGAGTCCTACTGGTTAAAGTCAAAGCCAGACTGGCTTATCACGATAATGTGGATTGTTGAAAGATAGGTTGTTTTGCCTTTCAATAGATAAATTATGTTAAATAACTTAGCATAATTACATTTTGGCGTTCAAACATGGACATCTTGAATTATGTATTAGTAACTTAATAGAGAACAGATTTCTTTTTTTCAAATTCAAAAAGGCATCCTCAAAACCTGAATTACAATAACAGTTTTCAGTTAGTACACACTTCAGTGAATGTCTTAAAACCATTTAATTATTCAAGACAGTGAATAACTTAAATGCTTTTATGGTAAATCATGTTTTGCTACATTATTGATGACCAGCATGTCAAATGCTAAATAACATTTCTGATTTTGATTGATGATTAATAAAAAGACATCTTATTTATTTAAAACAAAAGCACCGCATAACGGGTGCTACGCTCGGCTACGGGTGCAGTTTTGAATAAATGAAAGCTTGTCAGAATTTTTTTTTTTAGAGGTCACAGTGACCTTGACCTTTGACCTGTAAACCCCAAAATGGGTGTGGCATGTAGAACTCATCAAGGTGCATCTACATATTAAGTTTCAAAGTTGTAGGTGGAAGCACTTTGATTTTAGAGCCAATGTTAAGGTTTTAGCACGATGCAGACGGCAGACGGAGGACGACACGAAGAGCTGGCTATGACAATACCTCGGGTTTTCTCCGAAAACGTCGAGCTAAATATCATAGTCAGATGTGTTATTTTGCTCAATGTGTGAACACTATACACATTTTAAAATCTATTTTTCCAATACATGTGAACAATTCCCTTGAAAAGAACTTACAAGCCAAAACAGGCTCTAAAAAAAATCACATCACCAATAAAAGATGATTATCACATTCTTTGTTTAAGCAATTTCACAACACAATATTTAATCAATAAACCAAAAACCAGGATAGCAAATTAAATTTGATAGTCAAGTTACTACAAAAATGTAGCTACTTGCTGCATATATTATGTTGCAGTCATTTTACATTTACTGCTTATTCACTTTTTTCATGGTAATTTGACCTAGTTACCTAGTTTATTACCTCACATGGCCAAGTTTTTTCAGATACCATTGGGAAAATATTCTGAGCATGTTTTATGAACATTGGGCGTTTATAGCTCTAGACTGTTAATACACTTTTTCTTTAATTTAAAATTGTGACCTAGTTTTTGATTCAACATGACCCAGTTTCAACCTCGGCTGATATATCATTTGCACAAATGTTCTTACCAAGTTTCATGACGATTGGGCAATAAATGTGACATGGGGCAACTCCTACAGTACTGATATGGGGAATGTTAACGGGGTCTACTTGCTTTCATCAACATCTGTCACTTAAGTTTCACATATTGCGACACGAAATGTTACGACTGCCAATAGTTTGTTTACATATTGTTGTCACCAGATGACTACTCATACAGTTGTTTGTGTCAAACTATGCAAACAAACAGTGAATATGTACTACATGACTGACTGTAAAGTTATTGTTACTGACAAGCATGTTTTGAAATCTTAAAAGGCTGAAGATGTTGTTGTTTTTAGGGGTGACATTGATGGAGACTTCATTTCTTGAATCTGACAGGCAAATAAACAGTTTTCAACCTTAAAATGAATAATGTTTTCAAGGAAAAAACTAATGAACTGTAAATGTTTACATGAAATGGAACTTATTGCAATTAAACTGGCATGTTTGACAATAAATTATTTTTGTAATCTCATACAAGCGGATACAATAAATCATTTATAACACAAAAAACACTAATTGATTAAGTGAAATTAACAACAAAACTTCATATCCTTAATTCTTCGTAAATGCCAGATGCACTGATTGAAGTTTACAATAAATCATTATAAAGATACCTTGTAAGACCTGCCTAATTAAATCACCAGTTGATTAATAACATCAATATTATGATTATTTATCATTAACATAAGATATACTTGTACAGTTGAGTTCTGTAAACAGTGCACAGAGATAACACACTGAATCATCTTGTTTACTTCGATCTCTTTTCATGACATAACACTGCTCACTATTATGATTACGAAGGCGACTCTGATTATAAATGATGATACTCAAAATTGATTATTGATAATGATGATGATAATGATGAACATGATGACAAGGGCACTGACAATGATGATGACAAGGGCACTGACGATGATGACCAGGACAATGATGATTACCATGATTATTATTATTAGTAGTAGTAGTAGTATCATCAGCTAAGTTGGTAGACCACTGGACTACAAATCAGAGGGTCATGGGTTCATTCCCTGGTCAGGGGACATAACTTGTGTGGGTTCAATCCCTGGTCAGGGGACATAACTTGTGTGGGTTCAATCCCTGGTCAGGGGACATAACTTGTGTGGGTTCAATCCCCGGTCAGGGGACATAACTTGTGTGGGTTCAATCCCTGGTCAGG
This sequence comes from Dreissena polymorpha, assembly GCF_020536995.1. Taxonomy (NCBI): domain Eukaryota; kingdom Metazoa; phylum Mollusca; class Bivalvia; order Myida; family Dreissenidae; genus Dreissena; species Dreissena polymorpha. Next base: position 33,835,021 of record NC_068366.1, on the reverse strand, counting down.
GGACATAACTTGTGTGGGTAGTGGTCATGTAATCATGATGCAAGCAGGGTAGTTTTCTGAATGACCGGAAGAAGTACTTAGTTCTGGTAGACCAGCTTACCCGGGAAAAAATTTAGATGGTTAACTGACCACTGTGCTATGACACAAATACTGTTGTAAATGTAAACTTATCAAAACAAGCAAATTCGTTGAATTTATATCCCCCGCCAATATGCTTCTGGACACAATAGTGTTATATTTGACACTCAAAAAAGCATTTTTTCAAGATACAAAGGGCCATAACTCCGTTATTAACAGATGGTGTACAATGCCATTTGGCGTGCATCATCCTCTTATCCATATATATACTCATACCAAGTTTCAATGAAATCCGCCAAAGCACTTTTAAGATATGGCTCCGGACACAAAAGTGCCAGACAGACGGACGGAAAGACGGACAGACAACGCCAAAACAATATCCATCCGCCTATGGCTGGGATAACAAACTTACAGGAATGGAGAGTTGCTGTAGGCACTGTGCAATAACTGTCTGTACATCTGTAGTCCTCTCAACATCTATGTGACATGTCTGCAAATGAGAAAACTATCATATGACACTGAGCCTCGATCTGGGAAAACGGGGCTTAATGCATGTGCAGTACACACAGGTTAATCAGGGTCGACACAAAATTAATGGATTTTTTTAAAGAAAGTCTCTTCAACTGTAAATCCAAATTAAGTGGAAAGTGACATCCCTAAACAGCCCATGCAGACACTTTACACACATACATAAGCCCCGTTTTCCTGTAAAACAAGGGATAGCCTTCTTGTATTTGAATAAGGTCAAGGTCAAAGGGAGGTAAGGTGACAGAGATTTTTTGCCCAATTGGGAAAAGTGCTGGTACCAGCTCAATTGGGGAAAAATGTGCGGGAAAACCCCTGAAATTAGGAAAATTCACGTTGTGAAGTCTTCATATTGGGAAATTGATTTACATGTACTTGATTTGTTGCTGCAAGATACTTAAAATTTGATAACTTAGTGTTGTCAATTTGTAAATATGATATTTACTTTAGTTGAAGACATAGAGCTGCATTATAAAGGGAAACTAACTTATATAAAAAAATTAAAAATGTTTTGTTTTTTTTAACCTTTCAACTGGGAATTTTTTGGACAGCAATTGGGGAAATTTGTAGTTTTTTCCTAATTGGGAAAGTGCCGTTTTCCAGTACTTTATAAAGAAGGAAAAAAATCGATTGGTGCATGATAAGCGAGAATTTGGAATGGAAATTATTTTTATGATCAGAAAATCCTGTTTTTGTGACACCAGGTACAAGGAATATCCTTTTATTAAACAATGAAAGCATGTTTTTCTTACCATAAACATGTCTGCTTTTTTAAAGTTACATAAATGGAAGGCAATCCACCAAGAATGCAACAGCAAGTATTAAGTGGAGATTTAAATACGGATTATATAAATGATATTACAAAATACCAAACCCTAAAATATTAATACAGGCGTGAACAAATGTACAGCATTCGGTCATTAACAGTTTTGACATATTTAGTACACCACAAATCGGTTAAGCAAATAATTGCAACTCATGGAATCAGTCATCCATACATAGCAAATCTTTTGACATGCATATGAATGGGTAAATAATCATAGGAAGCTTGCTTATCAAGATGTGGAAACAAATTTAATTCATATTAATCAAAGGTATGTTATCTTTCAACTAATGACACAATTTACTTCATATTAAGCAAAAGTATTTTTACATACAGCACATTTATTACAGGGCCTTTTTCGGCGGAGCTGACTACGTTAGCTTTTCACCTTACGTGACCTTTGTTAGCGTCCAATAGAATTCAAATAAAACTTCCCGCGGCCAAGTACAGATGAATACACTTCATTGACAGCATTAGCTGATTTGATAATACCACTAGAACATTGGAAACATGTCCGCTTCTTTGTAACACTGTTTTACTGCGTGTTCAGCATGAAACAGTTTTATCTCTAATAAAAAGGCTTAATAGATAGATCAGTTTTACACTTAATTCTGGACATCAATACAGTTTGTGCGTGCACCTTTTATTTTCAGAGGATTGCCAGGGCGAGAACGTTGTGTACTTAAAGGCCATGTTCTCATATTTAGTACTGACTTCCATATTCCTGTCAACATGTTATATGTAAAAGTATAAAGAGCAGTGGAAACGATGCCTCACTTTAATGCATTGCATTTCAACCCGCAAGGAATAAGGGGTCAGTTCGCGGCTAGTGTGTTTGAATGTCAGAGTTTATATACAGGTCAGACCTTATGTGCTGATCGGATTTCGCGGTCAGTAAAATAATAGTTATATAATAAAGACACTATAGCGTGAACTAGGTGAACTAGAATTTTCTTTACCAGAAAGATGTTAAATGAAGATATCCAGCGATATTATTATGGCATGTCAATAATAGATTCTTAATGTGTTTTCAACAATACCATGATAAATATTATTTTTAATTAATTAACAAGAATTAGTCCATCATATTTACTAATGTATTATTGCATCATATTGACTAATGTATTAAGTATAAGCGCGATGATTCTCGATACTGTTAATAATCGAATCAAATAGCAATGCCCGATAAACCACTAAAACAGGTTTGTTCGAAGAACGCCCGTATACATATTTAAAATATGTATGGAGACTTCGCGTGTGGCCGGTTGACTTTGGTTTTCTGTTTTGTATCTATAGGTTTATGACCAGCAATATGTAATAATGTAAAATAAGCCGCGAAAAACTCCGCGTAACATCCCGTACTGCGTGTGATGCAGCTAAAAACTGCACAGAAAAAGATATTAGCTATACTTGATCTCATTCATTTAAATCTTTACCTTCCATAAACTCCAACCACAATCAACGCCGCATATCTTTTTTAAAGATATTTCTTGTTTTAATTTACTGGGTTATTACTTTTTGTTGACATTTAGCAATAGTATGACAAACTGTTACTTACAACTGATAAAAATATCAAGCCTTTTAAACAAAGTTTACAATTTGATGCCTTCACAAAATCAGAATCAACGGGCAAAGTCATTTATATAGTCACATTGTTGTACTTAATATTTGGCCATAAATTAATTTCAAGGTATCAACTTCAAAATATTTTATGGTCAAAACGTTTTTGGGTAAAAACTAAACAAATGATACTTAATTCAATAGCCATAAGTTAAAGCCAGCATTTTGATAATGCACTATAAAAATGTCATTCTAAGAGTATGCATGCATGATAATTTCAATAAATAACATATAAATATGCAAATTTATGACACACTTTCAAGATGCCAATAAACATATTACATCTACTACAACAGATAAATAACAACCAAAACCTAAGATTAAATGCTGAATATAAATGCAAATAATGATGTACACATGCTCAATGTAATCTCTTATTATCATTTAGGTCACCATATCACAGCATGGGGCATTACATGTATATTGCAATAAAAGAGACCTGTTAGTGTCACACTTGCACTGCAAGTTTATATGTACCGTATTTTACCACGTATAGCGCGCGGTTTTTTACCTCCAAATTTCAAAATAAAAATTCGGTGAGCGTAATACATTGACAACGCTTTCCTGGTTGCTAAATTGCAAAAAATCCATTTCGAAATCGTAAATCTACACAATTGCCGCCATTTTTTTTATTGCAGAAAAACTACACCCTACAATGTTATAGACTGAAGCCGTTGTCGAAACAACAAATAGCGGGAAAGGGTAGGTATGAGCGGGGTAGTAACAGTTTTGAATTAAAAGATGAAAAAATTGTCTTTGTTGGTGTTTTCACGCTTCTTCATTGATCGAAGGAGTAGTGTTTCGCAGGTTGAGGTAGGTGTGAATGGGGTCTTTGCACTTCGTAATTGACATCTTTCATCTAGCAATGTACGAACTAACTTGTTGAGTATTTTGAGACGCTAATTGGCTATCTGGGAAGACCTGACCAAGAAAACTTCAGACACGGATGAAGAGGATGAGGACACAACAGAAGACTACTATGAGGAATCGACAACCGGGATGACCAACGAGGACATGAGGAAGTTTTTCGACAGCGACAACGACACCGATGATGAAGATTTCGAAGGATTCGACGCATCAGACATCGACAGACGACCACTATAGACAACGCCTAGCCCATCACGATGACGACAATGGCCCTTTTTAGGGCCACCATATTCTCAAGAGAATAATCTTAAAAATTGTCGAAAATATAGTGCTATGCAACCCATGCTCCAGATCCTTTAAACGCTCCCTTCTTTAAAACACAAAATTAAGCGCCCATAAGAATGGCGGCTATTTTCGGCCCGATTGCAGGCTTTTTAGTCTTGAATTCTTGTTTTTCCCCATTTTGGTTTTAAAAAATCGCATGCGCGTTATACATGGGAGCGCGCTATACGTGGTAAAATACGGTAGTACAATGATTAAATGGTAGCAGAATGGCATTAAACATAAGACAGTGTTCTTACCTTTTCATTCTTTTTATGATGAACCTCAAGTGGCAATGTTTCTGGTTTAAGTTTTGACCGTTCTTCTTCTATTTGTCTACAAAAATATATATAAATAATTGCATTAATTTGTTGATTGGTTATCATTTTTCTTGATAGAATTGCATAGGATTGCATAGGAAAAAATTTAAATGATTAATATTTCACATATCTAGTGTTTGTTTTGAAGTGTTAATAATGTGTATTGACAGCACTTTTCAAATTTCTATAAATCATTAAAATCATTTTTTGGGCAATTATGTTTAAGAAAACAAACATTCTGACATATGAACAAATCCTTTCTTGCAATAATATTGTTTGTTCAAGTGACGATAATATGAATAAAATTTCAGAATTGTATGGCATTCATTCTGTTAACTTGTTGGTATCATGAATGAACTGAGGTACAGGGTCTCTTACGATCAAATTAAAAATGTGGCATGTCATTGTTTGCACTGTTTAAATATTGTGCAGACATTCTTAGCAGATTTCTCAACATTTCGCCCCATGAACATATTCAATAATTTAAACGAATCTAAAAAGAAGATACAATACCTCTTAGGAATGAAAATCAATCTGCAAGGTTTTTAAATTAAGTTTTGCGTTATTGTTTTTTTTACTGTAAAAAAAGCCTTTTCAGAAGAATGAAAACCAGCTAGGCTATACATGTTCACCCATAGCTTTTATTGCGAATTTGCTGAACCAACACTCAGCATATGTGCATTTAGGCAGTTATCTCCCCCAGAAAACCTGAATTTATTTTTAATTCTTCATTTACTTACTCTTTGAACTTGACGAGCCACGTGTCCTTGAGTTCGACACTTTGGAACGTCGCCACGTAGTTTGTTGTAGGCCAGCCAATCACAAACGAGTGTTCCTGAGTGAGGGTCAGCTCCGTCACCTCGTCAATGCAGTAGGCGACCCACAGCTCTCCCAACGGTAATCTGTGCTTCAGCTTAAACTTTGTGTTTGACCTAAAAATGCAAATTATATATTGTAATATTTTTTCATATCAAACCTCTGCATACATAAATAATAATGACAACATTAAAGTGATTTAAAGAATAAAGCTGCCAACCGGTCCATACATCTGTCATCTGCCATATAGAAGTTCCATTTCACAGAGAGATTAAATTAATTAGTTGTATTCCCAACCAAACCAAGGCACAATAATAAATATAGCTGAAAAGCATGTAGGAGGAAATGAAGGAATATTAATGGTAACATGTGAGTGCTGAAATTCATTACAAGACAAAATTACATTATTTATCATTTAATATTACACGTCCAAATTATAATGTTTTATAACAGTATCAGCATGTTAGAGTTTAAATATGTATTATAATACTTAATGCTATTTTGATATGAGAGTAGTTCAAAATATCAATGTATTTTCAAGCCTGCAATTATACCTACATCGGCCACAAAAACACTAGAGGTTATTACCACAATAGCCACATGCGAAGCGATGGCACATTTTATAAGCTATGTGGAAATAAAAGCAAATTCCTGTGGTTAATATATTTTACATTCAACCCTTTGGTCTTTAAATAAGCTGGTGGAAAAAAAACACACACTTTGCAATATTAAATGAATGGGACTGGTATAGAGTACTTTGTTGAAGTGTTTTGAATAAACAACGTATTATAAAAAGATGAATGAAAGAGCACTAAGCTTTTGATAAGATTCTAATGTAAATAAGTAGCAAGGAAATAATAAATGATTTATATTTCCAAATAACAGTTATATATCAACATATTAATGGTTGCATGAGGAAGTAGTGTATTGTTTTGACATTTCTTTTTGATAAACGGAATAAAGTTTCACGCTCAACCCTTTAAAACATTAATCTCAACACCACATATACAATAATGTATGGTTATATATAAACACGTCAGCCCTTTTTTATTAATGAAATACCACATTGGTAATGCTCAGTCATTCATCTATGACATTGGTCAATGAATGGAGAAATAGTGCCATAAAAATGATAACTAATGACACTAATGGTGTCTCCCAAGTTGTGAACTTTTTTAAGCTATCTTTAAAACGTGACAAATTATGTAAAATCATCATACCTTTATCATTCATTAAAAGACTTATTTGAATTCAATGACACTTAAGCACAACTATATGATGCTTATTTGTGAAATATTTTGCAACCTAACTGGCAAACGTTTTTTAATTTCTAAATTGAAGATTTTTTACACAAATATTTCATCTATTTATCAGAAAAAAACATTAAATCAGAATATGTGGTTCATGCTTATCATCAAATAGATTGAATTAGCTTTCAACAGTCAGCAAAAAACAAGAAACATTATAACGGTTTGGAAAAACTTATTCTTTGACTTAAACAATCTAACTGAAGAAAGGTTGAATACGAACAGAAGCCTCATTTTTTAATGTTTGCACCCAGTAAAGATTTTATAAAATAATCTGATTAAAAAATTCAAACAGTTGATAACTGCAGACAACTTCCTTTATGAGCAGAATAAAACACATTGAAAATAACTTAAGTATTTGTATTTTTGTAAGATCTAAATTAGGGAGGGGGATTTTTGGCACTTTTGCGTGACACCACTAGCATCTGCTTAGCAACACTTACTTTCATATCTTAACACTTCCTATTGTCAGACACACTAAATAGTGTACAGCAACAAATACTTTGCTGGACAACATTAACATACTTTTGCACACACAAAATTTTCTATTGCATAGCAAAACCTACTTCTTGTGGACAGCACTAACAACTGCACAGCAAAATTAACTTATTTGAACAACAATAACCAATGAAATTCCTTTTGCCAAACAACACTTACCATGGTATAGCAACACTTCCTTTGCAAGAAAACACAATTGCATAGCAACATTTCTTTTTGCTAGACAAGATTTAACCCATTTATGCCTAGTGTCTAGAAAAAAGGCCTTGGCAAGCAGCGTAGACCCAGATGAGACGCCCCATGATGCCGCGTCTCATCTGGGTCTGCACTGTTTGCTTAAAGGAATTTCTGTAAGAAATATTCTTAATATAGAAATAAATATACTAGACATCCCTAATTTTGGAAATAAATTGATCCAATTTAGAAGGATGGAAGAGTCCACTAGGCATAAATGGGTTAAACTCCCATAGCAACACTTTCTCTAATGCCAGACAATACTACTTAACACCTAGCAACTCTTACTTTTGCTTTGCTACTAGGAGAAGGTCGCTGAATAAGAACATGTATCGATCTTGCGTCTGCATACCCTGAAAATCGTAAGGGATAAAATAAACACCAAAAGTTATTGCAGGAAATTCGGCAGAAACACAAGATTAAGTTCAAAACAGTAAGCTTTTAGTTTTTATGAATTATAAATATATTTAGCTAATGTATTAGAATATGCTTGAACTTTTTTTCAAACGAAAAATAAGCCTATTACAAAAATGCAGGTTCAATGACTTAGATTTTGCACACGTGAAACTTGCATCACGTGAAATATGTACAAAAAAATGAAGGTTCAATGATTTTGCACACGTGAAACTTAATCATGTGAAATACGTATAAAAATTCAGGATCAATGACTTCGATTTCGCACATTTGAATCTTATATCACATGAAATATGTAACATGTTGTCCTCGTTAAGCAACCAGTAGCATTCTGATAGAGATTATAAAAGTGGTAAAGAGGTTCAAATCAAGTTCAACAATTTGACCGCATTAAAAAATATCACCATTAAAGTTCATATTGTAAATGCTCAGATACAAAATAGCAATCCAGGTCATGGACATTTTTAAACTGTTGTCCATATTAACAAATGAAATGTTCAAACAATAGTCTCATAGCTACCCCATTTAGTTTAATTTGAACATTGATATAAACTAGTGGTAAAAAATAAAACTGTACTTTAATAGCCTATTCTTTGATATCAATTTCATTGACCAGCATCTGAATTGCAACAAAATAAATAAATAATAGTCCAACATAAGAATATTACACCTTTTTTAGGTTGTTACCATTCCAAGAAACCTAAAAAATGAGCAAATAACAGGTAAGTATTGAAAGGGTGTCAAATTGTCTCCCCTGCTCAAATTGGACACTAAAATTTCCTGAATTGAGTGATAATGATATCTAAACTTTTGGCCCTATTGGACGACTGCATAATTTAAGATCAGTCAGCGTCTTAAATTTGTATCACACTTGTCAGAAACGCTTGTCAGCTTGTGATGTGATCAGACATGATGTTGATGTGTTGATAATACTGCTCATAACTTACATGCCCATGGTGGTCAATACCAGCAAAATATCATTGCAGCTTGATAGTCAATTTAACCCTTTGCATGCTGGGAAATTTGTCGTCTGCTAAAATGTTGTCTGCTGAATTTCAAAAATTAGCATTTTCTTCAATTTTTTCAAAGAATATTATCAGAATAGCAAACAGTTTGGATCCTGATGAGACGCCACGTTCTGTGGCGTCTCATCTGGATCCAAACTGTTTGCAAAGGCCTTCAAAATTCGGTTCCCGCACTGAAAGGGTTAAATAATTTGAGGAAAATAATATCTCTCTGAGAAAAATAATATTGTGTTAGGGGTTACTTTGACAAACTTACAATTTAGGGCAACTTGAAATTATGGGATTTTGACAGCTGGTATTAAACAATCAGGGCAAGTTGCTTTAAACAGACTTACAAGTACACCCCTTTATTATCATTACTACAACATTTCACATATTCCAGAAAATAAAACTGAAACACATATGCAAGTAGCTATTGAATTATCTTATAATAGTTCAGTAAAACCAAAAATGTAGGATTTGTATGTTACAACTTTAAATTATTAAACAAGAAAACCCACCATTACTGGCACTTAAAACTGCTGCATTTATTCAAGGTTAAGCTACACATTTTTTTGTTTTTTAATAACTGACCACTTTTTTTAACTTGCACAACACTGCTGCAGACTTATAAAATACTTTTTATGCCAATTAATAACTGCCATGTTTCCAAAAGGGCTGTAGGAATCGAGGGCGTTTCAATAAGACTTGTTATTGCAATGCAATCAAACTTCAATGAATAGGTTTAATTAAATTAAAAGGTTTTCAGTTAGCAAGAGTTACTTGCCCTTGAGAACTCGACATTGCCCTCCATGAGGTACTGTCGGTTGAAGTTGTTGTACTGGAATATCTCCGGATCCTTCTTACCCATGCTGTTACTGGACCTGCAGTCAAACATAGTAGAATCATACCAAGTGTTTTGATAATTTGGATATTTTGTCGTTTTCAACTGATTGTCAGTCATATGATGGCGGTCATTTAACTTCATCAAATTTTCTTTGGTAAGCTGGTGCACTAGTATTAACCCTCTACAACTTAGATATGTATTTTAACCCTTTATACCACTTAGATACGTATTTTGACGCATTTATAGTCCCTATGAAATTACATTCCCTATGAAAGTTAAAGTTAAATAAATACCTTTCTTACTGGATTCAAGTTTTAAAGGCTTCATTTCCAACCCTAAGATACTGATGAGCAGAAGACAGCATAAAACCTGAACAGACTGCGAGTTACTCGCATGCTGTTCTGGTTTTATGCTGTTTGCACATAGATATTTTCACTTAGCTTCTAAGTGGAAAAGGAGTATAAAAAGCACATACTTATGCCATTAACACAACAGTTTACTGTCCTACTTATGTGCAGTCTGGCTATTCTGGGATATAACTATACATGTATGCACTTATGGAAATTTTCTTTGAAAAGAAGTTTCATCAACACCAAAATTGGTGTCTAGAAGGAAAGCATCATACCAGATTATGTTGTGCAGCTCCAAGACGATTCTTTATGCACATGCAGTAGGACCTGAGTTTTCCCAGAGCCAGTGGCTCATTTATAATTTACCATGATGTACATGGCCATAAGCTTATACATACATTTTCCACATTTAATAACACATAATTTATGTTGTAAAATTTGCACAAACATATATTAACACCTAAACATTATCACGTTAACTATTGCCTCATGCTGTAAAAATACTGCAAACATGTTATTTCATCAACAAAATACTTTAAAAAAAACATTTTTTAAGACAACATCTGTTTCACTTCATATTATTCATGTAAAATTTATGCATACCGAATATTGTCGCTTCAACTAAATTATGCAACCATTTGTCAAAGTTGACATTCCACTAAATATTTTGCTATTTGTTTACATGGTTGATAGCAAATATTATACAGTATCAAGTTTTACCTATTTCAATATTATGTGACTTATTTTGTACTTCTATTTTTTTTAATTTAAGTACACCAGTCCTGGTGTCTGACATTAAATAAAACAGAAATATCCACACAAAAGTAGGAAAAATTAAAGCATTAAAGCTCTTTTTCAAAATGCCATTCAGTTAATATTTTTACAGAACAATACACTGTTGGGCCCCAGAAGCCAGAGAACCCAGAGAAATCTTAACTTGTTCTGAGCATACTCCCATATATTATGCTCGATTTTGGTCATTGTCGGCTCGGGTACTACTTACATGTACCCCGGGTACTCAAATGTATACTTACATGTACCCCGGGAAGATAAACAATATTGTTTCACAGTACTCGTAAGCGTTTTACGACATGGGATTTGGGGCGGGAATACAACTTCGGTACGGTCTAATATGTACTGGGTACATGTAAGTATACTTAGGATTACCCGGGGTACATGTAAGTAGTACCAGAGCCGACATTGACCTATCAAGCATTAATGACCAAAATTGTCCACACACTGTCAATGAAATGGCTTGCATATCCTTGATTACACCTGATTTACTCTCTAAACGCTATGTCAAGACTTCAACATTAAACATATTTACTCTCAATAAAACGTGACACAAAAATTACCTCTATTAGGTAATTTAAAAATTAAATACACTTGTGGTTTTGAGAATCAGCGACGAAAAGTATGAATGGCAGAATTTTGTATGTTGTAAACATATAATTAATCAGAGTGCAGATTGTGGTTTTTCTTCAAATTTCATGTTTAATTAACCAAAATCAGACAAAAACGACATCATGACATGTAATGATTGTCCTTTAAAGGTTGTTTAATTATGTTTGGTCATATTTTTGGTCAAAATATGATACAGTAGACAGTAATTCTGACCAAAACATGGAATAATGAACATTCTGTGACCAAACCATGGCATAATGAACAGAAATAGACCAGAATGGAAAAATATACAGCATATCACAAGAACATGGCATTATGTAAACTATTTTGGCATTAACTTGGCATAATGAACTGTATATGACCAAAAACATGCATACTCTACAATATGTTACCAAAGCAAGGCTTTTTTTCCTGATTTGGAATATGGGCCTGGCCTTCTATTTTGAAGTAAAAAAATGTCAACAAAACTGAAAAAGGGGAAGAAATTTCCTAAAGCAAGCTTAAAATTTTGCAAAAATTGCATCATTAAGTGAACATAACATCCCACAAAGGACCAGAACATGGCATACAGGACAGTTGAGGACCATTTTGCACAACAATACAGATTGAAGCACAAACATCAAGAACATAGCGTTAAGTGCCAGTTTTATTGGACATTAGAATCTAGAGGCTGCAAATTTTAATGTCACACCTTAAGACATGATGCAGGCCATATATGACACACAATTGATCAAAATTGTTCTTTTTGGGAAAGCTTAATAGTGATGACCCTGTTACATCATTTTACCAAACACAAAGCACACATTTAAATGCCTTTAAATTACATGCCATTTTTCATTTAATTGTGTGGTGTCCTTATTGGTGGAGGACAAAATTAATGTACCAAATGATTAGCCTGCAGAGTTTAAGATTACTTCTGGTTTAATTATCAAATAGGTCACCATTTTATGCATGGTAACACTCTAAACTTTATGAGCTTTTTTCAACATGAAAAGAGTCATGTCGCAAAATGATACTTAAAGAATGCTACCCGCCCAGTGCTAAATACTCCCATCTTTATTGTTTGTAAGGAAGAAACACCCAGATTTGAATCACATACCCAGCCAGTCAGCCACTACTGTTTTGTTTGATAATCATGGATTATGTCAATTAATAGGCAAGAAATGTTTTCATGAATGAATTGGCAATCCTCAAATATATTTCCACTATCTAAATAAATATGTAAGTAGTAATTATGGTGATGTTATGTCAATGAAACCATTTCAACGGGGCAATTTTGAGTATTTGCTGAAATTATATTAGGTTCTTCATCAATAGCTATAAAACATATTAATTTCCCATTCATTTTGTCAATGACGCAAACAAACAAATGTCCCAATTGTTATGTAATTACTTGTACATATCTGAACGATTTCAAAATTAATGTTTAAAGCAAATTTTGCCCTTTATGTATTGGTCTTATCAATCACAAAAGCTCTGACTGTACATATAAATATTTACACACATATGCAAGGAACTCACAGTATATTGTTGGAGCTCTTTGGCTTGATGCTGCCCCTAAACAGCACGGCACCTGGGGCTGATTTGCGCCTGGCAGATAGATGTCTTCTCTGGAAAAACAATCAAGAAGTCTGTTATTAGTAACTCACAGTATCTGTAGCCATTCAAAAGAAAGGTACATAAAGATGTGATTCTTCATTTGTCTATAATATAGAAGATACATTTTTTTAGAGACTATGTTTTGGCTTTATACGGAATACAGGCATTTCTTTTTCTTCTTTCCGATTAAGTGTAGGGCTCCTCTTGAACATCGTAACACTTGTACTATACAATGAGTCTTGAGCCCTGGGTAGAACCAGTACTTTCATGTCTTCGAGGAAGATCGAAATAACGCTCCCACAATAGGGATCGCACCCGTGACCTCTCAATTTCTAGGCAGACACCATATCCACAACACCATGGTGATTTGTATTCATGATGCCTGTTTTCATTGGTAAATAAAAATTAAGTAAAATAGAAACAGAAATTTGAGATCAAATAGATTTGTAGTTATTTGTCCTAAAAAATATCATATTTATTTCACTTGCCTTGAGAAGTGGTATAATATACTACACTACGTCAGTACACATAATACATGACTGATATAACGTCATAGAATTACCTACTACTTTAATGATACATCATCAAGGGCACGTTTTAAACTCAACTGTTTAACTTAATTCAACCGTAAATTTTTCATTTGCATTTGTCAACAACGGTAATGTCTGATGATTTAAAAAAAATCTAGCTCGAGGTAAATTGTTTTTGTAGTCTTTAATACAACTCAACAAAGTCAAATGTGACCTAACATTCACCTCTGAAAATTCACCAATTATATATTTTCTATGTAAACTTAGCTAAAACTCCATTTAAAAGTAAATTGAAGAATAACAGTTAACCTTTTTCAAATAACATGCTTCAAGCATCCATGTTTTCACATCCAAGATAACACATGTGGAATGGGTTACAATTACAAGTGTGCAGAATGATGGATAAACACCACCTTGTTTGACATTTCAAATGAAATAACAATAATTGAAACTTCATCTGCATTTAAATGCTCTTTGATTTGCAGAATTATTTTATAGAAAGTGAACAGGGAGAAGCACAAGGAACAGTGCACACCTGTGGTAAACTATTTTATGCTGATATAATAGCTACTTATGTCTTGTATGGCATAAGGGTGTAACTGTACTTCTAATGGGACGGTATATTATAATAAGTCTTCCTCGGTACGGTTCACGATACGCCTCCGAGTCCGTACGGTACGACATTTTTCATGACGCATGTAGAGGGAAGTAACTGTAATTTGCCCAAAAAAATGGGGGTTATTGAATTGAAATCACCTCCAGCGAGCTTCAAATAAAAAATATGGCAGCATTTTGTGTTATCAGTAAGAAAGTGGTCGGCATTTATTTCATATAAACATTTGCTTTATATCACGACTTTAGTAGCTACAAATTTCCTAAGCAGGAACTGTAATTCTGTAATTCTGCTGAGAATTTGGCAAATTCTTCGAAACCATTAAAATTAAATTTCAACCACTCAAAAATGTTCTGTGTCGCCTACGTCACGAAACAAGGTCGAATATTTGACTGGTTCTAAGAACTGGGCTTGGAGTTTTTTGCGGCACAAGCAAAGATAGCCAGTTCGACTACTTGGTTAACACGTTTTATTTTTAAGTGAAATAATCTATCGAAGTAAAAGAAACATAAAGCAGTCCGTATTTTTTAAACATATTCATAGTTTCGTGTTAATGTTTAATCAAAATTTTAGATTCGTAAATAATAATAACTAATTGTCAATTCGTGTACTTTCATGACATTATATGGTAATTTGTGTATTGTATGACACATATGTAGAGGTCTTTAAATAAAATTGAACAAGAGATGTGTTTGTCAGAAACATAATGCCCCCTTATGCGCCGCTTTTTTTTTTTTGACCTTTGACCTTGAAGGATGACCTTGACCTTTCACCACTTCAAATGTGCAGCTCGATGAGATACACATGCATGCCAAATATGAAGTTGCTATGTTCAATATTTCAAAAGTTATTGCAAAACTTTACTGTGATATTAATGTTTTGGTGTTGTTGTTTTTCACCTTTGACCTTGAAGGATGAACTTGACCTTTCACCACTAAAAATGTGCAGCTCCATGAGATAAACATGCATGCCAAATATGAAGTTGCTATGTTCAATATTTCAAAAGTTATTGCAAAATTTTACTGTAATATTTAAGTTTTGGTACAGAATGACAGACCGACAGGCCAAAAACAATATACCCCCGATCTATCTATCCGGGGACATAAAAATGGTTTAAAATGGTTTGTATGTTGTTTCCATCGCAATACGTATTGTATCGTACACACTGTTCGCGATACATATCGTATCGTAAGGTGGGCGTATTGTGACACCCTTAGTATGGCATGGCAAAATAAGGATTTTAAAACAAATGGTACATATCTTTAAATAAATTATTTTATAAATAGGTACATTCTTATCACAATTAATAATTTATTTCAGTTGTGATTTTTTCTATAAACACATATCAATAAAATATTTTTTCCATGTTTAGCAACTTTTTAAATTATGTTCTCAATACCTTCAAATACATCTTACAACCCAAATTATATTTCCATTCTCACAGCTTGCATTGAAGTGTGCACTTTAAAATTAATTTTTCATGGACCATTTTACTTAAATTAAATGAAAGAAATTCAATATAACATTGATCTTTCAATGTGATTATTCAGTCTATTAATTCTATTAAACATACTGTTCTTGTTGACCCAATTTTCTCTTTGGGTTCATTAAAAACTGAACTTGTGTGAAAAATGGCTTTCAAATTATGTAAATATTCCCCATAAAAAATACATTTATAAAACATTAACACCAGACATAATATGTTCATTGGTTATTATACTGACACCATAATGGCAATATGACACAAGGTGCTCCAAAAGTCGATAAAACCTGAGGCGAAAAACACACACATCATAAATCAGACAAGAAATATCTTTAAAAAAGATATACGGCGTTGATAGTTCAATGAATGAGATCAAGGATAGCGAATGTCTTTTTTCTGTGCAGTTCTTAGCTGCATCACACGCAGAACGGGATGTTACGCGGAGTTTTCGCGGCTTATTTTACATTATTACATATTGCTGGTCATAAACCTATAGATACAAAACAGAAAACCAAAAGAAGAATGGGAGTGAAATTAAAACATACGAGTCAACCGGCCACATGAGAAGTATCAGTATTTATAGGCGCGTTCTTCGAACAAACCTGTTTTAGTGGTTTGTCAGGCATTGCTATTTGATTCGATTATTAACAGTATCGATAATCATCGCGCTCATGCTTAATACATTGGTCAATATGGTGGAATAATTATTGTTAAATTAATCAAAAATAATATTTATCATTGTATTGTTGAAAACACATTAAGTTCTACATATTTCTGGTCTAAAGAAAATTCCAGGTCACCAAGTTCACGGATAGCGTATTTATTATATAACTATTATTTTACTGGCCGCTAACTCCGGTGATGACCTGTATATAAACTCTGACATTCATACACTGGCCGCGAATTGACCCGGGTTGAAATGCAATGTATTAAAGTGAGGCCTCGCTCCCACTGCTCTTTATACTTTTACATGTTAACATGTTGACAAGAATATGGAAGTAAGTACTAAATATGAGAACATAGCCTTTAAATATAAACGCGTTGCGCTGGTAATTCTCTGAAAATAAAAGGTGCACGCGCAAACTGTATTGATGTCGAGAATTGAGTGTAAAACTGTTCTATCTATTAAGCCTTTTCATTACAAATAAAATTGTTTCATGCAGTAAGACAGTGTTACAAATACGCGTATATGTTTCCAATGTTCTGGTGGAATACTCAAATCAGCCAATGGAATAAATGAAGTGTATTCATTCGTACCTAGCCGCGGGAAATTTTATTTGAATTTTATTGGACACTTACAAAAAAAAAGCTAAATA
Organism: Dreissena polymorpha; assembly: GCF_020536995.1. Taxonomy (NCBI): domain Eukaryota; kingdom Metazoa; phylum Mollusca; class Bivalvia; order Myida; family Dreissenidae; genus Dreissena; species Dreissena polymorpha. Next base: position 33,818,052 of record NC_068366.1, on the reverse strand, counting down.
AATGTACCTTCCCACTGCAAATAATTTCTCCCATGAGTGTAGGACTAAGCATAAATCCCATAATGCATTGAAAATTGTTCATAAATCTTTTTTCACAAGAAACTTTTTTTGTTCCAGAGTATTCCTATTCAGCCCTCACAGTGGTCTTTCAAGTAATACACAAACCTTTAAAAATGTCTTAAATTACTTCTTGGTGCAACTTCACAAAGGTGAGACAATGTTAAATGCTCATTTAGAAACTACAAATTAGCACTGAATTACTTGTTGGTGCAACTTCACAAAGGTGAGACAATGTTAAATGCTCATTTAGAAACTACAAATTAGCATCAAAATATTGAAACTTCTGGAAAGTTGGGAGCAAATTTTGCATGTTTGTTCCGAAAGGTGTTTTCGCTAATACAAAACATTGCAAACATTCTCGGTGATGCAGTGAAATCATCAGGAACTTAATCACTTGAATGCACAGCAACACAACAATGTTCACATTCTTTGTACATTGCTTAGCATCATTGCATTGTAAATATAGGTGCCATATTAATGAAAAGGGAGGTAATTTGTACGTTCCACAGAGTCTACGTGATTTCAAATTTTTTCAAAATATTATCTCTTAAATATACACAAAGTTGTGAAAGTGTAATCAACTTTCTTTGTTTTGGCAAACCAAGGTAAACAATCGAAACATTCGGAGCACGTTGGGCTAAGGTTACTCATAACAAAATGAAAATGTTCATTAATATAGTTGATGTTAGCCCCAATGGGATTATCTAAACTTGCAATTAAGATGCTTCAGTTTCTAATGTAAAAATGTATGACATAACATTATTCAGGGTAATGTATGTAACTATCCCAACTTCCTCCGCTATCCACCAACACACCTACTCATACTTCCCATGATGAATAGCAACGTACAGTCACAGTTTGTTTTATATATAAAATTGAAAATGACTAACTTATGCACTCTGAAATTACACGATTGACTCGTAATAATAATTATTAAAACATATTGAAAATATGTGGCATATCTGTTTTTACTTGTTTCAAACTACTTAATAACTTTTACATTGCTTAAAATGAAACATATTTTTATCAAAATAAATACTTTAATCTTGGTACCATAAAAATTACACATAATAACAAATTCACAATTTAAGGACACATTGACAATGAAAAAATGTTTGAATAATGTTATTTTTGCTTGACTAGAACCCATATAAACCGTGATACATGAAAAAAACAAAAGTCAAACTTGATCTTCAACAAGATGTGTTTGTGAAACACAATGTCCCCCTATATGATGTTTGACCTTGTAGGATGACCTTGACCTTGACCCTTCACCACTCGAAATGTGCATCTCCTTGAGATACACACGCATTTCAAATATAAAATAGCTAGCTTCAATATTGCAGAAGTGACATTACATGCGCAATTTTGACCCATATATTTGACCTTGAAGGATGACCTTGACCTTGACCTTTCACCACTCAAAATGTGCAGCTCCATGAGATACACATGCATGCCAAATATCAAGTTGCTATCTTCAATATCGCAAAAGTTTTCATAAAATAAGCGATTTGGGCCACGTATATTTGACCTCTGACCTTGAAGAATGACCTTGACCTCGACCTTTCATCACTCAAAATGTGCAGCTCCATGAGATACACATGCATGCCAAATATCAAGTTGCTATCTTCAATATCGCAAAAGTATTCATAAAATAAGCGATTTGGGCCACATATATTTGACCTCTGACCTTGAAGGATGAGCTTGACCTTGACCTTTCACCACTCAAAATGTGCAGCTCCATGAGATACACATGCATGCCAAATATCAAGTTGCTATCTTCAATATTGCAAAAGTATTCATAAAATGAGCGATTTTGGCCACATATATTTGATCTCTGACCTTAAAGGATGACATAAATTATGACATCTTTTACTGATGACTTTAAATCATTCATGTCTGACTATATGTCTTAGTCAATAAAAGATAAAACAAACAACATTTGAATGGCCTTGAAAGATAGTGACTCACATAGCCTATCTAGCGTCCATCTTTATCGTTCAGTCGTTCATTTCAAACCCGAAACACACCAATTGACATTTTTATGCACAATGAACCATTAGATAGATAGCAATCCACTGTCTTAACAATTTCTACATTTCAGCCATATTTATCCAAATAGTCGAAGTTCCATACCTTTTTAAGAAATCGCACACTGCGCCTTCAAACACAGATGTCTATTAACATGCCATGCCTTCTTGAAGCAAGACAGAAATTAGAAGGAATTAATTAATGGGAAGAGAGAAATTTCATTGGGGTTATTTCAAGTGTTAAATAGCTTTAAAATCTTTTGTTATTTTAATCCAAACAAGTGATATACACCTAAACTGATATAAGCTACAAGCTACTCAAGGGATAAACTGTTCTTAAGCAAGTATTCAGAGGTCAAGGTAGTCAAGAAATGACAAAGTAAACGTATCTATGTTAAATTGTTCCATTAAATTTACTCAGGTGGTTTGTGCATAACATAGGGATCAATAGAATTAAATTAAACAGAATTAATAAACGCTTAGGGGTGGGGGATTATATATACCTCTAGGGATAGAGGGGGGCATTAGGAATAAAAGAGTACGGGGGGGGGGGCTTCATATTTAGCAATGAACCATAAGGTACTGGTGGTCCATTTCCAAAGTAAATTAATCAATATGCTTAAATTTGGACAAACCACGTTGGACAACTCAGGTTGAAGTTACAATCTTTGACAAACATTTTAGACTTACCACTATTGACTAACCACCGACAAGCCACCTTTGATAAGCCACATAAGAATAACCACCATGGACCATGTTAGACTTAAATAAACTATCTTAGACCAACCATCTTGGACAAACTACCTTGACTAACAACCTTGCACAAGTCATCCGAGACATTAACCACACTGGACTTACCACCTTGCACAAATGACTTTGGGAAAACCACAATAGAGATACTACCTTGCACAAATGACCTTGGGAAATTAACCACAATAGAGATACTACCTTGCACAAATGACCTTGGGAAATTAACCACAATAGAGATACTACCTTGCACAAATGACCCTGGACAAACCACAATGGAGATACTACCTGGCACTAATGACTTTGGGCAAACCATAATAGAGATACTACCTTGCATAAATGACCTTGGGCAAACTAAAATGGAGATACCAACTTGCACAAATGACCTTGGACAAATCACAATGGACTTACTACCTTGCAAAAACAACCTTGTACAAACCACAATGGAGATACTACCTTGCACAATTGACCTTGCACAAATGACCTTGGACAAACCACCTTAAACAAAAATGTTGACCTAACCACTTTTGACTAACAACTATTATGATAAACAATCTTGACATAACAACCATGAATAAACCATGATGGATCTGTGTTTGTCACATTGTTAATTTACTACATTTCACTTTTTGTCACAATATGAAATTTACTAACATATATTGTAATTACAAGATGAAAGATAGACTTATATTGTTTTCCCTCGAAGCAATTTATAACAAAGTTGTCACTGAAAGGAATCCATTAACATTTGAATAATACAATGGCTTGTCCTATCCATGTATGGCGATATTAATGAAATAAAATCTTCAAATTTGTTAAATAAAATAGCCTTTACATAATGGCTCTAATGTGCCTAAACAATGCATATCTTCCAAAGCAAATATCTTTATTTAAAAAGACATAGTTCATCATATAGCACACATTGATATTGTTAGGCATTTAACTTGACCAAGCAACAAATGACTGCATTATAGAAGCAACAATTCCAATATAATGTTATTTACATACAGCCTTATTGAATAACTAATACAAGATAAATACTATCAGTCTTAATGTTAAATACCTCAAAGCATCGAAGATTATCTATCTAACTCACTGTCCACCAGTCAGGGACTAAATAAATTTGAAAAGGATTTCCTTGCAACAATATTGTGCTAGCAATAAGATCACATAATTTACTCATCAATTCGTTCAAATTCAGTTTTAAACTGATAAATAACTGACAGAAAATTGCAGTTCCTGAGGATTTTCGAATGTATACAAAACGGATATTAAATTCTTCACATTTTCGCGTTAACTAATCCTAGATACTGTAATCTGTTTTTTTTCTCACTCTTGAATGACACAATCAAATTATCAGTAAATAAATAAATAAAAAATGCCCATTGAAAAATGCATATCAACAATAAAATTTCTTAACAAACAAGCACATTCGTTGAATTGATGTCTCCCGCCAACTTAATTTTGGTTATGGATGGGTGCAAATCCCTTGATAAACTGTATAATATAAAGAATAGGGTATTTTTTAATAAACCTTACAAATATGCACAAATCAACCTCATTTAGGTTCTACCTCATTTTCATATGGAAACACAGGCTCGTTGAAATTCAAACTGTCAATATCCTCAACCAGGTCTTCGCTCTTACTGCGGATATGGTGGAAACTGAATTTTTTTCGGAACATACTTCGTTTACTTTAGTCTTTAGGTTCTATATCATTGAATATAGCTTCTTCGTTAAAATGGCACAGCTTGTTAATGTTTTATACGGCTACGATTAGGCCTTTTTAAACTGTTTCTCAATTAATATCACATCCAACATTATACTGCGGATATTTCCAGATTCCACATGTTAAATAACAGAGTGGTTTTCGTTTTGCACAACTCTGTGAAAGAGATATACCCTAGTTTGTGCCATTTAAAGCAATATATCAAAATTCAAATCCATAAACATGACAGCTAAAATTCACAGGCGTATATCTATGTTATACAATATCCTTCCATGCCAATAAAATGTCCACTTCAATCTACTTGAGACATCTTAGGTGCTGTCTTCAAGTCCATAACATTTTCAGTTTCTTTTGCTTGTCAATAAAACCATTATAAAACATACACATCAAGCCGTAATTACTTTAAAATTTATATTTAAAATGCACACATCATTATGTACTATGACCATACACATTGCAATTCCTAGTTCTTTTTCAATATATTATTTTGTAAAAACACATATTATTGTTAATGTTTTCACAAATTATAATAACTGTCAGAAGAACCGTTTAAGATCATATGACACCGAATGTGACTTTCCTGTTAACCATCTTGTTTAGGAATATGTTAAGTCTATCCACCTAATACTTCATATTTATTATTAAATTTCATCCGTCTCAAATTGCTTCCATCATAATTGTGGTAAATGTTGTAAATGTTCAGGTTACAATGATAACCAGCGAAATTTGTGGGGATGAGAATGATATGATTGTTCGAAATGAATCGAAATGAATCGCTGGGTTAAGTTGACTGCAGCCATCAAGATTTCTGAACATAAGCTGTCTCCAAGTTTTCTTTACATTGTAAATGTTACACAAATTATTACAAATATTTGAATATTAAATACATAAAACATAGATAATATCTGTCATTGCAGTTTTCACGCATCAATATGTACATTCCAAAGTAGAACACCCAAATATTTGAGGCTCTAAGAAAGGGAATCTGTGATGTGTGTTTTTAATACTTCAAAAATATTGAACATTTATCAACAAGACAGGAGCATATCATGTAACAATATCATCTTTTCATGTAAATATTTGATAAGAAAAATGTTAAGCAATATTTTTATGAATTAGTATTTAATGTTTACCCTTTTAAACCCATGAAGAACCTCATAAAAAAATTGTACATTTATAGAACAAATAGAAAACATAATCATAAGTCATTTAAGTAATAACATGAATCATTAAATGCAAGAAACATCTCAAGTAACAGGTGATGAAAGACATTTCAATGGGATGTTTTAAATAGTTGCCGTTTCAAATCATAACATCGAGATATATTATGTAAATAATGACTGTTGAACACAGACCATTAGTATAAAGGCAATATGACCTAGCAGGGGAACTCAATAATTTATATGATGCCATGTGATTTTTGCATTCATATCGGCACAGTTTTCTTCATATTTTAAGACCATCCTTTGAAACTTAATGTAAACATAATTCAAAACTTTGTTGAAAGGCCATAATGGTTAACCCAGTTTATGGTACATAAAGCACACAGCAATTTGAATAAAAGTTGACACACAAAAGGAATGTAAAATTTTTGCAAAATAAACATACCTGGTATTTTATGATATCACGAAAGATTTACGTAATAAAATCCTTAAAAAATTATGAAATATTCCAATTATGGCCTAATTTTCTTGCAGCTGCCACATGTATATAGTCACCATGTTTTAATACTCTATAACGCCCATTAACTACTTTATTCCCCAACACTAGGTAACATGAAGCAGTCAAACAACCTTTTAAACAGTAAAATGGTCAAACACTTTTTAAATTCAAAATTAACACTCCAAAATGACACACTTCTGTCGTAATATTTACTTTTAAATTGGTTAATTTTCAAAACAACCAGCAATCCTCTACAACTGACAAGAGTGATGTTTAAACGTTTTACAGTTTTACACGCAGAAGTTATAAGTATGCGGCTAAGTTGTTTTCAATCGTTGACAAATTAATGCCGATCAATGAACATTATAAGGAGTGCAAAACCTATTAACATCTGCAATTGAGACTCAGAAGTAGATGAAACAAATGTTAAACATTCGATCAATGAATGAATTGTTAAATCTGTAACATGGAAATATGATTACCAGCACTTATATGACCTTTGACTCTAGGTGGGATATGTTTTAAACTCTACATTATATAACCCTTTACCACTTAGATTAGTGTTTTAAAGCATTTGTAGTCCCTTAGAAAGTAAAATTTAAGTAAAGGCCTTTCTTACTAGATTCAAGTTTTAAAGCGTCATCTCCAAACCTTAGATACTGTTGAGCAGCAAACAGCATAAAACCTGAACAGGCTGCGAGTTACTTGCAGGCTGTTCTGGTTTTATGCTTTGTTCATTTCAAACATTTTGTGTTGGCCATAATTAAATTTAAATAATAACCATTTACAAGGTTTTAAAGTTCTTAACAATGTCAATGGGAAAATGTCGCCCATGATCATCAAGGAATTTCATGGATTTGTTGGCCCCTCATATTGTTTCATTATCTCCCATGAAATACTGTCAAAAGCCATCAGGTCAAGTGCATGGCTGACCATGCTAGAAATTAGCATTTAACTTTCAGGATAATTTTTGTTTTTATATTTTTCAGACAGGTAATGTGTTCATAAATTTATTACATTGCAAGTGTTATCTATTTCAAGTAAGCACTGATTTTGTGACACCTAATAGTTAGTTATTCTATGGTCAACATGTCCACATTTAATTCAAGGCAATATTTATTACTCTTGAGTTAGATACTGCTTTTGTTTAACAAAATATCTTATCACCTTAAAAATAATTATATTATTATTTTGATTTTGAATTCCTTATAAAGAAGACTGTTCCATTCCCAAGTCAGGGGCACACATACATCTTGTTTACTTTCTTAAGCCGATGTTGTCCGTAGTTTACATATGCCTCTTTCTGAGAATATTGGACTTAATGTGTGTGCAGACAGTGTCGCCCTGAATTAGCCTGTTCCCACAATTATGGATTACACTCTTTGCTTTTAAAACATTTTTTTGAAGGCAGTCTTTTCTAAACGAAAATAGGCAGAAAGTGTCGTCCCAGATAAGCCTGTGCAGACTGCACAAGCTAATCTAGGAAGACACTTTATGAACATGCATTAGGCCCCGTTTTCCCAGAACAAGGGTAAAATATTCATTACCCAGCTGTTAATACTCTCAATCTTTGTTTACAAACAGAAAACTTGAATATTTTATATACAAAAATAAGTTAAATCTCTTCCAATTGGAGAGTCACTCTAGTGGGTTTGAGGTTTTCCTTTAAAACTATTACTTTCATTATTGTAAGTATAAAAAACATTATACAAAAAAAATGTTTAAAAAAATAAACTAATTAAATTTGGGCGTTAAATACTCAGATGCGTAAATCATATGAAAGGAATGTACCAGTAATTTAAAACGATGCACAGATATGAGATGTATAATGCACGCTTGCAAACCGTGAAATATGCATTTGTAAACGGCATGTAAATAGATACTGCTGTAATACAAATGAGTTTATGCAGAACTAATTTACACAAATATTTCAGCACAGATTTGCATCTGAAAAGGAGATTTTGGCAATGTCACATGACAATCTTGTTTTTTTCTGTCTGGTTAACATGGTTTTATATGTAGAACAAGATGTTGACATGGCCACTATGTTGTCAGACCGCACACAGACCAATTTCAAAATGAAAAGTTTCATGGTTCAAATAAATTTTCAGATTAATAACTCTCTCATACATTTATTGTATAAATATATGCAACACAATAGAACTGCAGAAAAAGAAAACTCACAAAAACTTGTGCTTCGTTCTGGGAAAACTGGTCTAAATGCATGTGCTTAAAGTGTTCTGGGAAAACTGGTCTAAATGCATGTGCTTAGTGTTCTGGGAAAACTGGTCTAAATGCATGTGCTTAAAGTGTTCTGGGAAAACTGGTCTAAATGCATGTGCTTAAAGTGTTCTGGGAAAACTGGTCTAAATGCATGTGCTTAAAGTGTTCTGGGAAAACTGGTCTAAATGCATGTGCTTAAAGTGTTCTGGGAAAACTGGTCTAAATGCATGTGCTTAAAGTGTTCTGGGAAAACTGGTTTAAATGCATGTGCTTAAAGTGTTCTGGGAAAACTGGTCTTAATGCATGTGCTTAAAGTGTTCTGGGAAAACTGGTCTAAATGCATGTGCTTAAAGTGTTCTGGGAAACCTGGTCTAAAAATATGTGCTTAAAGTGTTCTGGGAAAACTGGTCTAAATGCATGTGCTTAAAGTGTTCTGGGAAACCTGGTCTAAATGCATGTGCTTAAAGTGTTCTGGGAAAACTGGTCTAAATGCATGTGCTTAAAGTGTTCTGGGAAAACTGGTCTAAATGCATGTGCTTATAGTGTTCTGGGAAAACTGGTCTAAATGCGTGTGCTTAAAGTGTTCTGGGAAAACTGGTCTACATGCATGTGCTTAAAGTGTTCTGGGAAAACTGGTCTAAATGCATGTGCCTAAAGTGTTCTTCCAGATTAGCCTAAGCAGTCTTCACAGGCTAATCAGGGACAACACCTTCCGGTAATGGAATTTTTCATTTTTAGATTAGTCCCTTCTAAACCAAAATCCTAAAGTGGAAAGTGTTGTCACTGATAAGCCTGCACAGGCTTATTTTGGACGCCACTTTACTTATATGTATTAAGACCTGTTATTTTGGACGCCACTTTACTTATATGTATTAATACCTGTTATTTTGGACGCCACTTTACTCATATGTATTAAGACCTGTTATTTTGGACGCCACTTTACTTATATGTATTAAGACCTGTTATTTTGGACGCCACTTTACTCATATGTATTAAGACCTGTTATTTTGGACGCCACTTTACTCATATGTATTAAGTCCTGTTTTTTTGGACCCCACTTTACTTATATGTATTAATACCTGTTTTCCCATGAGCAAGGCTAGCTTGTTTAATAAACAGTGTCAGATTTAGACCGGGTTTCCATGTCTCCGCGTCCGCCTTACGTGTGCGCGAAAAAACGAACTGGTTGAAATCTGTTGGAGCTTTTCCATGTAGCCGCGTTCCGCGTCCGCATTTTTCGTCCGCGTATTGCGAGCGATTTTTCACGGATGCGGACCCAGTTCACGGACAGTCAACATGAATGGTCGATTTAAAAGCATAAATATTAGTGAAAAAATAATAAATTTAGTAAGTGATCACCCTGAAATATACAACCAACGTATGAAAAAATACAAAGACATTGCATCAAACATCTGGCAAAGCATAGCCAAAGAAATGGCGTTTCAGATAAGGGAGAATAGTAATTTGCGAATATATATCGTCTGCATCGTGTACACTCTGTCTAATACGAATTAATCAGTAATGTTTATCAATATAATTATGCTTATTTTCATTAATTCAGCTCTAATTCAATAACAAGATGGTAGTATGTATCGTAAGTTTGACGGTTTGTTATGATGGCCGGTGTCCAGTACCTATGTTTGAATTTCCGTCTACTTACATGCAGTACTGCCGCAGCAGTCATCATAAAAATTGTGTGCTCTTCTTATAACGACATGCTAATCCACGTACCACCACGTTTGGAATGAGCTTTTTACACGAAAAGGCTTAAAGAATAAGCGGATGCATGGAAACGATACTCCGTGTCCGTATACGGAATGTGGACACGGAACGCGGACGTGGAGCGCGGATGCATGGAAACCCAGCCTAACAGTTGAGTCCTTATTGACTAAGACTAGTGAGTTATTTATGTATATGTCTTATTATCATATTCAAATTTAGGGAGGTTTCTAAAGAATTGCAAACTATGATATTTGAATAAATAATGGCTGTTCACTTTACATTCAATTGTTAGATGAGGTGTTGATAAAAATGATATTGTGCTTGTGTAGAACTTGAAGTTCAATTAAAGACTCGGCTTTCAACTTCATACAAGAGGCAGTCATTAATAAGAGACTTTGTCATCCTAGAAACAGAAAATACAATTAAACATACAGTGTTCTCCTGCGTCAGCATGTATGGATCGCATAGACCAAAAAGGCTGCTTCAGGGGGATACTGAGTCTTTATGAACATGCAATTTAACCCCATCTACACAACGATGACACTCAACTCATAGGTTACACATAACACTAAATCATTTTGTATCCCTCTATGGTTTAAAATTAAAAGCAGTGCCTATTTCTAAAGAGTACGTTGTCTTCTTTTGAATAAAAGCCATTTAACAATCTTATATGGTTATTTCTCATTTGTCTTCTCTTGAATTAAAGCCATTTAACAATTTTATGTGGTTATTTCTCATTTCAAATACGTGTCTAGAGTACTTTGATGCCTTATATTGGAGGCTTACATAAAAGATTTTTCAGGGGGGGGGGTATGCATTCAGCGGAGATTAACTGTCTTAGCAGATGCAATAAATTATATTTTTGATTGCAATTATTGGAAGAGGACAGATCCATCTTTAAATGATAGCAGGCTTGCACAATTTGATGAAGGCTAAGAAATGCTTTAAAAGTTAGCATTTGTACAATGGGACCCGATGAATTAGTGTTATTTAACCACATAACTGTTATGCACTCAAGGTGACCTCGACACTGACCTCAATGTTTTGCAGCTGAAGGTCATCATGAGGAAACTTGTACTGCACACGCTCCATACGCCGCATGTTGTCCATGTTCTCCAGCTCATCCTCCCGCTCCTTCACCATCTGCAACAGCAACAACAGAGATGATGATGATGATAACAACAACAACAGATGAAAAATGTTTTAAGTAACAACAATGACGATCATGATCATAATAACAACAATGCTTATGATTTTGTTTGCAACAACACCAACTATGATGATGATGATAATGACACCACCAACAACAATCATGATGATGATGATGTTTTTAACTACATCAATTACAAAAACAATTGTAATGTTCATGATGATCATCATCATGTAGATGATGATGACAGTGAAAACACATTTGATTATGATGAGAGCACCACTGGTAACATTATCACTACAGGAAGTCTCAACAGTTGGGACGTGTTCTGAGAAAACCAGGCTTAATGCATGTGCGGAAAGTGTCATCCCAGATTAGCCTGCGAAGTCCGCACAGGCTTATCAGGGACAACACTTTCCACTTTTATGGTATTTTTCGTTTAAAGGAAGTCTCTTCTACACGAAAATCCAGTAAAGGCGGAAAGTGTCGTTCATGATTAGCATGTGCGAACTGCACATGCGAACTGCACAGGCTAATCTGAAATGACACTTTACGCACATGCATTTAGCCCAGTTTTCACATAACGCAACTCAATTCCCTTGTAGCACAATAACGCCAAAAATGAAAAGAACAATCACATGGCTGACAATCACAACAATGTCACTAATACCACTCTAATCCCAATTCTGACCATTACAATAATGTCCATCATATTACACTGACAATCACAACTATGGAAATCACAAGAATCCAAATATTATCAACCACAAAAATGACAATCACTAAATCACTTATGAAACTGGAATACTGATACAAATCCATCCTAAGATTTAAACATCTATTAACCATTTCCAGAACCAAATAATGCAGACTAAAATTCCTCGTACTTACAGGGAACAGTAAATTTCTAATCACATAGAACTTCATGTCCAGCTTTCTGTCCATAACAGCAACTTGATTATTCAAACTCGTCATGGTCATTCAACGGGGAATTGTATCATTCAGACCATTAACAAACATGAAAATCCTCCAAAGCATCAAATATATTTTTGACATGAGCACTTTGGGTAACAATTTGACCTTTACTGATGATTTTGACTAAATCCAAAGTGACAGCAAATTTGGAATTATATTTGCCTGATTAAACATAATGCCCTTTGACAATAAAAAGTCAATAGTAATCAGTCAAAAGTAATGAACAATTCTATTATTAAACTTTTTCGCCCAATATGGTCCAAGGATTATGACTATAAATAAACAGTATACATCTTGAGGTTTTTACTAATCCTAAAATTCACATGAAATTACTAAACACATACATGCCATAATTTTTCAGACCAATTCCGGGACATTCACATACATGCCATAATTTTTCAGACCAATTCAGGGACATTGAGTTAAATTGTCCGGGACTTTTGCCGATTTTCCGGGACATGTATAAAATGTAGCGATATTTATAGACATATGCATTTTTGGTACTTTTTTTTGTTTCGCATCGTTAATTGCAAAAGTTCGAAAGCCTATCCGAAATACACTTGATCTATTAACGTTAAATTAAACATTACTACTTCCGTTACTAGATACAAGCCACGTGTTTTCAGTGTAAGCGTTCTAAACATAGATGGTGACGTCACTGCGTTATTGTTATTAAGACCGGTGTGTAACGTGTAGTTGTTGATACGCCTTTATTCATTTATAACATTTATATAATAAAAAATACAACAATACAGTACCGTAAGATCGTCAACTCAAATCAATTCATAATACATACAACCAATCACAATAAAACAAATACAACAAAACAGTAACGGTTTTTATATGCTTACTTTTTTACTCGACTTCTTTATGTGTGAACAACTATCCTTTGCCCTTATGCAGCGGGAAATAATGACGTAGTAGATTAAAGTCAATTAACAACCACATTAAACAATGCCGCCTTTTCGGTGTGACCGAGAACGTGAGACAATCGATATGATAACAGGACCCCTGTTAATTGATTGATTTTGACACGTAGCGTAGTCTGCCTATTCGGGTAGGCATTGTCATAGGAGACGCTGCAGATATACACAGATTCGAGGTGCAGTTAAGCCTAAGATAAGGTACATGTATATATGGATTTTGTAAATTCCGGGACATTTGACAGATTTCCGGGACAGCGGGACAAGTTCTTCATTTCCGGGACTGTCCCGGACAATCCGGGACGTATGGCATGTATGCTAAACACTAAGCGTGTCATAAACAATCAAAGTTAGATTCCTATACTTTTATTATAACTTCTTATAAATTGTTTTAGTGTAATAACAATCAATTTAACTAAAACTTTATTTCATTTTCTGCATTGTATGATGCACATAGTGTAATATGCACTATTATTTAATTCTGTGAGTTTCTTGCATGTTTATTTTCATATATTTGTAGTATAAACAAAGACATTTCTTAGTACCATAAAGATCAATATATTTCCCAACAACAGTAGTCCACTAAAAACCTTTTTGCATATGTCCCCAGATTTGCTTATGTCCCCAATCATTCTGACTCAAAACAATCAGATATTCACTTGAATCCTAATTGCACTGTCTTTGCCCTGTAAGCGACTATCCATGTTTAACCATGATTTAATGCTTACCTAATCAAGCCATGCCACCGCTGGGCTATGACCCTGACCTTACAGTCTCATTCACATGGCCAGCCGTTTAAAAGCTCAAAATCAACAATAGGCTCAGCAAACTTTCGGCCTAGGAACAAAAGGGCACTCTGATTAAATTAAAATTGCTCACCTGAGACCAGAGGACCTGTTCTCAGCAACTGTATTTAAACTCTTTCAGTGCTGGAACCGAATTTTGAAGGCCTTTGCAAACAGTTTGGATCCAGATGAGACGCTGCAGAACGTGGCGTCTCATCAGGATCCAAACTGTTTGCTATTCTGATAGTATTATTTGAAAAAAATCGAAGAAAATGCTAATTTTAGAAATTCAGCAGACAACATTTTAGCAGACCTGTGACACATTTCCCAGCATGCAAGGGATTAAGTGCTGAGGTGAGCTGAAAATTCACTTTTGCACAATGGTTCAAGGCATGGTCTTTAGAGATTAATGTTTTTATATTTTATATAAACAGCTGTAATATAATCAGAGTTTCGTTTAAGATCTTCTGAGTAAAGGCCTACTGGCATGATAAACATGTTTAAAACACATGGAAAGCAACTTTTATAAGCATCTGTTTCTCATAGATTAATTGTAAATTTTCAATTTTCTGTTTGAAGCTTTATAAATAAACCATGTTTTGAGAAAACTGGTCCTAATGCATGGATGTAAAGTTTCATCCCAGATAAGCCTGTGCAGATTGCAGTGGCTAATTTGCGCTTACACTATATGCAAGCATTAAGACCATTTTTCCAAGAAAGCGGCTCAAAGAAGGTCCCCTGTACCACTGACTGCTGACCAGTATGCACCTTAAACTGCACTGTCCACTTGAGCATGACAAACGGCTACGGGCAGATCAGTCAAAGTCGATCATCAATAAAACCACATTGACCTATTAGGTGACACAAACATCCCAGAAAGAACGTCCATAAGGAAGTTATTTCCACGCTCAACCGCCATTAGAAATCCATCGTTATCCATTCTATAGCACTCAACTCAATTACATATTCCAGTTTACACAATAACAAGTCTACACCTTTCTTAAATTACAAGGATACTCATTCATCTTCCACAGCAAACACATAAGTTTTAATAACTGAAGTGTTATTTGATTTTCTGTCTATGGAATCATTTCTGTTTACGCATCATGACTAAAAACCGCGTCAACAAATCTGACTTCAAACTTCTCCATAATTTGGTCTCTTCATGTGTTCTTTGATATGAAACATCATCTCACTATTATGATGACTGATTTATATTGGGAATTGTTACATTACACCTTCTAAATATTTTCAATAATTCCAAGTGATTGTTATGATAAACATATGTTGCGAGATTCATAACAATTTAATACTTGAACCCATAGAAATAAATGGTATATAGGATATAATATAGGATACAAAACTGCCTGTAAAACACATTTCTGTGATGAAAAAGAAAAGCATCTGGTGTGGTGAGGTTACACTTATGTGTCAATGACTATTAAAAATATAACAAATCTATGAAAAACATTAAATTACTTCTAATGTAATGTAACCAATTTTTCACGTGCAGAATGATGTTTCTGATAACTGCAGCTCCATATCATTAGTATTTTACAAATAAAAATCATCATTGAATAATTGTAAACTGCAGCTACAAAATCTCATACTATTATAGCTGGCAATGATTTCTAAACCTAATAATGCAGCTTTTAAAATGTTCAAAACAATTTTAAAAGTTGTCAAAATCTTTGCGTAATGGCCCTTAAACACTTATTTCCACACATAAAAAACAACACCTCTTCAACTTAAATACCAATAATTTACAGAAAGACACAAGACATTATTTGCTACAACAATATTGTTTGAATAAACAACCCATCAAGCGCCCTCATGAGGTGAAAATCAACGACTGTCAATTCCCTGTTGACCGATAATTCCCAGCACTCAGGAATCAATGGCAACAGTGTCATAATTTAATTATTGATTCATATATTATTTATCTGCAACCTGTCACAGGGTAGTGTCAGTAAACCAAATCACATTGCCTGCACTTCAGATGTATTTCCTTAAAGGGATATTTTCACGGTTTGGTAAATTGACAAAATTGAAAAAAGTTGTTTCAGATTCGCAAATTTTCGTTTTAGTTATGATATTTGTGAGGAAACAGTATTACTGATACTGATGGCATCGAATACCAATATCGGTATTTGAATATTCGCAAATTCATTCAATCGAATATTCTAATATTCGCATAAAACGGCTGGATTGATTTTACCTTGTTATGTGTTAATTTCCATTGGTTTGTAAGTTATATCCGTTTGCTAAATACTAGGCTGTTTATTAACGTTGCTATCGAATAATTGTATTGCTGTCGACTAATACTATGACCGATACTGTGATCGGGCACAAATAGAATGAAAAACATTGTGTCATAGAATTTTATTTTTTAATGATTCCACAGATTTGTATCAGACAGCGCATATGTAAAACTAAGTTTACACACATTACACGTTGCGGTCTTCTTATCCACAGACCGTGTAAAGTATTCCATACTGCAGAAGGGGCTGGTGGCATTTTCAGATTTGAATTATGATTCCTTGATGATTGTTTAATTTATATCATCGGTTACTTTTGAGTAATTCACATCTTTAAATGTCTGTTCAAACTGTGATCACAAAAACTAAATTATTATTCGCAGGTAAATTGAAGACCTTAATTGGTACCTAATTGACAAACAACAGTTCTGGCCCTTTCTTATAGTCAGTATATTGCATTGCGTGATTTGAGTAATTCACACATTTTAATGGCTGTACATACTGTGATCACAAAACTTAATTATTATTCGCCAGTCAGTTGAAACCGTTAATTGGCACCCCATTGGCAAACAACAGTCGCGGCCTTTCTTAGAGCGTGTATATTGCTTTGCGCAATCAACACTGATACCGGCCGCGTTATCAGTTTGACACGAAGAACGTCATGTCTAACATGTTACTCCCAAGTGATTTCGGTTGCTTTTAAGTAAGCGGTTCGCAGGTCATTAAATATTGGTGAAATTACATTTGGAAAAAAATGCGAATATGCGAATATCATTTTTATTATTCAAATGCTGACCATTCAATCGAATATTCGATTATTCGAATAATTTTGACAGTCCTAATTACTGAACATTAACCATACCCAGGCGAAACGATGACCATGGTAGACCATGGTCACCATGGTTTTTGATGGTTGACCATGGTATTTGATTGTCAGCCATCAAAAACCGTGGTGGAACATGATCAGGAACATGGTTGACCATGGTCACAAAAAACATGGACCATGGTCGGCAATGGTGACCATGGTCAACCATGGTTGGCAATGGTGACAAAAGACAGACCATGGTTGGACATAGTCACACACAAAAATGGACCATGGTCGGCAATGGTGACCATGGTCAACCATGGTGACAAAAGACAGACCATGGTTGGACATGGTCATTGCTGTTTTTACCAAGGAAGAATATTGTGTGCACAGGAAGTTGAAATGGGAACGCTGAATGAAGACACATGGTTTATGTTATATTTGGAAATGTAAGTCTTTAATAAATTACCGGCTAAACTGATCAGCCATTGGTTCCATTTTAACTTCTTTGGCACTGGGTTCACCTATGTTTCCCAATTTTTGCTACATTGTATCACTTTTTCCTCTGCTTTATGAATGTTTTTGTCATCAACATAATCAGAAGCATAACCAATAATTTCATACTCATTAACTGTTTGCCAAAATGTCGATGAAGTGTCAGCAATTCAAATGATTTTATTACAATTGTTGAATTTTATCTTTAAGTTCTTTCAGTAATTCAATGGCCCTGGACACATAATATTCCCTTAAAGTAAGAGCCTTTCTTCACAAGTGTTCAATGCCAAAAAGTTAATTATTAATGTCAAACTGCCTTTTATTTCTAGTTTTGGTAAATAAAAAACAGAACTATCAAGCCTGACCTTTTTCCTGGAATTCTCTAGAAAATTCCTGCAGAAATTCCAGCAGTTATCATCAGCCTTTTTCTGTCAAAACCATGACCACTTAAGCCTGTGGTGCTGTTTTACACAAGGAAGGCCATATGACTATGGTCTACCATGGTAGACCATGGCCAACCACGTTTTGTTAAATGGCACCACAGTCTTTGACCATGGTCAACCATGGTATTTGGCCATGGTCGACCATGGTCATGATGACCATGGTCAAAGACTGTGGTGCCATTTAACAAAACGTGGTCAACCATGGTATACCATGGTCATATGATATATTATGTCATGTGAAATGCACAATTGCCACGAGGATAACATCGAGTTTTTCATCAAAAGTCTCCAAAGTAACAGTCCACGATTTTATTGTGGAGTACACATTACCGACCGATTAGTGCGCTTGGTATAACATAGCCTCTGGCATTATCGATTGATACTGACACGGGGTTATTCTCGCATGACTAATTCACAACCGCGTGAATCTTCGCTGCCTTGGGACCATAATCTGATACTAGTCGGCTTAGAAGTTTGGTCAAGGGATAATTTAGATGTTATCAATAAGGGCGGAAAACAGCGGGTGCTCATGAAAGGGCAGGGCGGCGGCCTTTGGAAAGGGCAGCGTGGGGCTAAATGGCTTTGAAAGGGGCAGCGTGGCACTACAAAAAAAAGGGCATGGCGCCGCGCCACGCTAAAACGGCCTGGAAAAAACACTAAATGTTTGTCATGCTTATTAAAGGGAATGTGTTTTTAAAGGGTCTATTTATTTTATTTCATATATTTGTAGGATTTTAAAATTATTATAAAACAAAAACATGGATTAAATATGAAATGGAAATAATTATATTGTGTTCAGCTTATCATTTAAAGTGTTCCACTGTTGTGATATCCACAACACAAGCTACATCTGGTACATGTAGCTGTTTAAATGACATATGTGTCTGTTAATATGATACATCATGCTTCTTCAAAGCAGTAATATTTTCATAATTTGTATTGCTTTGACTATACTGTTTTTATTTTGATAACCTTTACCATAATAGGTGGCAATAATAGAACCCTCTCTACAACTGGTATTTAAATGCAACAAAAAGCATTAAATCTGACTGTCTATTTATCAAAGAACACTAGTAAAGTAAAATTTAAGGCTTCAATTACCTAATTATGCAGAAAATGACAAAAATTCAAAAGTATTTTATTGCAAAGATATTATGCGTGCTACCTGGTTTTTATGTAACAATTACTTGCATTTATTACCCATGAAAATATGTGATTCACAGTTGGTTAACAGATTAACAGGCAGAAGAAAAAATCATACCAATGCTAAAAAAAACAACTGTGGAATGCATTCATTTTTCAATATGAAAAAAATCTATTTTATTAATGACAAAAAAAGCATGCGCACAGTGGCAATTAGCAAATCAATACACTTCTTCAAGCAAGTCAGTCAGTATGAGTTTTGTTCTGTTTTTTGTTGGTTATTCTTATATTGAGGTTTATTATAAATGCCATCACCTTTATGTGAGCAGAGACAAAACCAAAGATCATGCCCTTAATTACCAGATAACAAGTGTAATTAGGTGAAAACCAATATTTACGTTTTATAATTCCACATAAATGTATGTTTTTAATATGTAAAAGAAAGCAAACCCTGACACAAACATGCTAAATTTTGTACAAACTTACTAAACTAAAGCAATATTTGATTTTTTTGGCGCTATAAACATTGTCGTTCATCCAATGTCAGTCTAAGGCATAAATGATTTTGCAATAAATAAAACAAAAACACAAACACTTAGATGGGTATCACATAGGAATGCAAACATCAAATTCATTTGAAATTTTAAGGTAAAACCAATTTGTTCTTTTTTTTCTTGGCTAAAAGCCAATTCATAGTAATCTTGTCCTGAATTTTTACAACAAAAACTGGTGTGTTTTTTTAACAAGATGGTAATAAAGCTCTCACCTGAGTAAACGGACACCAATTGTTAAAGTAACAATCACCCTCAAAAATATCGAATATTTCGTTAAATAAAGCTAACCCATAAAAAAATCAATGTTCCTTTTAGCAAACTGCAAAATTTCAACGTTAGATGTTGTCTGGTAGAATTGATTTAACGAGATACAAAATGCTTGTTTTTATTTTTTTGTGGCCACAAATAATTCCATTTATATCTCCCGTGAAATATCCGAACATTTAAGGGCGAACACGAGATTGGATACGGTAAGCATCGGAAGCATGACATAGCTCTCATGAATAATCATACTGTGAAATCCAAATGAATTCTGGGTAACTGGAACTTAGCGAATGCGAAAATGGCTTGTATAAATTAATAACGCAACCCAAATTAATCCGATCCTGACTCGAAAGCGAAAGTAGATTACATCGTGGAACGATATTGAGATATTTAGATGCTTAAAACTTGCCGAATGCCTGTAATATAACGTTTTTACATCAATGTTACTTGTTTTTAGGGTCTTCCTATTGTAATTTACCATCGTATGGTACTACTTGTTGTCGAATGTTTTTATATAGCATAATACAGTAGCCGTATGTATTGGTGAGCGTGATAGTGACTTTAAAAAGTTTTTACAATTTTGCAAGACAGTAAAACATTTTGTGAGTTAGAATTAAAGCTGCTCCAATTTTTTTGTGAGAAGGAAAAATAATAAATTTAAGCCCCACAATGAACACATACCATGCTATGTTTTATTTCAATATCTATAGAAAAATGTAGTTGAAGAAGATGCAATTAAAAACATGAACCTGAATCTTTTTAAGTACAAAAAGGGGCATAATTCAGCTTAATTGCAGGTCAGAGTAATGGAACTTGGTCAATGACCTCAAAGACATGTGTGAAGTTTTAATCAAATAATTGCAGTAGTACCAAGTTTCTACATACTAAAAAGTGCATTATTTTGCTTAATTGCAGGGAAGACTTATGGAACTTGGTAGCTGACATTATTCACACAATGACCACAAACACATGCGAAGTTTCAGTTGAACACCTTAACCATGCCGAGGCTTTCCCACTCAGAAGCAAAGTTAAAATGGCTATGTGCAAACAGCATAAAACCAGAACAACCTGCGAGTAACTCGCAGTCTGTTCAGGTTTTATGCTGTTTGCTGCTCATCTGTATCTAAGGTTTGGAGATGAAGCCTAAAAATCTTGAATCTGATAAGCAAGGTCTTAAATTAAATATAACTTTTTAAGGGACTACAAATGCGTGAAAATATGTATCTATGTGGTAAAGGATTAAGTAGAAACAGATACAATGTATACATGAACCAGAGCTTTACGCAGCCACCAATATGGTGAGTGGTATAGCTCAGACTATTCGGTTATTAGTCAAGCTTAGAATAAAAATCTACTGCAACCATACCTGTCTGACTTTTGCTGCTGCGCGACTCAGATGATCGTAATCCGGATGACCCGGATCAGTCTCCTGGAGAAGCTCATTCAGATACTTGTCGTACTCCGGGATACGCTGAACCTGCAGAAAGAAGCAGGCAAAATAATAACAAAGCTGTCGCATGCCCCAGTAATGGTTTGTCTCTAATTTATTATAATAGAGCAATTATGCATTAAGCACAAAGGGTGGCGCCATATTTGAATGTCGAGAAAAGGCGTTATATTGGATTCAGCGTTATGAAGAGGCTTGTTATATTGGATTTACAGTGTATATAGCAGTTTTTGAAATGTATATCTCTGGATATTACATATGATTACTATGTAGTGGCATTTGATTTCTGTATGTATTACCAAAGAATTTACATGAATTAAACTTATATGAAATCAACACTCTTGATGTAAAGATCTGAAACTATAGAAGTAAAGGTATCACTTTCAGCTTGATTTTATTATAATAAGAGAATACATGGTCACGCAGCCTCATGATTACACATTCACTGAGGACGAGTATGATAACAGCATATAAGCAGGGATCATATTTTTTTCAGTTTTGTCGGTCCTAGACCGATTGGGGTCATGAAAGACCGATTGAAAATCCCAAACAGTCGGTCCGATTCTGTTTGCTATTAAAATTCCCATGTCATGAAATCGATTACACAATGTACATGCTTACAAACCCTAATGACATTCTTATCTCGATTAGGTGTGATTAACCATTCGCTGCAGTCTCTAAACCGGTCAGGACCAGTTTATTGCACGTCAGACCAAGAATAAAAAACTTGTGAACAGCGGATAAAGACGCATCCCAAAAGATGCGTCTGAATGCACGCGCTGTAACTAAACAAAACATGCCGATACATTTTCCAACAGCGTAATAATCCGGTAATATAATTATGAATGAAAGTCGCGGATCTGATCGACAGAACAGCCGAGAGGTTATTTTTATGGGCAGAACTTCACATAAAATAGTACACAAGAAAAATAATATACATTGAATAAATCTTTAGTAAAACCGTGTTAGAATCGAAATAATTTGTGTACTTTATACTTTGTTGTTGAATAACTCACGACCGGAAAATTAGATGGGTGGTTTAAAATTCTTCGCTCTCGTGATTAAATCCCTACGCATCTAAACTATCGGCCGTGGGTTATTTGACAACAAATTATTTCTTAATTATTTGGTTTGTTGTTGTCAGTAGCCAACCTACGCACAGACATTTGTTTGGTTCGGTGCATGTTTGTAAGCTATTATCGAGTCGACAACAATGTAAAACATCTGTATAGACTTACACAGATTAATAATATTGACAACGATGAAAAAAGTCTGATAAAACAGCACACGAAACAACAATATAATACCAAATGATAAAACCAGTTAAGAAAACTCGTTCCGTTTTTTAAAAAAATGCCTAAGGGAATTTTACTTGTACATGTATTATACCACCTTCATGAATGGCAAATTCAATGGTATATATTTTAACGTAATTTGTCATGATTTCGGATACACATTTTCGGATACTTTTCCCCATTTATATCCGGACCGATTGATGTTGCGGGAAAATATGATCCCTGCATATAAGGATGCTTTTTGAACCTCTGACCAAGATATTTTTTTTACTTTTGAAAGACATTCCTACAAAAAATATTTGTTAGTAGTCATTACTAAAACTAACAAGAGCACCGCCTTGCTGGTGCAGACCGCTCATCTATTTTTCTTTTAAAGGTGAAGGGACGTATCTCAATACTTCAATCACAAAGGAGGGAGGGATGGGGTGGAGAGGGGTGTATAGTGTGGGTGTGTGGTCATTTATTACATTATCTTCCAAAAATAAGAAAAAAAATGCAAATTTTTTTATATATATATATATATTTATTTTTTTTATATGGGGGGGGGGGTATTCTTGGGTGGGATGGTTGGACGGTATTTCAAAAATTAAAAAATAAATAAAATATTTTTGTTTTTTAACCATGTTTTTAAAAAAATGGGGGGGGGGTAAGGGTGTAGTCATTTATAAGATGATCTTTAAAAAAAAATGAAAAAAATAATTGGGGGTGGAGTCTATTGTGGTATGTCAGGTAAGAGTTGTTATGTCAAAGTATCAATCAAATCTAATCATAAATAAAGAAGTTATGGCAATTTTAGCAAAATTTAATAATTTGACCTTAATAGTCAAGGTCATTCAAAGGTCAATGTGAAATTCAACTTGCCAGGTACTGTTCCCTCATGATAGCATGACAGTATTTGAAGTTTGAAAGCAATAGCCTTGATACTCTAGAAGTAAAGTGGATCTAAACACAAAATTTAAACATATATTCAAAGTTACTAAGTCAAAAAAGGGTCATAATTCCCTCAAAAAGACAACCAGAGTTATGCAACTTGTCCTGTACTGTCCCCTTATGATAGTTTGCAAGTGTTCCAAGTATGAAAGCGATATCTATAATACTTTATGAGTAAAATGGACCAAAACACAAAACTTAATCAAATTTTCAATTTCTAAGTATTAAGGGCCCATAATTCTGTCAAAATGACAGTCAGAGTTACATAACTTTGCCAGCACAGTCTCCTTAAGATAGTTAGTAAGTCTTGCAAGTATGAAAGCAATAGCTTTGATACTTTAGGAATAAAGTGGACCAAAACACAAAACTTAACCAAATTTTCTATTTTCTAAAAAGGGCACATAATTCTGTTAAAATGCCAGTCAGAGTTACATAACTTTGTCTGCACAGTCCCCTTATGATAGGTAGTAAGTGCTGCAAGTATGAAAGCAATAGCTTTGATACTTAAGGAATAAAATGGACCTAAGCACAAAACTTAACCAAATTTTCAATTTTCTAAGTATAAAAAGGGCACATAATTCTGTCAAAATGCACGCCAGAGTTATCTTACTTTGCCTGCCCAGTCCCCTCATGATAGTAAGTAAGTGTACCAAGTTTGAATGCAATAGCTTTGATACTTTCTGAGAAAAGTGGACCTAAACACAAAACTTAACCTGACGCCGACACAGACGCAGACGCCGATGCCTGAAGGTGATGACAATAGCTCTTTTTTTTTTTCAAAAAATAGATGAGCTAAAAATAAATATCAGTAAATACTGCTGAGTGGCAAGATAATGTCAAATGTGGGCAGGTTAAAATTGGGTTATCTGACAATGACCTGATATTACAGGAAGTCAGCAGAGTTAATCTATGGCATTGGTCATTGTTCTTATAATTCTGTCTTTTATCACATAATAGCAAACATATGGACGGTGCTCTGTGAAAAGGGTGGTTTAATGCATGTGCGTAAAGTGTCGTCCCGGATCAGCCTGTGCAGTCCACACAGGCTAATCAGAGACGACACTTTACACCTAAACTGGATTTTTGCGAAGAAGAGACGTTCTGTAAACAAAAAATACTATACAAGCGGAAAGTGTCGTTCCTGATTAGCCTGTGCAAACTGCACAGGCTAATCTGGGACGACACTTTATGCACATGCATTAAACCCCCTTTTCACAAAGCAAGGTCAATATGTTAACAGGTCATTGTCATAATAATAAAACAAACTATTATTATAAAATATACTTCAATTACAAGATCCCGAAATAAATGGTGGTTTTGGAAATAAATGATGATGCTGATGATTTTGATATGACTTTGATGATGTTAAAATGCTGTTGATGCTGCTTAAAATGCTGATGCTGATGAAGATTATGATGGTATGATTGTAATGATGATGGCAATAACAACAATTGACAGTATAATAATAGAAAATAATCACTTAAATTACTTATTTATTACCTTTTACAACTGAACTACCTGTATCTTAAAAGTATCCCATAAACAGTTAGTAACATTGGCAAACTGATGTTTCATTTGATAAAACCATCTTGACCAACTTTTGATATTTTGCTTCACCTCACTTTGACCTTTTCTATGGCTTAGGTCTATACTTGAAAAAATTGAATAATATTTTGAGAGTAGATCCAATGCTTAGATAGTATTTCTAAATTTATCATACTTAATTCAGATCATTTTTTCATGTTGCCTAGCAACGGATAGCCTTGCAGCATTATCTGATTTTAGCAACAAAATATTAATCAATTCAACTACGCAGCCACAGGTGAAATGCATAGATGACCATGGTCATCATGGTTGGTTAATGCTTTCATTAATTGTGATGGTCTTTTATGTTGTAAAATGGTAAAACATGGTTGGAATTACCTCTGTTAAACTGACCTGATGGCCGGTATCATGAACATGGTTACCATGGTTGAAATAAGCCATATTAAACTGACCATTGCCGGTATCTTGAGTTCAATATTCTGGCTTTTATATTAAAACATTTCCAAACAGGTATGATATGATATATAATAAGTATTTATATCAAATTAGTTGTACAGACAATATGAGATTCTGGAATGAACATGTTAGTTGTAAAGTCAAAAATATGAAAAACACTTCATTATTACATCTTGATTACAATTCATTCTGATGAACTTTCTAGACATGAAAGGATATAAACTAAACTTTAACAGCTACTTCAACTCTCAATAATAACGATGCTTTATATGATTCTTGGAAAATTCGTGTAAGGAAAAGAGTGGTCGTAAATCAAACCAAACAGAGCAAGCCTCTTTTTAATTACTAGTGTGTAACCTTGTCTACAAGTCCAATAAAATTACTGTCAATGTCACATTAACCCATCAACAATGTGACATGTTAGTTGAATTTCTAGGAAAACTAACATTCAGTCAAGATGTATATTAGCTACACCTGTGGTCATAACAAAGCAATTAAGAGGCCACCTTCTCTTGTAAATATCATTCAGAAATCAGAGATATATTCCCAAATATGACAAACAAGGTTTACAACATAGTAGTATATTCAAGAGGCTTTTGATGAAGACGTCAAAATTAGTATACAGACGTCAACCATTTGATTGAGTAATAGAGCGATATCGCATTGTTTACAAAGCGCATTCTTTTTGCATCACACAATTACGTACATCAGTAATAATACATGTTTTCAATCAACCATTGCCGTATCCAAGAATGCAGAAATATTACAGATTTATGAATTACCACGCTAAACCATGTATAATTCGCAGTTTTGTCAGTAATAACAAAAGGTTTTGTTCTTTTTCGTTTACATTTGTGTAATAATGAAATTATAAAAAATTGACCACCAGTGATTCAAAACATTTATCATGATTATGATAATATGGAATATGACATGAGGAATTTTCATTTCCCAAATGGAATCTGTGTAATTCATGTGGTAATCAGTCAATAATGTGGGTGGACAATGATAGCAAAGTTCAAGGTACCCAACAACATTGCCTGTCAAAAGGAATCTGATGCTAATATTAAAGACAGTTATAAGATTATTGCTATGTCTTTATATAGACAGCTGTAAAGGACTTGATTAGGCATAAACAATTTCAGTGTACATGATATAAGATGGTAAAGCCCGTTAACATTTTGATTACAAATTGTTCACCATTGAATTTGATATCAATATCTTTTACTTGTTTGTAGCTGTCTTTCTTAGCTACCTATAACATATAAGCCATGCTCCCGGAAAAAGGGGCTCAATGCATATGTGTTAACTATTGTCCAAGATTGCACAGGCTAATCAGGGACAAAACTTTCCACCAAGACTGGATTTTCTTTTAAATGAGACTTTCTTTAAACAAAATTCCATGAATGCATAAAGGGTTGTGCAGACTGCACACGCTTATCTGGGACGACACTTTACGCACATGCACTTAAACTCGTTTTTTCTCAGAGCGAGGCTCATGTCTATTCAGTTAGAGAACTTTTAAATTAAACAATAACTATGAAGGACTCTTAACCCTTTGCATGCTGGGAAATTTGTAGTCTTTTAAAATGTTGTCTGCTTAATTTCTAAAATTAGCATTTTCTTCGATTTTTTTCAAAGAATATTATCAGAATAGTATACAGTTTGGATCCTGATGAGACGCCACGTTCTGTGGCGTCTCATCTGGATCCAAACTGTTTGCAAAGGCTTTCAAAATTTGGTTCCCGCACTGAAAGGGTTAAAGAAAATTGTTTCAACTCACCGCAATTGGCTGGGACCACCGACGCATGATTCAGCTATTCTACAATGTCTGTAAATTAACTTAATCCCTCGGTTTCTTAATAAGTGTACAGGATTGGCACAATTATCATTTTAAGTTTCTCTGCTCAATTTCTTTACAAAAAAAGTGCATTTCATGTCTCACACTGGGATAAATAATGGGATATATTTTGACAACATAGAGATGAACTTGAAGAACTTGGACATCCCGTTTTACTGACCTAGTTATATAGATTTCGAGGTCAACAACAGTCTTCTCTCTAGGGGGTCAACAATAACTATCAAGAAGTGCACTTGTCTTGTTCACTCACTTTGTGTGGTATTTTATAAGTGTAATTTCATATAAACTAAATATCTTTTTAAATACTGTCATTACAATTTTTCCAATACGTTCCAAACACAAAATGAAATTCCCTGTTCTTACAAAACACTTTATGTTGACTTCAATCCTCACATTGAAATCATTGACAAAAAAACCCAGAAATGATAAGTAGTTTTTTCATATTTCACTTTTTTAAATGATGCAAGTAATTGACACTTATAATCCACTTTTTAATTTAAAAAATTCCATTAATTCAAAACAGCTGTTATTATTGCATTTCAGACCATCAAACTTGTTTTTGCATTGAAACACTGCACATTAAATTTGTTTGCAGCATCAACATTACTTTCAAACCTAATGTCCACATAATCCACTTCAAATTATATCCCATCACCAAAATCTTTACAAAGTAAACACGTCTGTCAGAACATACTTTCATTTTAAATCCATAATCTGATTTATTTTAGAATGCCATGCATTATATTATGCTGATACACAAACGTGTCATAACAACCATATTAGCATCTGGCTTAATCCTTCTAAAGATGTGTGTTTTGCTATTTCTTTACTTCAAACAGCCAACAGCTTGAAATCGAACATGCTTTTTGTTACTCGGAGCAAATTGAAACGACATCCTTTGTTTGCCAACAATTGTTTTCTTCACCAGTTTACACTAATTGTGCGAACCTTTTTGTAATACGTTTTTAAGCATTTAAACTACTAACAATTAAAAAAAAAGTGATCTATATTCATCTTCAAATACCACGGTATGTTGCTAATTATCACCCCAGTTTACAAAGGGATATTTGACTACCAAATGCACTATTTAAGAATGGGCGTCTTTTGTATATGCATCTACTCGTGTTCCAACTAAATTGATCTTTCTATTTAGACAAATGTTGTCTACAGTAACTGACCTAAATTTGATTCTTGAAACTAAAAACGAGTTTGAATAATATTTCTATTAAGATTAAACTGAATTTCTTTCAAAACTAAATCTGCAATCCAAACAGTGAATATTCAATCTCATTGAAGATGAATTTTGTTGAAGAACTTTTTGCTATTGACGACAAAAACCTCGTAATAATATTGACGAACAAAAAAACATGTTAAAAGCAATGCGATACCATATTGAAATCAGATTTGATAGATTGATCTAGAGTGGACACAGTGATTATAAAACTGATCTATCAAATTTCAAGCCCATACATTACAAAAGGAGATACTATACCTTACAAAAGAGAAGATGGGATAAAAGAGCCCAGTAATTGTGGCACTAGGTTACACTCTGCCATATTGACCGGGGCAGAATGAATGACATTAGATGATACCCACACAAGTATTACTGAAGATGTCATAATTATAGTAGAAGAAAATGGACAAGGTCACATATAGTAGAGAAATGAAGCAAAGAGGATTATGTGAGATTGGTTCGATTGGACACTTAAGAGGACAACAATCAATTAATGAAAAAGTGTGGAATACTTCAGTTCTGAGGATTTTGGTTCATTTCAAAACACAATGAAGTACATTTAGCAGAGTGAAAAACATACAAATATCCATTAGAGTATTTTTAACACAACTGTCAAATAGACACCAATGATCAAATTTTAATGCAATTTTCTTGACATTTTCCTACCTCTCCAGCAGAATGTACACCCTGCAATTGCTTTTCAATGACTGCATTTACCTCCGAACCATGGTATGGCAAATAATGCAATTTGTTTGAGATCAAAACTTCTGATGAAATCTTTAAAGGAGAAATTCTCTTTAAATGTTTTTAAATTGAAAATATTTCTGTCTATTAACAAGCAAGCAATTTTTATAGCGTGATTTAAAAAAAATTAGGATCATTACTATAATATGACTGACATGATTTCAGTGTTTGATTCTAGTCTAAAATGTATGAAAAAGGATTTACCAATTCTTAACATTAAAAATCAAAATAATTAATAATTGCAAATAGGTTGTCTGACAGTAATTACAATGTGTACATATTTGACAAAAAAACGTACTGCATTGCATGCAATTACCACAAACCTCATCAGATAATGAATATCAGACACTGAATAACTTGAATTATTCCCTATGTCATCTATGTCATCTAAATAATTGTTATGCCAAAAAATGTAAAACTGGGCATATATTGACAATATTACATTTGGTAAACTAGGATTTTCAAACTAAAAAAATAGCAATTAGTAGTTAACAACACAAGAAGTTAGTAGTTAACAACACAATTCTTTACTTTTTTCTGTAATCACATAGCAAACCCAAGTACAACATAACTTTTTATAATAATTTACTTATATTTATACATTTTTAATACTTGTGACAAGCCTTGAAAAGAAATTCTTCTTGAAAGTTCAACTATTTGGTTATCAATAATACTGCCAATAATTTCACGACACAACAATAAATGCATGTTTTGTAACCCATCCTACTGTACTTTTACCTCTATCACCTTTTTGAGGCTAACATGTTACAAATTTTATTTTGTGACAAATATTTTCAAGTGCATTATTCACATCCTCCTCTCACAGCAATTAGAGTAAGCTATTCACTTACACCACTGTTTAAAATGATTATGTAAGAATTTGGAGTGGTAGGAAATACAACACCAAACCTTGATGAGTTTTTTGTCCAGTGATAATGCCATTGATAAATATCAAATTTCTCGGGGCTTGATGAAGAAATTAAATAACAATTTACATAATAATGTTTTGAAAAAATAACAAATGTACTTAATAACCGCAGAACAGCTATCAGAAAATTGATAAAAATGAGAACAGATTTCAAAGGTAATTGAACGTGATTGGTACGGAAGTTTCTCAGTGCAGGCTTGGGGCTGTAATTGTGGTTAGCAAAATTAAAATTACAAACATAATTTAAAAAATGTTTAATAATACCTAAATTAAGCGCGGTCCCACTTGATTATCCAATTAATTTGTACAGAAATCTAATGTCAATACTTATGAATAAGAAAATTTGAATTGTCTTAATCAAAATATTTATTTCATTGTAATGCCATGTTCACAAATGGCAAAGAAGGTAAAAAAAGCTAAGTTAATTAATTTTGTTAGATATTATTGACATGGGGTCATAAAAAGCATTTTTGATCAAAAAATATATCTATGATGATTGCATGAATGTCATTTTTTATAGGTAGATTTTCAAAATGATTCCCTTAAAGATAACATAGAAAGGATGATAAACCCCTTGTTTTCAAAAAGGGCAATTATGAGTTAATTACTTGCTACTAGAAACAGAACAAATTTTGAATTTATTGCATGCCATATTGTATTCAACAATTGTTTTCGTTCAAAACTAAGGTTTGACCTTTGAACTCAAAGTGTGACCTTGACCTTGGAGATATCGACGTAATTATTTCGCGCGACACACCGTCCAATGATGGTGAACAAATGTGCCAAATGATTTTAAAATCTGACAATGAACGACATAGTTATGGCCCGGACAAGCTTGTTCCGCCAGCCCGCCAGCCAGCCCGCCAGCCAGCCAGCCAGCCAGCCCGCCCGCATTCGCCAATCTAATAACCAGTTTTTTCCTTCGGAAAACCTGGTTAAAAAACATTAAACATTTGTTAACAAAAAACAAAATTCTCGTTTAACATTGTAGCAATGTCAGAATAAAACGAAACCTCAACACTTATTCACTTAATAGTTTGCTCGTTAACATACACTTTTCACTGTTCATGCAGTTTGATGTTTGTTTTCACAAAAAATAACATATCAACATTGTCCGGGGGGTCCAGGCAAGCCCTATGAGCACTGACGAGGTCTCCTGCTGTGGAGTAAATTATATATCTCACTGGGAATTGAGGTTCCTTGCGTCACAAGATAGCATTTTAACTTAGTATATCACGAAAGATGCTTTCAAGACCATTCATGATGCAGGAACACAATTTGACAGGTCGCGAAATTATGCAAAATTTACCTGAATAACTTTCCAGCCACACTGGATCCACTACTGTTGTTTTTAATACAACTCAGAAAGACAACAAGGATTGAAAACTTACTTATTGCCATTAGGAATTGCATTTGTCATGTGTAAATCTTCCATGATTTTGAATTAGTTTTGCTTTACAGAATGTCCAATGACACTCTTAGGCAATAAAAGCCTAAGGATCTCGAATGATCTGCTATTTGACTGTCACACATCAATAAATATCGACTATTATACGTATCTTTTATCTTTTAAACAGAACCATTCTGCATAAAAACAATACTCGTGAAAACAGCGCTAGGTTACATACAACTATGAAAATAAATATTCGGAACCGAAATTTCCAGGGGTTGATCCGTACCTGCGAATCTGAAGTTGGATCCGATATCATCGGATATTTCGGGTACCCGTTGCAGCCCTACTAAATGAATATGACAATATGGTATTAAACCTAAATCCAATTATTTTTATAACAAAATATCAAAAATAGTCATGTTTCAACATACTACTGGTATTTAACCCTTTCCCCTATAAGGAGCAAAGTGAAAATGGCTTTTGCAACCAGCATAAAACCAGAACAGCCTGCAAGTAACTCGCTGTCTGTTCAGGTTTTATGCTGTTTGCTGCTTCTCAGTAACTAAAGGTTGGAAATGAAGTCTTTAAAACTTGAATTTAGTATGAAAGGTTTTTAATTAAAAACTTTCTAAGATTCTACAAATGCCTCAAAATACGTATCTATGTGGTTAAGGGTTTCGAAATGTAAAACACATTTCTTCATTGTGATATATTGACTAAACTTGTTTTAGTATTATATTGATTCATGAACAGTAACTCTTGCATATGACTGTAATATATTCAATGTCTTGTTAACTCCCTTACATTCAGAGGGCTACTACTTACTTTAAACAAGGTATAACTAAAAAAATCTTCTATTTTAAACACCATAACAATTTAACACATTTATGATTAATCAAGCTTATGTAATGAAGTTAAAATTTAATTAAAGCTTTTATTAACTAATAATATGACAGTAAAAATTTATTTCACTATTTTGGGACATTTAACAGTTCTCACACAAATTTTGATGTCTTGAAGTCATGTGCAAACACAAATTGAATGCAACAAACAAATATGTATAATGAAATTGTTATAATTTCTGTATTTGTCCTTTTTTTCAAACAGCTGAGAACATAAAATGACAACAATACCAAACCAACCAAATAAGAAACACCATATTTATCAAAACAATTTATAAACATATAACATACATACCGGTACTACATATCAAATATTGAATATTAAAGAACAGCGTCTCTACCTAGACAATAGAGAATGAATGTCACAGACAAAACTATTACCATATAAAGTTATTCCAAAGCAACCACAGGAAAATCCTGACACTAGCAATACACAACAGAACCTTAAAACTTATTTCAAGAACTGGGCATATCAACAATCCAGAATTCTACTTTAAGAAACAGTCACACACAAAATTACACTAATGAAAACAATTCACTAGCTTTAATTTATCAGCAACCAGGATTTTTTGATTGCTTCTAAACAATATAACTGAGCACATCCAATCAAGTGATTTTTGCCATTCACACCTGCCAGCACTATCTCCTGTAAGGGGGTGATTTCAAACCATAAAAGGCCTCGGCCATCAATGGGATGGTGACCATATTTTTTCATTCAATTTTTATGAGATTAAGCTTTGAAAAGAAGTTCATTTGAAATCCATGACCATTTTACAGTTTCCGAGCATTATTTAAACTCACCCAACCAGGGAGTGGGGACATAAAGACCAGCAAGTGGGGACACTTAAGTACAGCGAAGCAGTGGTCAAGCCTACACCCAATATAGCTCCCACTGGGCCAGGACAAAGAGTTGGGTTATTTTTGTAGATTGAATTCAATTGACTTTTAAAAAATATTCTCACTTTCTGAAAATTGTTTCCTTGAGCTTTTCAATTCACATTGAGATTAATTTTACAGTTATAAACTGTTAATAGACAGTTTAATGCATTTTATTGAGCTATTTAATGCTGTTAATCCTCCTTCCTCATTGATATGGCTGCATGCAAGGAGACATTGTGTAAGGTGGAACAGACTATACAATATTTTTATATTTTTTATATTAATTTAGTATTAAATGGTTTTTAGCTCCACCATACATGCCATAATTTTTCAGACCAATTCCGGGACATTGAGTTAAATTGTCCGGGACTTTTGCCGATTTTCCGGGACATGTATAAAATGTAGCGATATTTATAGACATATGCATTTCTGGTACGTTTTTTTTGTTTCGCATCGTTAATTGCAAAAGTTCGAAAGCACATCCGAAATACACTTGATCTATTAACGTCAAATTAGACATTACTACTTCCGTTACTAGATACAAGCCACGTGTTTTCTGTGTAAGCGTTCTAAACATAGATGGTGACGTCACTGCGTTATTGTTATTAAGACCGGTGTGTAACGCGTAGTTGTTGATATGCCTTAATTAATTTATAACATTTATATAATAAACAATACAACAATACAGTTCCGTTAGATCGTCAACTCAAATCAATTCACAATACATACAACCCATCACAATAAAACAAATACAACAAAACAGTACCGGTAAATCGTCAACTTAAAATCCGGACAGTCACATATAAGTTACAGACTTGTTTCGCTGCTACACACATTTCACTCGTGATCTTTTTTACTCAGCGATGTTGGACTTCAGATGTGTGAACAACTATCCCTTGCCCTTACGCAGCGGGAAATAATGACTTAGTAGATTAAAGTCAATTAACAACCGCATTAAACAATGCCGCCTTTTCGGTTTGACCGCGCACGTGAGACAATCGATATGATAACAGGACTCCTGTTAACTGATCGATTTTGACACGTAGCGTAGTCTGCCTATTCGGTTAGGCATTGTCATGAAGACGCTGCAGATATACACAGATTCGAGGTGCAGTTAAGCCTAAGATAAGGTACATGTATATATGGATTTTGTAAATTCCGGGACATTTGACAGATTTCCGGGACAGCGGGACAAGTTCTTCATTTCCGGGACTGTCCCGGACAATCCGGGACGTATGGCATGTATGGCTCCACTGTTCACCGTTTGTTAGTTATTAGTTTTCTGCTCATTCAATCATCGGCATCAACATCTGAGTCTGTGTAATTCTCTGGTTATAAGACTTTATCAGAATTATGCACCTTTTTGTACTTTGAAAATTCAGGTAAACGTTTGCGTGAACAACTTCCATATCTAGCCTAGCTGATATGTAGACCTAGCATGGTGTTGTATTTGGGGCTAGTTTCTGTCAAGGTCTAGGACACTATACTATCCAAGTGGAAGAATAATCTAGCACGCTGTATTGGGACAGATCGTCATCCACAGAGAATTAAACTATATGATTTCTCCTATATTTGTATCCTTAGGAAAAAAAGGCAAAGCTGCATGTTTATATTTTTGTCTTAAAACAAGAAAAGTTCAACCACAAACTCAAACAACCATAAACTCAAACAAAAGCATCCAAACGTGGTCCATGAAATGCATCACCCACAGCCTCCCACCATGACAATCCCATAACCATAGTAACCACATTATTTAACAACAAATGATAACCAACAAAAAACAAGCAATAGTTCAAAAATTAAATAATTAAAAAAAGGTGGAATCGCCCTTTTTTCTTTAAATGTTTTTTAGATTACAAAAGATGAGATTACGTTGACAGAATGTCATTTGTTTGACATGAGAACAGTAGCGCAAAACAAGAATAGAGACGCTTATGGCAGACAGACAATCGAAGAAGACAGGACAAGATAACAAGAAAAATCAACATTGGTGGTCACTGACCGTATGACCATAAGTGAAATGTTAGACAAGAATAACAGCGTGAATAATACACTGAGAGATACCATCTTGGTATGATTAACAAATAAATCACCCGTGCAAGTTCTCTGACCTCTTGTGATAAAAATCATGACAATAGGAGGAAAAAAGACCATTTTTTCTATTGATGCAGATTATTCATGTATGAATCTGTTTTTCAATTACGTTTGCATGGACAGAGTGTGTTTTAATGTTGTATCCGAGAGAGAGATATTACACAGGTAGAACAGTTTTACACTCATTTCTTGACATGCATTATGAAAATGAAAACAAGATTTCAGAGGATTAAAATGTCTGGCAGAAAACAGCACATATTCTTCAGCTCTCATGTAGGAAAATATGATGGAAACATTCAAAACAAGCAAATTCCTTGAATTGATATCCCCCCGCCAATATGCTTCTTGACACAAAAGTGTTATATTTGACACTCAAAAAAGCATTTTTCAAGATACAAAGGGCCATTACTCTGTTATTAACTGATGGTGTACAATGCCATTTGACGTGCATCATCCATCCTCTTATCCATATAAATACTCATACCAAGTTTCAATGAAATCTGCCAAAGCACTTCCAAGATATGGCTCCAGACAGACGGAAAGACGAACGGACGGAAAGACGGACGGACAACGCCAAAACAATATCCCTCCGCCTATG
This sequence comes from Dreissena polymorpha, assembly GCF_020536995.1. NCBI lineage: Eukaryota > Metazoa > Mollusca > Bivalvia > Myida > Dreissenidae > Dreissena > Dreissena polymorpha. The sequence goes on along the minus strand of NC_068366.1, from coordinate 33,781,778 downwards.
GTGCGGGATAATAAGCTTATAATAAATAAACAACAACACTTTTTCCAAAACAGCTGAAACCATAGACATTTTAATACAAATATTGATTAAATATCTCAATGACTTGTGTTTTTACAGATTCCTCTTCAGAATTATTACTTTCTATTTTATTCGCTGCAATACCAATTATTATCGTTATAATATAATCATTAATGCACCATACATTGTTAAATCAAATGCTGCATTATGCAGACATGACATTCATCAATACAAAACTTAATTGTGACTTTCCTTTAAATTGTATTATATTTACCATACCTATTATACCCCGCTGATAACAAGACATGAAACATTTGCTTCAAAAATGGTCAATAGTATCATAAGGTTTGGATGTATTATAGTCTAACTTAAAGCAATTGACCTTGTTCTGGCAAAATGGGGCTTAATGCATGTGCAGTGTTTTCCCAGATAAACCTGTGCAGTGGGCGCTAATCAGTTACATCACTTTCCGCCTGAAATGGACTTTTGCTAAGAAGAAACTTCCTTAAAAGGAAAAACACCATACAAGCTGAAATTGTCGTCCCTGATAAGAATGTGCCGGCTGCACTGGGGCCAATCTGAGGCAACACTCTTGACCCACATGAATGTGCCGGCTGCACTGAGGTCAATCTGAGGCAACACTCTTGACCCACATGAATGTGCCGGCTGCACTGAGGCCAATCTGAGGCAACACTCTTGACCCACATGAATGTGCCGGCTGCACTGAGGCCAATCTGAGGCAACACTCTTGACCCACATGAATTAAAACCCCTTTTCCCAGGGCGTGGCTTTAATTATTTTGATCCTCCTGTTCCTGTGCTGTTGGACTGTAGTCAACTACTTCCATTGCCTGTCAAATAACGGTTGCCAACTGCAACAGCTCCTGTTTACTTTCTGGCTTGTTACTGTTTTGAAGGACGCTAGTCACCAATTGTACGCCAATCCACAAGGTGTTACATATGTAAATGTCACATGCAATTATAATTCACTGCTTAAGTGTCATTTATCCAACTCAGGTGACCATATAATGACATTTTGGTATCCATAGATACCTTGAATTTGTGATGTGAGAATAGCTGGCCAATTGGTTATGTCTTGCATGACCAGTGCTCATTTTACTCTGATAACCATCTTAATGATGTAGCCAGCAGAGGACCAGTGCAAAAAGGACTGGTGTTGGGGTTAAATGGCCATTTGAAGGTCAGAAAGTTATTTATTACTGTAAACGGACCACAGGGAGCAGTTATCCCATCAACACCAAATACTAGGATTCATTTCAGACACATTTTATTTATGGGAAAAATTTAAATTCAACATGCAAATATTGGCAATAAAGTCAACATGTGTATAATTTCACACAATGTAAACTGTTCACAGCAAATTTGGGGCTGAAATTCGGCCCTATTTCCCTTTTCAAACATTTTTTTTCCCTATATAATAACTTTTAACATTTCCCTGGTAATGAACTATTTATTTCAATGATTTTGTTCAATATGAATTTGGACCAAAAATGACCAAGTTAGAGACATGTTTGTCAATAATCCTAGCAATTGTCATCAAATCAAGTAATAGCATATTATTATTATTATTATGACATCAAACCTTTGTAACTAAGCATTTTGTGAATCCCCTGTTTTCATAAAATTCCCATTCCAAACGGCCTGCCTCCTGTCAGCCACAAAGTGATAATTTAAGAGAGAAAGTAAAAGAAAAAACAATACAAGCGTCTATTGGATGCTGATGCGTCCTCTGCATAACTCTTTTTTTTCAAAACCCCCTTATGTCACAAACAAGCCGTTTAGTACAAGAGGGCCAAGATGGCCCTAGTTCGCTCACCTGAGAGGAGTCTGTTCATTTAATCTTTACCAAACGTCAAACTTGACCTAGATATTGTCCAGACAAACATCTTGGTCAAGTTTCATCATTATTGAACCAAAACTCTGGCATATGGAGTGTTTTTTTGTGTGTAAGATTTTTCCTGGTGAACTATATTTTGAGTTGACCCCCCTTACCAAACATCAAACTTTGCTTACAAAAATAAATATTTTGACCAAGATTCATAAAATCTGAAACAAAATTGGGACCTCTAGAGTGTTTACAAGGATTTTGTATAATACAATGAAAATTTGGACAATCTAAGGGCAATAATTATGGCATTAATTATGTGATTTTGCTCATTATCAAACTTGACTGAGATCTTTCAGCAACTTTCATAAAGAATGCTTGAGAAGTGTGAATGCTAGAGTGTTTACAAACCAAATGTGGACGAACGGACGGCGGACAAAGACCAATTCTAAAACCTCACCTGAGCAATCAGGTAAGCTAAAAAGTGTGTTTCACCCATCTGAGTCATTTTTCAACTTGTCCGAGAAATCAATAAAACCAATGTATTGACTAAGTTTCACGATGATTAGTCCAAAAAATGATACTTCTATAGTGTTTGATCACAAGGTTTCTCTCTAGTCACCTAAGAAAAACTGCCCCCCACCTCCTTGGTGGCCATGTTTTTGACCGATCAGGACCATTTGCGAACTCATCTCAGATATATATAAAACCAATCATTTCACCAAGTTTCATGATGATTGGGCAAAAGATGTGACTTCTAAAGTGTTCACAAGCTTTTTTTACTATATAAATATAAGAAAACTGCCCCCCCCCCCCCCCCCGGCAGCCATGTTATTCAACTGACAGCAACCATTTTTTAACTCAACTTTCGTATCAAGGAAACAAATGTTCTGACCAAATTTCATGAAAATTCGGCCAAAAATGTGACTTCTAGAGTGTTCACATGTTTTCACTATATACATATCAAGAAAAATGCCCGCCCACTGGTGGCCGTGTTTTTCACCAATCAGGACCATTTTCGAACTTGTCCAAGATATCAATAAAACCAATATTTTGTCCAACTTTCATGATGATTGGGCAAAAACTCTAGTGTGTTTACAAGGTTTCTCTTATAGCCAAAGAAGGAAAACTGCCCCGCCCACTAGAGGCCATGTTTTTACAAGGTTTTTCTTTTTTTTTAACCAGTGACCTAGTTTTTGACCCAGCATGACCCAGTTTCCAACTCCATCGAGATATCATTTGGACAAATGTTCTGACCAAGTTTCATGAAGATCGGACAAAAAATGTGGCCTCTAGAGTGATTACATGGTATCTCTATAGCCAAATAAGGAAAACTGCCCCGCCCACTGGTGGCCATGTTTTTCAACGGACCGAAACCACTTTTTAACTCAACTAACATATCATTAAGACAAACATTTTGACAAAGTTTCATGAAGATTGGGCATGAAATGTGACTTCTACAGTGTTAACAAGGTTTTTCTTTTTTTTGACCTAGTGACCTAGTTTTTGACCCGGCATGACCCAGTTTCAAACTCAACCGAGATATCATTGGGAAAAAGCTTCTGACCAAGTTTCATGAAGATCGGAAAAGAAATGTGCCCTCTAGAGTGTTTGCGAACAAATATTAACGGACAGACGGACGACGGACAAAGACCGGTCACAAAAGCTCACCTGAACAATCAGGTGAGCTAAAAAAAACATCGAACCTCAAATAACAATTAACACATAAATGATACACACAACTACATGTATTATTATGAAAACATTAATAGTCAAAGGGGAGTAACTACTGTTAAACTTAAAAGTAATATTAAGAAGAGTTGTCTCCCATGTTACATGACCTTAATTCATGCCTCTTTTACTCTATAAATATAAGGAATATAGAGAAAATGCCCCGCCCACTGGCGGCCATGTTTCCTATCTGATCTGGACCATTTTAAAACTTGTCCGAGATATCAATAAAACCAATGTTTTGACCAACTTTCATGATGATTGGGCAAAAATTGTGACTTCTAGAGTGTTTAAAAGGTTTCTCTGTAGCCAAATAAGGAATTTTCACTATATACATATAGAGAAAATGCCCCGCCCAATGGCAGCCATGTTTTCTCATCAATCTGGACCATTTTCGAACTCGTCCGAGATATCAATAAAACCAATGTTTTGACCAACTTTCATGATGATTGGGCAAAAATTGTGACTTCTAGAGTGTTTACAAGGTTTCTCTTTAGCCAAATAAGGAAAACTGCACCGCCCACTGGCAGCCATGTTTTTCAACGGACCGGAACCACTTTTGAACTCAACCAACATATCATTAAGACAAACATTTTGACAAAGTTACATGAAGATTGGGCATAAAATGTGAGTTATACAGTGTTTACAAGTGTTTTCTTTTTTTTGACCTAGTGACCTAGTTTTTGACCCAGCACAACCCAGTTTCGAACTTGAGGGAGATTTCATTGGGTCAAAGCTTTTGACCAAGTTTCATGAAGATCGGACAATAAAAATGGCGTCTAGAGTGTTAACGAACAAATGTGGACAGACGGACGGACGACGGACAAAGACCGGTCCCAAAAGCTAAAAAACATTTGATTTTTGCACTCTTTGAGTGTGACCTTGACATTTGATGTTAGAGGTGGGAGTTATAAATGGACATGTAAACATCTGATGGTGGACATTTAAGGCAAGTTATGTCCATAAAGTCCATAAATATATGGCGAAGCTATGGCAGAAAAAAGAAACTTCGCACAGATGAAGAGACGCATAGATGAATAGACAGGCTGCCAGTGCAACTGCCGCAGAGTACATGCCGCCTTCTTGAAAGAAGTGCATAAAAAGTTAGCCCCAATCGGGATTTGTCTTAACCAGGTTGCTTTGGATACAAAGCTTAGCATGCTGCCTTAACCTCTTTAAGTTATCTTAATTAACCCTTTACCACTTAGATAGGCATTTTGATGCATTTGTAGTCCCATAGAAAGTTACATTTAATTAAAGACTTTTGTTACTAAATTCAAGTTTTAAAGGCTTCATTTCCATCCCTTAGATACTAATAAGCAGCAAACAGCATAAAACCTAAATAGACTGCGAATTACTCGCAGGCTGATCTGGTTTAATGCTGGTTGCAAAAGCCATTTTCACTTTGCTTCTTATGGGGGAAAGCGTTAAATCATGGATTTTTATAGTTCATATATTCATTTCATGCTATGTCCCAACATGAAAGGAAAACAACATAAACACTAAAATAATTTAAGTGCTTCACATTTGTAATGCATGACAATTTTGTGTTTGCTACACCTTATAACTGTGCAACTGATGCATTTGTATTACGCTGAAAGCATATTTAAACTTTTAAATTTTGTTTCACCTGACTGAATCCAAAACATCTTAAAAGTTGACTAAAGGTACAAGATTTAATGTAACATAATTAAGAACAACAAGACAAATACTTCAAACCAGAAATGCCAATTCCACAGCTTATTTAATTAAATTAACACAGACTGATTTAAATTATTGTATATCTATAAGATCCCTTTTGTGAAACAATTAACATCATTTGAACAACGCAATATAAACAATGCCACAATGTGTTTTTCATCATACCTTATATCATTTGGTTCTGGTAAACATGACCTGAGCAGAGTCCCCTGCCATACAACAAGTTGTTCACAGTAGTAAAACGGCTGTAGCCAGAGTGTTACATAAGAAAAACGTGGCTTATTGAAAGATCGCAATAATGTTAAAGGCATTTGGTCATCAACAGATTCTGTAAGTGATGGCTGCTTTGATTCACACATAGTAATATTTTATGATGCACTTGCATGTGACAATGCCAAATGTTTGACATTGTTACTTTCTTAATTCATGAGATGTCATAGCCAGTGTTTTTTCACCATTTTTGGAATGAGGCCAGGTCCCTTTGACATACTGCACAGGCTAATCTGTAATTGGAAATGGCGGGGCAGAGGCCGACGCGTATCCCCGCGCGGCATGTTTGACCCAGGGTCGCCCCAGGGTTGGTAATGGAGCCCTGCATAGTTGAGATTGACCGCATTGTCATAAGAGATGTTCATTATCAATTTGAAGTAAGTCAGTGTAGAAATGTAGAAGTTATGGTAAAAGGCAATTTTTGGTTATGTGGTCTATGTGGGCTGGGATGCCCCAGGGTTGGTAATGGGGCCATGCATAGTTGAGATTGACCGTATTGTCATAAGAGTTGTTCAGTATCAATTTAAAGTAAATCGGTGTAGAAATGACGAAGTTATAGTAAAAGGCAATTTTGGGTGGGCGTGGCCTATGTGGGCGAGGGCGCCCCAGGGTTGGTAATGGGGCCATGCATAGTTAAGATTGACCGTATCGTCATAAGAGATGTTCAGTATCAATTTGAAGTAAATCGGCGTAGAAATGAAGAAGTTAATTTAAAATAACATAAACAAGAGATGTCGGAGGACAGCGGGCTCGACTATTCGAGTGCTTGACAGTATAACGTAAGCCATGATGGAGAAATTGTTCATTTTCAATAATTTATTAGACGATCTTTCAAAGATAAAAAAGGAAAAAAAAATTATTATTTTATTATTTTTTGGGGGGGAGGTAGGGAGGGTTGAGAGGGGGGTATAATGTGAGGTGTGGTCATTTATTAGACGATCTTTCAAAAATAAAAAAAGGAAAAAAAAAAAAAAAATTGTGGGGGGGTAGGGGGGGTTGAGAGGGGGTATAATGTGGGGTGTGGTCATTTATTAGATGATCTTTCAAAAAGGAAAAAAAAAAAATTTTTTTTTGGGGGGGTGGGGGGGGGGGCAGGGATTCTGGGTTGGGGCGTGGGGTATTGTTTGGGTGGAATCCATTGTGGTATTCAGGATAGTGTTGTTTTGTCAAAGTATAACCTTAAAAAGTTGTGTATAAGGCGCACTTTTTACCCCAAAATTTCATTTTAAAAACTTGATGCGCGTTATGCACAACTACAACCATGCCAAGACATTTTTTCCCTGTCAGTTACCCAGTTGCGGTAATTCGTATCATTCTGTTTCCCGGTGTTTAAACTGTAACTATGTTAATAATAGTGTTATATTTACTGAATTAGATGGACAAACATTATAAAGTTAACATAAATATTTTCTATCTTTTTCAGGTATGTACGTACAGAGCATTGAAATCAAATAAATTTGAAGAAGAGAATGAAAAACAAGGAAACCATTTTTTTTAAATGTTATTGTTTTTCCCACAATATTATACCCTACTGTACTAGGGTTACACAATTTATTTGGAGACACTTGTCGATTTACAATAGTATGTCGGCAAGGTCTTTCCCGATATATTTATGATTAATAAAATTGATGTTGTGTTTGTTTACACGTTTTCATACGTCTTGTCAAGATTGAGGATGTGGTTATCAAGCAATTTGCGTCACCTGTCAAGTTTTGTGTAGCTGGGCTATTATTAAAACAAGCGAACCGGAAAACGGCTTCACACCTCCATTGTTTGTTTATCGCTGGTAATGTCATAATGGTGTTGAGAAGTTTGAGTCGTTAAAGTCTCCTGTCAATTATAGACACTCGAAAAGAACGCATGAAATCAGCAATGTAAATAAACGCGCGGTTGTGAATAAGTCATGCATGAATAACCACGTGACAATACCAATCGATAATGTCAGTTTCTTAGTTATAACTAATCCATCCGTTATGTGTACTCCTCCACGATAAAATCGTGGACAGTTACTTCGAAGACATATAATGAAAACCTTGATGGTATCCTCGTGGAAAGTGTGCATTTCATGCATAATTGATTTAAATCCAAACATTTATTTTTACGCATAATATGATTGAAAAAAAAACACACAAACTAGTTGTATCGTTATCGTCTTTAAAATAATTAATAATTAAAGCAATAAAAAAACACGGAAGATCGGCAATGTAAATATAATGATTTTCAGTTAGCCTGTGGTACGGAATTTTTTCCCCCTTTTTTTTTGCTTCAAAAACTTTTTTTCCCGATTTATTATCTTAAAAAAGTCGATGCGCGTTATACATAAATGCGCGTTATACACAGCGTTTTAATATCTGATCATAAAAAAAGAAGTTATGGCAATTTAAGCAAAATGTTCAATTATCTAAGTATAAAAGGGGCCATAATTCTGTCAAAATGCTTGATACAGTTGTCTGCTCTTGTTAATAGGTTAGGGTCATGTCGGTAAACAAGTATGCAAAATATGAAAGCAATATGTCAAGGGACATAGGAAATATTTGGGGTAGAACGCAAACTTTAACATAGATTTATCAATAATATGCATATTCTAAGTATAAAAGGGGCAATAATTACGTCACAAGGGACAAAAGTGTCACAAAACCAGGTTTTCAATAAAAAAGTATGATACAGGGAGACAACTGCAACTCAAAATGTGAATTGCTACTGATTGTTCATCACAATTACCCCCCTTGTTTCAAAATCAATATATTTTTAGTTGTGGTGACCATGACCTTGGAGATATCTACGTAATTCTTTTGCGCGACACACCGTACATTGATGGTGAACAAATGTGCAAAATTATTTTAAAATCTTAAATAAATGACATAGTTATGGCCCGTATAAGCTCATTTATAGCCATTTTTGACCTTTGAACTCAAAGTGTGACCTTGACCTTGGAGATATTGACGTAATTCTTTCGGGCAACACACCGTCCAATGATTGTGAACAAATGTGCCACATGATTTTAAAATCTGACAATAAATGACATAGTTATGGCCCAGACAAGCTCATTTATGGCCATTTTTGACCTTTGAACTCAAAGTGTGACCTTGACCTTGGAAATATTGACGTAATTCTTTCGGGCGAAACCGTACATTGATGGTAAACAAATATGCCAAATGATTTAAAATCTGACAATGAATAACATAGTTATGGCTCGGACAAGCTCATTTATGGCCATTTTTGACCTTTGAACTCAAAGTGTGACCTTGACCTTGGAGATATCGACGTAATTATTTCGCGCGACACACCGTCCAATGATGGTGAACAAATGTGCCAAATGATTTTACAATCTGACAATGAATGACATAGTTATGGCCCGGACAAGCTCATTTATGGCCATTTTTGACCTTTGAACTCAAAGTGTGACCTCGACCTTGGAGATATTGACGTAATTCTTTGGCGCGACACACTGTCCAATGATGAAGAAGGAATGTGCAAAATGATTTTAAAATCTGACTATGAACAAGATAGTTATGGCCTGGACAAGCTTGTTCCGCCCACCTGCCAGCCAGCCCGCCCGCATTCGCCAATCTAATAACCAGTTTTTTCCTTCGGAAAACCTGGTTAAAAATACTTGATACCGTGATCTGCTCTTGTTTATAAGTTGGGATCATGTTGGTTAACAAGAATGCAAAATATAAAAGCAATATGTCAAAGGAAATATTTGGGGTAGTACGCAAACTTTAACATAGATTTATCAATAATATGCATATTCTAAGTATAAAAGGGGCAATAATTCTGTCAAAATGCTTGATACAGTTGTCTGCTCTTGTGTATAGGTTGGGGTCATGATGGTAAACAAGTATGCAAAATATGAAAGCAATATGTCAAGGGACATTGAAAATATTTGGGGCAGTACGCAAACTTTAACATCTGCACTGTACGCCAACGGGAATGGATACGGATACGGGAACAGCAACGCCGACGCCGGGGTGAGTAGGATAGCTCCATTATATATATTTCATATATATTAGTCGAGCTAAAAAATGAGTGAAAATCTCTGACCCGGCCCCACCCCAACCCCCATAACTTTTGACCCAGGGGTCAGATCAAAATTCCAAATAGTGCAGGGTCGCACATATGCTCATAGCTACCATGTGTGTAAGTTTCAAGGTTCTAGTGCTTATAGTGTAGGAGGAGATAGTGGCCAGGACGGACGGACAGACAGACACACAGACTGCAGAGATAACCACAATATCCCCACACTTTTCAAAAAGCGTGGGGATAATAAAACTTTATGCACATGCATTAGCCCAGCTTTCATAGAACATGTGAATATAAATCTGCATAAAAGTATTTATAATTGTTATTATCCATTAATTATTGTTATTATTAAAACACGTTGGTTCATAATATTTCAAACATTGGTACAACAATTTACATGTTATATGGCTTTTTGTACACAAAGCATTCATGTAGATGTTGATTCCTTAACGGTAACAAAATAAAGGTGAAAATAATTAACATTTGTGTAATCAGCATTGTATTACTGCTTTGCATGTTTTTACATCAAATACTAGTGTGACCTGTGGCTGAAGTACAAAAAGGTTAATATTGTAGGATTTCATTAAATTCATTAACAATCAATTGATTCAAATCAAAAACATTTTACAACCACAATTTTCAGATCACTGGGCTTGACTTTTCAAAAACAACAACATAAATTGGTAATTTGTGTCATCTGTATAAACAGACATTATTCAGGGACTGACTATCAATGATGATGTTGTTTTACTTCCCTTTGAAATGCCTAAAAAGGATCAATTTGTTATAACGCCACCTGTAAATGAGAAGATAATGATTTGCTTTTGTTTACATATGATAAATTTTATCAAGGGTGGTGAAGCTTTAAATTCCTTCTAAAATACTTCCAAAAGGGAGCTCGCACATTTCCAATAACTTCTCCTTGAAATTGTGTTGATCTTATCTTTGTTAAAACTTTAGGAATCACATCATATAATTATACCAAACAATTTGGCCTTCATAATAAGTTCAAACCAAGCAGCTGGCACCTAAATATTGTGACTTAGTGTCATTTCTTTTAGTGCCGTAAATGGCTGTAAAAATAATAAGTTGTTTTGTTTGTGTAAATTGTCAATAGTGAATTTTGTTTATGAACAACAGTTAAAATTTGTTATGCATCGGATGTTCATGAATTACTAGTCTACTAAGACAGTGATTCATGGTTGGATCTCAAGGTCTTAAGACTATGATATTTTATGAGAGCTTTCATAGAAAACATGAACAATTCATGAATTGGAACAAGAAGCTTTTAATGGACGATTTTTGGAGGACATCAACTTTTCAGAGTAAATGAACTGTAACCCAGAAATTTGAAAATATATCATAAACAGTTAATGAACCTTTTTCAGAGTTGTATACTTCAAAACACCAACATTCAAATGTTAAATGAGAGTAAATAAGGTCAAATAATCATGCCACTTTTGCTTTATTACATTATTCATGATCAGTCATAAAATTAATTCAGCATTTAATGACTGTTTGGCAGTAAAACATCAAAGTGTTTGTTAAATTAAAATGTCACAAAAGCTTAACATACTCATTTATGTAATAAATATTACCCAACAAGTATTAAAGTGTCCACTTATAAACGTGTCTTCAATGAAATATGAGTACCATGCATATATTTATTGACTTTTGAACAAAAAATGATTTTTATTAAGAACTATAATATACATGTAGGTTTGATACTTTCAAAAACGGCTAAAGAAAATCTACAAGTATGACGATCGCTATGACGATCGCTATGTCTGTAAATGGGATGTGCATGAAGGCACAGATGTGTTTATGAGTAACTCTCGCTAAAAGCCATGTTTAAAAGGTCAATCATAGTGCATAAACTAGCAATCAAGCAAACCATAAAAGTATAATTAATATTGTTTTTAAGAATTTATTATTAGTGGGGATAACATTTGTAAAATATTTTTTTCATGGAACTTTTTATTTTTTTAAGTTGAAAAAGTTCAACTTTTTTTTATATTGACTTCAACAAGACAAAAAAATGCCTTAGGCCTAAAATAAATATACGTTTGTTTCTTGTTACATGCCCAAAAAATGTGGGTTGGTAGGTAGGCTTTTTTTTTTTTTTTCTTAACACAACACTTAATTGAATATTTAACTCAATGAGAATGTCATTTTTTTCAGGTATCAGCAGTGTGAAATGCATGACAACATAGTACTAACGTTAAGATATAGTTCTTAACAAGAAGATGTTTGATCCAGATTGTCTTTATATGTAAATTACTGTACAAATAAATATTCTTTGAAAACCAAAGACTGCATTTTCAATACCGTACATTTCTTTGTATAGCGCGCAGTTTTTTACCTCCAAATTTCAAATTTAAAAGTTGGTGCGCGTAATACATTGATACAACACTTTCCTTGCTGTTAAATTGCGAATGATTTATTTCGTAATCGTAAATAATCATAATGGCCGCCATTTTTTATTCCAGACAACTACACCCTATAATCTTACAGACTGAAGGGGCCGTTGTCGAAACAACAAAAAGTCGGTAACGGCAGATATGAACGCTGTCACATTAGTTATTAACAATAAAATAAAATGTTAGAATAAAGTATGCAAACATTTATTTGTCTGTGTTTGTGCACTTCTACATTGGCAGCTTACTTTGGACTGGTAAAGGTATTTGGTCATTTTTGCAGGTAACCGTTAGTGTGAACAGGGACTTCTTAAGTGCTTTCCAGTTTGGTCCAGGTTTTTGGCGCATTAATTGTTATCACATTCACGCCTGTGTAACGCGACAAACAATAACCCAACTTGTCCAACATAATAGATTAACAGTTTTACGTCAATACTGACATGTCTCAACAACTGTCTCCCATGCGCCACAAAGTTTCATTCAGCATTCAAATTTAAAGCTCATGCTTTCCCCAAGGAAGAATGACATGATTTACATGAATTCTTATTTTCTCATGTTTAACACAAAATGCACGCAGACTGATAATCTGTTGCTAGAAAATTACAAAATTGTCAGAAAAGTATAGTGCTATGCAACCCATACTCCTAATCATAATGACGCTTCCTATTTTGAATGCTTACCGGTAATTAAGCTTTCCAATGCACTGGATTATTTGATTGCGCAATACTAAAATGGCGGCAATTTTCGGTCCGATTTGGTGGTTTTATTGTCTTTAAATATTGTTTTCTCCATTTTGCATTTATAAAACAGCCTGCGCGCTATACATGGGAGCACGCTATACGAGGGAAAATTTGGTAAATAATTTATTGACTAGAATAAATGTCAATGAAACAAAACATTAACACAAATAATAGTTCTGAACGATTCCGACGCTTTCTGCAGTTGCATAAATTTCGGACATAAAATTCTGATGCGGATTTTGTAACAGAAACAACTTTTGTCTTTATCTGTAAATTACTGTACAAAAAAATATTCTTTGAAAACTAAAGACTGCATTTTCATAAAGAATTTATTGACTAGAATAAATGTCAATGAAACAAAAAAAACAGTTCTGAACGATTCAGACGCTTTCCGCAGTTGCTTAAATTTCGGACATAAAATTCTTATGCGGATTTTGTAACAGAAAAAACATTTCAGTCGGCAGTTAAAAAACAGGGTCGGTCGGGTAACCGGAAACAAGACATGTTTTTGGTTAAGGCCTTAATATGACATTCATTTACCTGTAAACTTTGATATATTTTACACAGTTTAAAACATTCAGCAGTAATATTAATATATTATTTCTAACATTGTACTTTCTCATTACATAAAGCATGACAAAGTCAACACATTAAACAAGTAAATATACATTCTTCAAGGTCAGTGAGACCATAATAAACTTGTAAGATCAGTCCTCTTTCAAATATAAGATATAAGTGTGAAATTCCATTTGAATGTTGAGCTGCAAACATCACACTACATGACCTAATATGTCGATGTAATATACTTAAGGTGTACAATTCATGTCCAGGTATGTCAAGGATATCTAAATGAGTGCTTGATAATGACCCTGATATTTAGATTTGTCAATTATATCTAGATATTGACACTGATTATTAGACAATTATGGCAATATCTTGATCGCTTGGTGATTGTCAGCATAACTTCATAAAAAAGCTAAATAAAACAGCTATGTTTTCATCAAACATAGATGTCCTGGCAATTATATTGGTAATCTATCTAGACAGTTTAGCGATATATTGATACACCATCATTGAAATAATGACAATGCTATCTAAGTAACATATATCTACATAATGATGGCTACAGCCAACCCTTTCACGCTCAGAAGCAAAGTGAAAATGGCAATATGCAACCAGCATAAAACCAGAACAGCCTGCGAGTAACTTAGGTTTTATGCTGTTTGCTGCTCATCTGTATATTAAAGAGTTGGAAATGGAGCCTTAAAAACTTGAACCAAGTAAGAAAGGTCTTAAATTTATTTCAATTTTCTAAAGGACTACAAACACACCTTATAAGTGCGTGTTTTTGTGGTAAAGACCTAACAAACTATGCAAAATCGTTATTTACCTCAAATTCCACATCCCTCTCAAGGTCAAAAGCAATGACTCCAAAAAATATGGTATCCTCAGCAAAGGCACCTTCAGTTTCATCAAACGATGAAGCAACGCTCGAACTTGGTGATTTAAATCCCGCCTCTTCCTCTTCTTTTGAAGTTGTTATCTTCTTCCGATTTTTGTGCCCAATTCTGGGAGAACGCAACTTACTGAATAAGGCCTTGGTACGATTGGTTCGAGGGGAACCCGCGGGCGATGGTGACTTAGAGTTTAACTTTCCCAATAGTTCGTCAAATAAGTCATTCTGCAACCTGCCTGGACTGAGGCTTTTTGGACGTAACGTCTGACTGCCAGTGGACAACTGATGTCCGCCTCTCGTGAGTTTCTGATCCAGGATGTTATCACTCGACGGAAACTTTTTGCGAGCGAGTTCTAACGATGTTGGTGGATCGGGCGCCCGCCGTTTCTTCCGAGCGGTCATGGGGGAATCCGGAGAAGTGATAATAACTGGAATAGGTTCATGATAATCCTTGCCAGAAGTTGCTAATGACAATCTATCTCTTGAACCAGTCCTGTCTGAGAATATCTGTCTCAAAGCGTACTCCGGAAGGGATTTAAATCCGTAATCATCATCATCAGGATCAATGTAATACTCCATGGCTACATGTCCCTTCTCTGATTCATATTTTTTTACTATTCTTGGACTTGCATGGCTCAAAACTGGTCTACTCTCGTACCCATGTAACCTGCCCTCATGGTCAGTGTAATGCTCAGCCATTGTGTCACACAGATAACTGTCCTTTTTAATCCGCCATTGTGTATGTGTAATTAACTCCCATAGGTCTCAAGCATAATCCCTTAGAAAACAAAATGCACAGGAAATTTCTCATCAGCATAGGAATTTAGTAGGGTAGGCAAAAAACCAAAAAGGTCATCTGTTTAGTTTTTGTCACATTATGAAATCTCTGATAAAGAAGGATTTAATTATTTTCACATGATCTCTTTTGTTGTTCTTTCATAATCATGCGTGGCCAATAACTGGGTATGTAAAAAGTGTATAATCTTGTTGACAGTCCCTTAAACACTGCAGAAGAATTCAAATAATCTTTCAATAATCACTTGACACAACCATATTAGTGTCTTATCTGCAAAAATAAACCACCTTGTCTTTATCTTTTTTCTTGTTTAATTTAACTAAATAATCATCCAGATTTATGTCCTGATCAAACAAGCCTTCATCAAATTTATCTTGCTGTCCAATATTCCAAAAATTGTTGACTAAAATTTCAATGAAAGTTTAAAAGCATGAAAATGTGTTGAATAAACTATTTCATAAATGTATGGCATATATATTCAGATTTGAATGAACATATTTGAGATGCTACTCCGCTACTGAAAGCTTCTCTAAGGTTTAGACCGCGGGTGTCCCTATGAAATTAATTCACCTATATTATATTTGCGTGTTGAGATGGAAAAAAAACAAGCTTTTCAGCATTTTTCATTTAAACATTTACATATTTTTACTTATGTTTGCTATGAATAATATTTTTGAAATAAAAACAAGACACGTTTTTGTAAAAAGCTTCATTCCAATTATTTTTGAAAAAGAACAACATAACATTCAATTTTATATAGATCAGAATCAAATAAGCTTCAGAACTTAAACAAAGGTTTATTTATACCAGTGTTCTTATTAATCATTTCCATCTAATCTCTAGAAAAGTGTCCATTAAATATTTTTTTAAATATCAAATTTTGAGCATCAACACTAAAACCAAAACTGTTTGATCCTCAGTTAGAATCCATTTAAAATCCAGTTTTCTATCAATATAAATAAAAGTTTGCAAACAATGCACAAATCTTGCACTGAAAACTGATCTCTTTTAAAAATCTTCCGCAGGGCTATAAACAGAATACCCATAATTTCCTCGATTAACTCTTAAAGTTAATCATTGTTCCTTCAAGCACTTGAAAAGCAATTTGCACCCTGAGACTTGAAAACTTCAATGCGACCTCATAAAATGAACACAAAAGTTAGTTTTCTTCATTTTTTGTTATCAGACATGTAGATGAAATGTTATAGATAATATCAAGTTGCATTTGTTGATCGTTTACGCCCCAGCAGTTTCTCGACTACTAATATCCAATGTCAACTCTCACTTTAAAGTAATTAACTTCAAGCTGTTTTAAAACATCCTTATGCATCACTTGATATAAATTTAAAATACAGAATACCAGAGCATATGTTCACATAATCAAACTTTCCAGATAAATTTAAAAACAATGATTGATGGTTATTTCATTGCTTACTATAACTGAATGTTACTTTCATTAAATATTCTACATGATCTGATGAAAACCATAATTTAGTACTGCATGATGACACTTCACACTTTTACGACATGTAATTCAGGATTGGTATTTGACTGATGAGATACATTCCATTGTCAGATTGAACAACAACACTACATAAACATTCAAGTCTCACTTGTTCTCAGTTTAAGACTTATAAACACTATTGACAGGTAAAATAAAAGTAAAAAATAAAAGACCCTCGGACGCAGTGAAGTGAGCACATTAATACATTCACGCCTATAAGGCGATATCCCTGTCCATTGTATCTACTAACAAATGATTACTATTGTATACTGTTTACACAAATATTTCATGCCTGAATTTCACTTTAAATACAATAAGCTTCATCCTATTGTTCTGTTATTGTTTTTTTACTTTCTTACTTTCTTGTTTGATTTGTATAACGATTTCTAAACCCAAAACCATAGTTTTTAGATATTGCAATTATTAAGCAAGAATCTGGAAAAAAACGACACAAAAAACACATTTTTTTTCATTCACATGTCAAAATGTATAAACTTAGTCTATAAAATGAATGCATAATCAGAAAAAAAGTAATACCATGTATAATGAAAATCTTTAAAGAAAATCCCGAATACCCATAATTTCCTCTATTTACTCTTAAAGTTAAATGTTCCTGACAAGCACTTGAATAGCAGTTTTCGCTCCGAGATTAGAAAACTTCTTCATGACCTCATAAAATGAACATAAAAAGTTGGTTTTCTTATTTTTTTGCAGTTTTCTTCACTTTTTATTATATATCTTTCTAAGTTAACAGAAATGTAAAAAATATATTTAAATCATATATCATTTTTACATGCAACTTATTAAGTGATTAAATTATTCAACCATACCATTTCTAGAAATGTGCTAGTAAACACTGACCCTTAACAAACCTAGTCCATTGGAAGTAAATCTTTTCAAATACTTTACCAAAGCCGTTTAAATAAAAACATAAATTCCTATAAAATAAATCACAGATAAATGTTACAGATAAATCTTGCAAACATAATGCAACCAACTATATAATTATTCATAATGTAATGCATTTCTTCCTATATTAAATGTATTAATTCCCATAATAAGTATTTCACACTTTAGCTTTTACAATCCACAATTTTGTTAACAAATGTGCCATACTCTGTGAAAAGGGGGTTAAAAGAATGTGCGTAAAGCGACTCTCCCAGATTAGCCAGCACATTCTGCACAGGCTAATCAGGACAACGCTTTCCGCTTTTACGGTATTTTTCGTTTACAGAAAGTCTCTTCTTTGCAGAAATGCAATTAGGCGGTAAGCGTCGTCCCTGATAAGCCTGTGCAGACTGCACAGGCTAATCTGGGACGACCCTTAACAAACATGCATTAAACCCCCTTTTCACAGAGCATGGCTCAAATATTTTCAGTACACACTTTCACATTACCACACACAATATTATTTATATATGAGAAAACTGGTGCAAGTTTGCATTTTACTTCAATATTAGCAACATTACACAGTTGCAGAATCTAATATGTCCCCACTTGAATCTGACTTAACTCTGACAATATTTCACCATTGTTCAGATCAGGTCCCTGGATATTAGACTATTTCCTCCAGAGCAGATAATTTGAAATCATTTGTATTTACACATAAATTATCTTTGAAGACCTTTCCTCTGCAATATTTACTTTGAAGAGATGACATAGAGATATATGACCTTCTGTCCCATTTATTTCTGTACAACCCATTGACTTTTTATCTTATGCACATAAATAAGAAATAAAGATTTTGTTTCAAAGCCAAAAACTCTTTATTGATGCATATCCAAAAATAAAAACAATATTTGGGCGTTGCTGTGTGAAAAGGGGGTTTAAATTCATGTGCTTAAAGTGTCATCCCAGATTAGCCTGTGCAGATCAGGGGCAACACTTTCTGCCTAAATGGTATTTTTTGTTTGCAGGAAGTCTCTTCTTAGCAAAAATGCTGTTAAGATGAAAGTGTCGTCTCTGATCTGGGATGACACTACGCATATACAATAAGTGTCGTCTCTGATCTGGGATGACTCTTTACGCATATACAACAAGTGTCGTCTCTGATCTGGGATGACACTACGCATATACAATAAGTGTCGTCTCTGATCTGGGATGACTCTTTACGCATATACAACAAGTGTCGTCTCTGATCTGGGATGACTCTTTACGCATATACAACAAGTGTCGTCTCTGATCTGGGATGACTCTTTACGCATATACAACAAGTGTCGTCTCTGATCTGGGATGACTCTTTACGCATATACAACAAGTGTCGTCTCTGATCTGGGATGACTCTTTACGCATATACAACAAGTGTCGTCTCTGATCTGGGATGACTCTTTACGCATATACAACAAGTGTCGTCTCTGATCTGGGATGACACTTTACGTATATACAACAAGTGTCGTCTCTGATCTGGGATGACTCTTTACGCATATACAACAAGTGTCGTCTCTGATCTGGGATGACTCTTTACGCATATACAACAAGTGTCGTCTCTGATCTGGGATGACACTTTACGTATATACAACAAGTGTCGTCTCTGATCTGGGATGACACTTTACGCATATACAACAAGTGTCGTCTCTGATCTGGGATGACACTACAACTATAAAATAAGCTCCATTTTCCCAGAACAAGGCTGACATATTCAATATGTGTGTATAATCAGTTTAATACAACATGAACCTTGATCTGTGAAAAAGGGGTTTAATGCATTTGCGTAAAGTGTCGTCCCAGATTAGCCTGTGCAGTCCGCACAGGCTAATCAGGGACGACGCTTTACGCTTAAACTAGATTTTTGCTAAGAAGAGACTTTCTTTAAACAGAAAATATCTTTAAAGCGGAAAGTGTAGTCCCTGATTAGCCTGTGTGGACTGCACAGGCTAATCTGGGATGACACTTTACGCACATAAATTAAATCCTCTTTTCACAGAGCACAGCCCAAATGATCAAAATGTTATTAGCAACTCCTCAATGTATTATGAGGCAACAACATATGATATAAACAATATAATGTTAAATATATTGCTTATTTTATGCTCGACTCTGAGTATATAATAAAAAAGAATACAAAATTAATTATAAATGTATTGCCCTGACTTGCTCAAGTGTGTGGATGCCCAATTCCCTTTAACAACAGATAACTTTGTTGTGGCCTTATATGCATATGAACATGTATTAATGTTTCCAGACTATTACATAAACATCAGATTTTGCAGGTAAAGGCCTCGTGCATCTACCCTTCAATATGCCTCTCTAAAAACCACCTCATTGCTCATCTTTGGTTTGGTCATGATTTATTGTCATATTTGTGTTCAAGATAAAAAACATTGCTGCACTGGAATACATGAATAATTGTGTATGAATAAGTTTGTCATGAACATTTTTCCATTATACAATAATCAACTTTTTACATGCACAGGTGTTTTGTAACATCTTTCTTTTACATGTCTCTTTTATAATCATTGTTTTTTTTGCTATTGAAACCAATATGCGTAATATTATAATTATGAAGGAATGTGTTTAAATACTTAAACTCCCAAAATTTGCCTCTTTCATCTGAGGTTTCCCTACCAAATAACTTATTGGACCCAGTATATAATTACCTTTAAAAAAAATATTGACATACATATCATTTTCGTTTTTTCATATTTATTTTATTTTCAAGTCTTCAGTCAGATTATTCATGTTTCATCCATATGCTCATGAAAGGAAACTGATAGCTATCATCAAATAGGTGGACATTTAGTATATCTATGGCTTGAAATATAAGACCAAGCACACAATTTTACAATATTTATTATAGGCAAAAATGTAAACTATGCAATAAAAAAAGTATTTCAAAACAAAACTTCAAAACCAGCCCTATTCTTTTATGATAAATCAGCTTTGTTATTACTGGATGCTTAGGTTATGGCCTAACGGTATTTGTACTTGTTGGCAGCAGTATTAATTAAGATTTCAAGTCAAGTTTCACATTTATGTTGGCCGCAACAAAATATAAGCCATTTTTAATGTTTACAGAAAAAATACATGGACATTCACAAAAATATTAATGTTGACAGCATCATTGACATTTACAGCAAAATATTGAGCAATTTACATTTGACAGTAAAATTGATGAATATTTCAAGAAATAATCGTTTGATGCTTGATAAGCAATTTAAAAATTATATTGGGCAACATCATACATAAATATGGTCTAGAGATAAGATTTGTATTCTTTAATTTGACCTAGTGACCTAGATTTGAACCACATGTGACCTAATTTGCAATACAGATGATATATCATTGGTACAAAATGTTTAGAGCAAGTTTTATGAACATTGGGCAATAAATGAGACCTCTAGAGTGTTCACATTGTTTTAATATAAATGTATAAGGAAAACTGCCCCTACCCCTTGCAGCCATGTTTTTCAACAAAACTTAACCATTTTCGAACTCTGCCGTCGGATAACAATGGAACACATTTTCTGAGCAAGTTTTATGATGACTGAGAAAAACTTGTCACTTCTTGAATGCATACAACCCTTCCTTTAATTTGACCTAGTGACAGATAGTTTTTGACAACCAGTTTCAAACTCAGCCCAGTTATCATTGATACCAATGTTCTGACCAAGGTTTATGAATTTGGGCAATCAATATGGCCTGAAATGCGTTCAAAAGGCTAAAGTTCAAAATAAACAAGGCATGACACTCTGCAAAAGATATACAATGAGCAAGAGGTGATCAAAAAATCTAAGGAGAGCGGAAACCATGTGTCCAGTTTACCAGAACGGAAAATACAATGGAGCAATATTATATGCATAAGCTTCTGCCTTCATAGATTAATATGCAATTTGATAATGGTAGTTATTATATAATAATTTTATAAACCATTTGCCAATAAATGGCAACACTGTTCCTATAACTTGGCTGTTAAAAGCAGTTCTATACTCTAGCATACAAAATAATAAAACACCCATTAAGTCCATGCAAAAATAGATGAAATATTGCAAATATGTAATATAATATGGCAAATGTATCTAACCTGACATACTAATAAATAATGTCACTTAAAATACACACAAGTGTAATTTCGAAAATTTTGGTGGATGATAAAACATTCTCAATTCTACATCACAAAGGGAAAAATAATGACTGTAACATTCCCCGCTGTAAAATTGCTTTTCATATATCAAGTTACAAAAATATACACCCCTTGCAACAATTATTTAAATTTTTTGCATGACAGAAATTTCCACTTTGGCATAAATATCTATTTTATAAAAAAAACTAGCGTTTATATCCCTTTTTCAAATTTGTTTTCCTTTAGAATTTGTCATTGTTTGCCTATGATATTCATTCATATAAGAACCAAGTAAAGAAGTTAATATGAGAATATCAATTCGTTTAAAAGTACATATTAAAATGTCTTAATTTATTTAAAGAAAAGCAGAGCACAGTTTTAATACAAGTCTATTTAAAAATACCAAAGAAAAATGTGAATGAATATGACATCAAATGATTTGTAAATGAACCAATAAAGATTGATGTAGAGTACACATAACTTTAACTTAAAAATCATAAATAATACAGTTCATTTGGTAATTGAATTGATTATTTGCCTTTTACAACCTCAAATCTTTCAGAAAGTTTGTTCACTATTATAAGAACACTCATTGACATAGAGAGCATTATAAACAGCTAAAAATGCAAATTAAGACGAATCAATGGACATTACAGATGAAAAATGTTTATAAGGCCTTTTAAACTGTCTCTGTTGCAGGAATTGCAAAGTAATGGGCCTTGATTTGTTTTAAAACTTGGTCTTTGAGCTGCTGAGATAGAATCCATGCCATACCAAGCCTTAACCCATTTCATTCGGCATTCGAATCGATTTGTACGTACCCATTTTGTTCAGGATACGAATTGACCGGTATGTATTACTGACAGTAGGGAAGCCCTGTGTATACGTCGGAAAAACGTCGTGAAACGTAATCAAAACATGTGGAAAAATACCCAGAACCGACTTCTGTTGAGCATGCGGAGATGAATCAAAACACTGCGCCAATTTTGAATAACAAGGAAGTGCATTTTGTAGAGTATTTCTGAAGCGATTTTGACAGTTTTTTGGTATGCACAACTTGGCAATGTGTTTATGCATAATTTGTGTATGTACAACACGCAGCTGTTTTTTTTAACAGAACACTCTAGTATGGTAAGCACAGATAAAATATGTGTTTTATATAAAAAGATAAGTGTTTTAAGGGCAAATTGCATGATCTATTACGATTCATAAAATCACTGTGGTTTATTTATGTACAGCAAAAAGTACTGTTTTCATTAACGTTATTTATCATAATTATGATACATCTGATTTGTTAAAATGAAATGTTCCTATTCACATGCTAATTAACTGCCTTCAAACTAATAAAATTAATATGTACATTAATCATACAACTATTTTCCTAATCAAAGTCTATCGTAAACAAACTTGGTATAAAAGTAATCATTTGGTTGTAATATTATAATAGGAAAACTACAAAACATATGGTTGATGGATGGATGTGATGTACCATAACACATACTTAAACGTAGACAAAGTCCATTTCTGATTTCATTGCGTTTTATTTCTGCTTACTAACAAAACACAACGTTTCCAAAATGTTTGTCAAATACAAGATACATGCGAAGCCCGCAACGGGCCCATCCCGCGACAGCAAGCAATAATACGTCTGCTATCTTCGACTTCCCAAGCAAGACTGTTTATAAATATAGATATAAACAACGAAAGCTTTGATAATTGTTACGTGTACAATTCTGATTGGCTGTGTAAAGTCACATGTCTATGACGAATGCAACGGACACATAACGAATACATACGAAAATGACCGAAGATTGACACATAAGGTAAGCAAATATTCCTGCCCAGTACTTATAACCCTAGGCTATTGATTTGTTCATCTAGGTGGCTGCCTATTTAAGATTGTATGAAATTTGGTACAAATTTCGATCATTATATAAATCCAACAATGCCCCAAATGTGCGTTTTGTGTGTGTTATGTTACAGTGAAGTAGATATCGATGTTTGATTACACTCTACGAAGCTTATTAGAAATTTAATTTTGCCGTTGTTTTGCTATAGTCCTGTGGCAACGAACATGTGCAATCCTGATGTAATAAAGACTAAAATGTCTCATTTATCTCGTACCAGTTTCACAGCTGCTTCTTTACTGATATCAAAAGTGACAAAAATAAAAATAACATTTTAAGTGGGCAAGCCAAAATTTTAAATTTCATTTCTTCAAAATGGGAACTTCAAATTGTATAAATCAATATCCATCATCATCATCATCGTCAACATCTTTACAAAATCGTCACCTTAATCTTTAATAATTGTTGCCATCATCCTATCATCATCATCATTATCATCACCATAATCATCATAGCTGACCTCCTCCTCATCAGCAGATGATGCAAATCACAACCATCAGTCTGTTCCTCATTCAACAAGCCCTGATTCATGTTTATCTCTTTCAGTGCGGGAACCAAATTTTGAAGGCCTTTGCAAACAGTTTGGATCCAGATGAGACGCCACAAAATGTGGCATCTCATCAGGATCCAAACTGTTTGCTATTCTGATAGTATTCTTTGAAAAAAAATCGAAGATAATGCTCATTTTAGAAATTCAGCAGACGACATTTTAGCAGATAACAATTTACCCAGCATGCAAAGGGTAATTTCAGACTGACTATGAAGAATGCTGATGAAAAGGCTGAATATGGTGTATATCATAATACTAATGATGCTGCTGATTATGTTGTTGCTATTGATTAGGATGATGATGATGGTGATAATGTTGTTGTTATTGACAATAAAGACAAAGATGTCGATGATGACAACTAGGTGCATACAGATTCTTGCTTTGGGTTTTTACAATGTCTCTCAATAAACTAAAATCTGCTTTGTTTAAGTTAAACTTGCCAATTAAAAACAAATACATTAATTTTGGAAACTGAGTTGTGTCCAATGTGTTGCGAAAGTGAGAAACTGCAGTCCCTTCAGTGCTTTTATTTTAATTTTGTTCAAAGGAATGTACATGACTCAGCCGAGGGACTTGAACCATCATTTGACATGCTGTGTACATTGCTGATATAGATATTTGTTAATGCACAATTTGGCTAAAAACTTACAGACAATTACACTTAAAGATTATTTGTTCTGAATTTATTAGCTCTACTGATTTTTATTAGCATATGTTAATATTGTTTGCAGAAGTGTTCACCTCATACAAGTTGTAATAAAATTACTCCTGATTGAAAGCACGGTTATGAGTAACATATAATGGGTATTTCTTCACCGTAAGTTTTAAGATGCAATAAAGATAAGAACAGTAAGACATAGCCTTAAACAGTGTGATACTATAAATGTTTCACTGTGGGTGTTCTTTTATATGTTTTACAAAGAGCAACACACTGAACTCTTCAAAAACAAAACACATATAAACTGTATAAATATTAATACAAAATATATTAAGGTACCTGTTTTAACTTCGGACTCAAATACAATTTATTTTTAAAGCAATGCTATTATTTGACATAGACAAATTATTTGAGCATTAATACATTTGCTAACAATTAACACATATATAAAAGGGTTAACAATGTAGTCACATAAATAACTTGATCCGACAATCAACATATATTATGTAATCTTAACCCTTTCCCACTAAGAAATGGCTATGTGCAAACAGCATAAAACCAGACCAGCCTGCGAGTAACTCGCAGTCTGTTCAGGTTTTATGCTGTTTGCTGCTAAAAGATCAGTATCTAAGGATTGGAAATGAAGCCTTAAACACTTGAATCTAGTAAAAAAAGGTCTGAAATTAAATTTAACTTTCTAAAGGACTACAAATGCGTGAAAATACGTTCCTAAGTGGTAAGGGGTTAACTGGTGGTATATAAGTTTTGAGCTACCAGAAACTTATGCACACGATAAATATTACCACTTAAAGACATCCATTAAGAACACCTACACATCAGATGTACAAAATCACAACTAAGACATCTAACTCATATAAAATTAACTGTGTACATCAGCGACAGAACATGCATTTATATTATTAACAAAATGTTCGCCTAACTATAAGATTTTATTTAAAGGTATACATTTGATTTGTTAATCTTGTATCTGAAGTACAATATAAATCTTGGTGTCAGCAGATCGTGCCATGTTAATCATGTATGAAATTAGACAGAAATTATACATCTTTAATGGTTTTAACATATGAATGGCAGGTAATATTAACAACAGTTAACACACACAACATAAAATAAGTAACATTATGTGAAGACTGAGCTTAATGAATGAGGGTAAAGTGTCTTGCCAGACAAGCCTGTGCATTGCAGGCCACACAGGCTAATCAGGTATGACACTTTCTGCCTTAACTGGATTTTCACTATGAAAAGAAATTCTTTAACTGCAAAAAATCATAAAAGCAAAAGTGTCATTCCTGATAAGCCTGTGCAAACTGCACAGGCTAATCTGGGACTACACTTTTCGCACATGTTGCAATAAGATCCGTTTTCACAGAATAAGGCTCAAATGGTAGGATTGGAGCAGCAGTGTAGCTTGCAGAGCTCATTGCCTCCATAAGACTGATTGCATACACTGAGCAGTCATTTCAAATAATCTTAACTGTTTAGAACACAATGTAAATAAACCTAGAAAATTAATTCTAAGCAAATTGAATTAGGTCCCGGAGACAAAGATAATTTAAATTAATAAACAACTATAACTTTATATCATCATAAATCTCCCAAAAGCCCGGATGAAGTTATGGACTGCATCAAACATAGCATTATTGTCTCTTTAGGAAAGAATATCTTCCTTCATGAAAAGTAAGTTGCCTTTCAACCACATAATAACAAATTCTACATACCACTCTACAATAGATCCTTTTGTGTGTTTTTATTATTATTTTGTTTCTTGATTTTGCAGTATCTTTCCTTGTTATGGCTTTCTTCTTAAACTTCATTTTATTTAAATGTATTTCATTAAAAATTCATATTGTTTTCCAAATAAAACAAATATAATAGTCAAACAATTAGCATACATTAGTTTTCAAATTTCAAACCATTTTACGTCACACAACCAACCATTATCATTAGCGAATCATTTTAAAGCTAGTATACAGTTACTAAATAGCATCATATGAGTAGTCAAATTACTTACATCCATCAAATTATACAGTACTTAGCTTGGTTTACTCATCTCGAGAAATACCAGTTTTATTCAATGGTTTCTTTTTATATTAAAATGCAGTGATTACCATTCTGTAACTTAACATACCAGTTTTAGAATTTTTAAAGATTAAAATTAAATATACAATTTAAAATTAAAATATAATAACAATCTTTAAAGATAGGCTGGCAATGCATTTTTGTCATAAATATTATTACAAATTGTATTCAGCTTAAAATAAAGTGCTTTAAACATGTCAATATATATTGAAAACAAGGGACAAAATTGTCACAAAACCAGGTTTTCATTGTGAAAAAAAATCTGATAAAGGGAGACAACTCAAACTGAACTTTTGAAATGAACAAAGAAAATTAACCCCCTTTGTAAGTTTGTTTTAAAATAAATCTATTTTTAGTCATGGCGACCTTGACATTGGAGATATGCACATGAATTTATTTTGTTTGACCTTTGACAATGAAAGATGACCTTGACCTTTCACCACTAAAAATGTGCAGCTTCATAAGATACACATGCATGGCAAATATCAAGTTGCTATCTTCAATATTGCAAAAGTTATGAGCAACGTTAAAGTTTTCGGACGGACACACGGACGGACGGACGGACGGTAAAAATTTGTGTGCGTATGGAAAGGCGTTGTCCATATACACATGCATACCAAATATGAAGGTTATATCTCAAGGGACATAGAAGTTATGAGCATTTTTCGAAACCTAAACGCAGATTTTGAAACCTAAACGCAGACCCCTACTTCAAGGTCAAGGTCACAGGGGTCAAAATTGTTGTGCGTATGGAAAGGCCTTGTCCATATACACATGCATACCAAATATGAAGGTTATATCTCAAGGGACATTTATGGCCAGTTTTGACCTTTGAACTCAAAGTGTGACCTTGACCTTGGAGATATCGACGTAATTATTTCGCGCGACACACCGTCCAATGATGGTGAACAAATGTGCCAAATGATTTTAAAATCTGACAATGAACGACATAGTTATGGCTCGGACAAGCTAATTTATGGCCATTTTTGACCTTTGAACTCAAAGTGTGACCTTGACCTTGGAGATATCGACGTAATTATTTCGCGCGACACACCGTCCAATGATGGTGAACAAATGTGCCAAATGATTTTAAAATCTGACAATGAACGACATAGTTATGGCCCGGACAAGCTTGTTCCGCCCGCCAGCCAGCCAGCCCGCCAGCCAGCCAGCCAGCCCGCCCGCATTCGCCAATCTAATAACCAGTTTTTTCCTTCGGAAAACCTGGTTAACAAAGCCATTAACTGATTTCCAATATTCTTTAGCATTTATAACCCCTCCATAATTAAGGGAGATAATGCTAAACATCTGTAAATATAGCAACCAGAAGTGCTTTCCCTTGTAATAAAAACATGCACCTATTTTTTTGATAACATTTTTAGCGAAACCCATCTTAGTGCAGGAAAGATTTTTTTCATAACAAGAAAGTTCAACAAATGTCAGTTTGTCAAAACAAACACACATATTGTAAATGTCTGATATTTTCTGGTATTTAAATGTCAGAGCTGAGCCGTGAATGCCAGAGAGTGTTCATCAAAAACATTGCACAACAAAATGTTTTGGTTCACCTTTTTTGTGGGGAAAAGAATTTTCTTAAGAACACAATTTGCTAGAGTGGTGTACAACTTTTATCACCTATACTATACAAAACAAGTTTATTGACTTTGAATGGTTAACCAAATTTATACACAGTAGATTTCAAAATGCCTGCATTATAGATTATTACAAAGGTTCAAACAATATTTTAAAACAGCATGGAAACCCTTCAAAAGTAGTCAAACTGAATGTAACAGTTTCATATTTGATAAGGAGATGAGGCAAACCTGACTGGCCACTAAAACTATTTACATTAATGTCTATAATTCATCCACCTGGGTGGAAAACATTAGCTTGTCCTTATTGTGGTAGATATGTACACCTAAGCCAGACATAACTATGAACTGATATTGTATTTACCCATCATAATGGTTCAGTTTTCTGATGTTAAACTCTCAAATACAGAAGATGTAATATGAAGATGTAATATTAAACACATTTGCTGTTTATGATGAAAAACTTTTTTCTGATAGCAGAAATAGATCCTATTTTCTGGTGAAAGTCATATATCTTTTTTTTCTTCACTTTATAATATCTCAATGCACCTACTTGCCTCCTTTGTAAATTCTTGTATCTTATTACAAAAAGTACAATTAACCATCCATAGTATTATTATCAGCGATTTTAAGTTAATGTGCACTTACATTTTACCGCTGATCATTATATTTTATATGAAAATAAGTGGACCCAACTCATACTTCATAATTACTGTAATACAAATGATTTTCTTTAAAAATGTTTTCACAATTTGAATAACTTTACTGTTATAATAACATGTGTTTGAAATGTTTTTATGCTTGTTACAGTATTCATTATAATTCAAAGCAAAAGTGAAATTTATTTTTAATGACTCCATTGAATAAGAAAGTACCAAAATAAAACATTATAATGGTAATCTTACTGGCTGTATAAGCACATATATCCCACAAATCTTTTCTGTTTTAACGTTTATTGATAGCAGCAAAACATGCGTATGCGTTTTTATGTT
Source organism: Dreissena polymorpha (assembly GCF_020536995.1). Classification (NCBI taxonomy): domain Eukaryota; kingdom Metazoa; phylum Mollusca; class Bivalvia; order Myida; family Dreissenidae; genus Dreissena; species Dreissena polymorpha. The sequence continues at coordinate 33,752,419 of NC_068366.1, read as the reverse complement.
ATTTATAAGACATTCAGCCAGTTAGTTGAAATCCACAATGACTCAACATCCTGACTAACAGAAAACAACAGAAATAAAACTGCGGATCACTGCACAGGATTTTTTTAATCATCCAAGTTGACCTTTTAATTTGCTGATCATGGCCTAAGATAACTTCATCTGACCTTCTGACCATGTAAGTCACTTTATCAATCGATCAATATGATCTGATAAAACACAAGGCTACTATTCAACCGAAACCAATTGTCCCTATTTGGTCATTCTTTATAATTTATTACCTTAGCAATACAAAAATGACTCATCGACAATTCTATAATGTACAGTGTCCACAATAACATAATTTGTTCTATTATATTGTGTTAAGAAGAACTGTAATTTAATAATTAGGTGTAAACTTATGATGATGATGATGATGATGATGATGATGATGATGATGATGATGATGATGATGATGATGATGATGATGATGAGGGGGAAACAAATAATGATGTTGGTGATGATGGTGGTGATGAAGATTACAATGCAGTGAAAAGAAATAATCACAAAACATTGATGGTGATGATAAAAGGAGAAAAAGATGTTGGAAGAGATGGATAACGTAACTTAAATCTTTCAAACACTATCAACTTACAGGAAGTTGAAGCAAATTCTCAAGAGTGAGTTCAGAACTACCTCTGCGCAATTTGAGAAATTCTACGAAACTTTCATCATCATCATATTTTTCGTCGAGTGTTCTGAAAATTGAATACATTTATGAACAATAAACATTCCATCACAAGCAAAATTTTGAAAGTTGCAAAAGTGAACTTAACAACAGCATTAAATGTTTAATATCATATCAACTTTTATTTCAATTTTAGCCACATCGTGTGAAAATGAGTCTTATAGCTCCAGGTCAGCCTGCGCAATTGTGCCATCTGATCAGGAGCGCAATTGCTTCTATAAAGTCGTGCAGGTTTCACAATATCAACAGAGGACTGCGAAGCTCCTTAGCAGTCTGTGAGAATTCGCAGGCTAGTCTAGTCTGAAGCTAAGCTGGTCGCATTTGGCATAAAACCCATTTTTGCATGCTGCAGGCAAGTACTTAAACCAAAGTCAGCCATAAGTGACTTTCTTATTTGTATTGTGTTACTTTTTTTTTTTAATATGTATGACGGTAAAGTTCATTTTGCATATGATAGTAAATGAACCGATCGGAAACCATCAAGAGCGTGAAGAAAGTACTCATCTGTCAGTTTCACACAGCAAGTCGGCCAGAAATGATAGTTATGAGTGTTCCCTAGCTTAATCATTTGTTGATATGTAAAACGTGAAAAAACAACACATTAATTCCGACAACAAAAGTCAAAGAAAATTCCAACAAATCATCGTAATCTAATTTACCAAACAAATATTGTACTACTGTATTCAAGAACAAAAGTACTCACGGTTTTATTGCATTAGTGTACTGCTTGGCATAATCAGAGTAGTGATTCCACAATTGTTTTGGAAACGAGTTACCTGAAAAAAAGATGATTTATTATAGGATATGCCGGAGGAACCAAAATTATTTTGAGGTTTTATAAACAACTTGAAATTTACTCCAATATATGGGCCATGCTCTGTGAAAGAGGGGTTTAATGCATGTGCGAAAAGTGTTGTCCCAAAATAGCCTGTGCAGTCCGCACAGGCTTATCAGGGACGACACTTTCCACCTAAACTGGATTATTGCTAAGAAGAGACTTTTAGTAAACGTAAAATACCATAAAAGCGGAAAGTGTCGTCCCTGATTACCCTGTGCAGACTGCACAGGCTAATATTGGGACGACACTTTGCGAACATGCATTAAACCCCCTTTCCACAGAGCTCGGCTCAGGTCTTAACATCCTCATCCAATCATCTTGCAGTATGTCCACTTTCTTGTCCTCTCAATATCCTTTAAACCTTTCGCTGATTTTCATGATCTCGCATCACATATTGATGGCTGCGAATGACACAATGTACAGAAGACATAGTCAGTCATGTCGACTCACGGTCTAGGTCGCACTTCAAGGTCACACTTCAAGGTCAAAAGTTTGAGCCTCTATTTTAAAGTCTGGTCCATATCTCCCATTTAAGTATTTCCATAAAACTTGGCTATCATGTTTCGGTCATTGAGACAATAAGCACAAGACAAGAGACAAATCAGACTGATTTACTGGCAAATTTAACAACACTAATCTCAGGGAATAGGAGATTAAGCTGCTTTTGTTAGCGATGTAATCTGCGAGCAGTTCAGCAATAAAACTAATCCTTTGTGTGCAAGATACACGCATGCACTCAATGAGGTGCAGCCACTTCACATCTAACATTCAACAATACATAACAGCTGATAACCATAAGCGTATTGCAGGTATCACTTATGTATTTACACTTAATATAATTGCTGCAAACATAATTGAAAAGGCTTTCACTTTTATGTCTCTCCTGAATCAAGATTTAGAGTTCGAAATGTCTGAGGATTAAACAAAACACTTCAGTTGCAATAAAGTTACAAAGATTTAAAGAGTGAGGATTTGCACAAAATGTAGTCAACGTTTAAATGTCACTTGTTGACATTTTCATTTAAACATGCTTTCTTTTGAGTCACATGTGAAGTATCATCTAAAACATCTTTAATATTGTATATATATTCCTGGGATAACTATCAGCAAATAGTCACCCCTATCATCGGCAACTTATCATCTAAGTAGTCATATGAGACACGCTATGGGAAAACAGGGCTTAAAGCAGTCCGCACAGGCTAATCAGGGATGAAACTTTCTGATTTTAAGGCATTTTTTGTTTAAAAGGAGTCTCTCTTTATCGAAAATCAAGTTTAGTAGGAAAGTGTTGTCCCTGATTAGCCTGTTAACACAGTTGGTGAAAGATATCATGATCTGGACAATAATGACGATAAACACAATGTTAAATTATTTTCATATCTGCATGGAGTCCATAGAAATTACATTTAATACCTTTTAAGCTGTAATTCTATATCTGTTTAACTTATTTAGAGGTTACAAAAGCCATATCAGATATTAGAATGTGGGATTTCCTCAAGTTACAAACATTGGACAGTTTTATTTCCATACTTAAACAAAAAAACGTCGGAGAGGGGTGATGCTCCCCAAAGTGTTTTTTGTCACAATATTGCACTATATATTCAGATAAAAGGAAAAGGGCACAGTAGTTGGGGGGACAAGAACTTTTTTATAGAAAATTTCAAAGGGCCATAACTCTGTGAAAAATCATCCGACCAGAACCAGCTGATAATAATGCACATCTCCTCTTGGTAGTGAAGCTTCCCATAAAGTTTCATTGAATTCCGGTCATAAGTTGCTGAGAAATAGCCCGGACAAAAATTGTGCACGGACGGACAGACAGACACACACACACACGGACAGACGAAGCGGCGACTATATGCTACCCCCAAAATTTATTTTTTGGAGCATAAAAACATTTCTATTACAACATTTCAGTGGTTTAATATGTTTCTGAATATAAGCCAGGTAAATGATAACTAGAGCTTGACGAATACCCCCACATTCCGCATTGACACAGAATATTTTGCAAGTTGTCTTCACAAAAAACAGCGGAAACCATGCCCAATGTTTAAAACGTACTAAGTAAACCCGTGACCTAGTTTTTGACCTGGCATGGCCCATGTTTGAACTTGACCAACACATCATCTGGATACAAGTTCTGACCAAGTGCGGTGAAGATCAGATGAAAATTTATTGAATTAGAGAGCGGACACCATGCTGAATGTGTAAAACGTACTAAGTGAACCCGTGACCTAGTTTTTGATTTGGCATGGCCCATGTTCGAACTTGGCTTTAAGATCATCAAGATAAAACTTCTGACCAAGTTTGGTGAAGATCGGATGAAAAGTACTAGTCAGAACTAGATCTTTGTCACAGACGTGATGAATACTCCACATGCAGCATTGACACAGAATATTTTGCATGTTGTCTTCACAAAAAACTGCGGACACCTGATGCTCAATGTTTAAAACGTACTAAGTGACCCCATGACCTAGTTTTTGACCCTGCATGGCCCAAGTTCTAACTTGACCTACACATCATCTAGATACAACTTCTGACCAAGTGTGGTGAAGATAGATTGAAAACTTCTTGAGTTAGAGAGCGGACACCATGCTGAATGTATAAAACGTACTAAGAGACCCAGTGACCTAGTGTTTGATCTGGCATGGCCCAATTGTTCGAACTTGGCCTTAAGATCATCTAGATAAAACTTCTGACCAAGTTTGGTGAAGATCAAATGAAAACTACTTGAATTAGAGAGCGGACACCATGCTGAATGTTAAAAAACGCATTAAAGTGACCCCGTGACCTAGTTTTTGGCCTGGCATTGCCATGTTCAAACTTGGCCTAGAGATGATAAAACTTCTGACCAAAACAAGTTCACTTTGTTTGCGGGGTATAATTAGAGAGAGGACACCATGCTGAATGTTAAAAAACGCACTTTGACTCGGCATGACCCATATTCAAACTTGACCTAGGCATCATCTTGATACAATTGGTCAATGTTTAAAACGCACTAAAGGACCCCGTGACCTAGTTTTTGACCCGGCATGACCCATATTTCAACTTGACCTAGACATCATCTAGATACAACAATTCTGACCAAGTTTGGTGAAGATCAGATGAAAACAACTTAAATTAGAGAGCGGACACTTAATACAGACCGACCGACCAACAGACAGACCAAGACCGACAGACAAGTTCACTCCTAAACTTCGTTTGTGGGGGTATAAAAATAAATGGGTAAAACCCTTACAACAGAATTTTGCAATTAAAAGGAATAATTATTAACAAAAACATTATTAAAACATCTGGATTCACAACCCAATATTCTCTATTAAAGAAAGCATTTTAAGGAAAACAAGAGATGTGTTCATCAGAAACACAATGAATGCCCCCTATTGTGCTGCTTTGAACTTTTTTTTTTTACCTTTAATCTTGAAGGATGACCTTGACCTTCCACCACTCAAAATGTGCAGCTTCATGAGAACGCCGCTTTGAAATTATTATTTTTTTCCTTTGACCTTAAACTTCCACCACTCAAAATGTGCAGCTTTATGAGAATGCCTCTTGGAACAAATTTTCGGACCTTTGACCTTGAAGGATGATCTTGACCTTGAACTTCCACCACTCAAAATGTGAAGCTTCATAAGATACACATGCATGCCAAATATCAAGTTGCTATCTTCAATATTGAAAAAGGTATGGCCAATGTTAAAGTTTTCGGACGGACAGACGCAATATATTTGACATTTAACCTTGAAGGATGAACTTGACCTTCACCTTTCACCACTCAAAATGTTAAGCTCCATGAAATACACATGTATGCCAAATATCAAGTTGCTATCTTCAATAGTGAAAACGTTATGGCCAATATTAAAGTTTTTGGACAGATGGACAGACACCATATATTAAGACATTTGACCTTGAAGAATGACCTTGACCTTCACATTTCACCACTCAAAATGTGCAGCTCGGTGAGATGCACATGCATGCCAAATATCAAGTTGCTATCTTCAATACTGAAAAAGTATGGGCCAATGTTTAAGTTTTCGGATGGACAGACGCCATATATTTGACATTTGACCTTGAAGGATGACCTTGACCTTGACCTTTCACCACTCAAAATGTTCAGCTCCATGAGATGCACATGCATGCCAAATATCAAGTTGCTATCTTCAATAGTGAAAAAGTTATGGCCAATGTTCAAGTTTTTGGACAGACGGACAGACACCATATATTAGACATTTGACCTTGAAGGATGACCTTGACCTTCACCTTTCACCACTCGAAATGTGCAACTCTGCGAGATGCACATGCATGCCAAATATCAAGTTGCTATCTTCAATATTGAAAAAATTAGGGCTAATGTTAAAGTTTTCGGATGGACAGACGCCATATATTTGACATTTGACCTTGAAGGATGACCTTGACCTTTCACCACTCAAAATGTTCAGCTCCATGAGATACACATGCATGCCAAATATCAAGTTGCTATATTCAATAGTGAAAAAGTTATGGCCATTGTTAAAGTTTTTTTCGGACGGACAGATTGACATACTGACTGACATACTGATTGACAGACAGTTCACCTGCTATATGCCACCCTACCAGGGGCATAAAAACCTATAACTCTGAGCTCGAACATATACTGTACGAATTAAAAGTTAAACTTGCAAACAAATATGCTCACTAGGAATTGGTATATTATACATCCAAATACATTATGCTATTAGAATGGGTCCCTGAAAGCAAAATTGGGCAAATTTGAGACTGTTTTGTTTCTCTTTGTGATGAAGCAGAAAGCTTCAATGTCCTCCATAAACATTTTGAAGCCTTTAAGGCACTTGGGAACTTAATTTGTTTTTGGATAGCTATTGCTATCCAATTTAAAAAGTTTCCAATTAAAACACCTGATTCAATAGTATGCTATAATGCTGTAATTTTACAGTTTTCGTAACACAAACCTAAACAAGAGGGCCATGATGGCCCTGAATAGCTCACCTGACTAACCTTGCTACATCAAATTAAATTCTATCAGGCCCATATACAATCCCAAACCAGATTTCATTAATTAATACATTCTGACAAAATTTCATTAAGACGTGATGAAAACTGTGACCTGTTTCATCTACACAAGGTTTTACTAGAATTTGCCTGGTGACCTAATTATTGACCCCAAATGACCCATATACGATCCAAAATGAGATATTATCAAGATAAACATTCTGACCATATTTCATGAAGGTCAGATGAAAACTATGCCTATATTGTCGTCACAAGGTTTTTCTATTATTTGACCTAGTGCCCTAGTTTTTGACTCCAGATGACCAAAATACAATACAATCCCAAATTTCATCAAGATAAACATTCTGACCAAATTTCATAAAGATTGGATGAAAACTGTAACCTCTATTGTCTACACAAGGTTTTTTGATTATTTGACCTATTGACCTAGTTTTTGACCCCAGATGACCCAAATACAAGCCCAACCCAGATTTTATCAAGATAAACATTCTGACCAAATTTCATAAAGATTGGATGAAAACTGTAACCTCTATTGTCTACACAAGGTGTTTTGATTATTTGACCTATTGACCTAGTTTTTGACCCCAGATGACCCAAATACAAGCCCAACCCAGATTTTATCAAGATAAACATTCTGACCAAATTTTATAAAGATTGGATGAAAACTGTGACCTCTATTGTCGACACAAGGTTTTTCTATTATTTGACCAAGTGACCTAGTTTTTCATCCCAGATGACTCAAATACAATCCCAACCCAGATTTCATCAAGATAAACATTCTGACCAAATTTCATAAAGATTGGATGAAAACTGTGAGCTCTGTTGTCTACACAAGGTTTTTCTATTATTTGACCTAGTGACCTAGTTTTTGACCCCAGATGACCCAAATACAATCCCAACCAAGATTTCATAAAGATAAACATTCTGACCAAATTTCATTAAGATTGGATGAAAACTGTGACCTCTATTGTCAACACAAGGTTTTTCTATTATTTGACCTAGTGACCTAGTTTTTGACCCCAGATGACCCAAATACAATCCCAACCCAGATTTCATCAAGATAAACATTCTGACGAAATTTCATAAAGATTGGATGAAAACTGTGACCTCTATTGTCTACACTAGGTTTTTCGATTTTTTTACCTAGTGACCTAGTTTTTGACCCCAGATGACCCAAATACAATCCCAACCCAGACTTCATCAAGGTAAATATTCTGACCAAAATTCATAAAGATAGGATGAAAACTGTGACCTCTATTGTCTACACAAGGTTTTTCTATTATTTGACCTAGTGACCTGGTTTTTGATGCCAGATGACCTAAATACAATCCTAACCCAGATTTCATCAACATTCTAACCAAATTTCATAAAGATTGGATGAAAACTGTGACCTCTATTGTCTACACAAAGTTTTTCTATTATTTGACCTTGTGACCTAGTTTTTGACCCCAGATGACCCAATTAAAATCCCAACCCAGATTTTATCAAGATAAACATTCTGACTAAATTTCATAAAGATTGGATGAAAACTGTGACCTCTACTGTCTACACAAACAAATTATTGACGGACACACGCACGCACAACGGACGCCGGACATCACACAGTCACATAAGCTCACCATGTCATTTTGTGACAGGTGAGCTAAAAACACACTCATTACACTAGCTTTTAACAAAAACATTAAGGTAATACTACAAAATATTGACATCAAACTGTCATTACATAATCTCAATTTAGGGCAAAATACTAAAAAAATTGCCAGGAAGGTAAAATAATCTGAGTATGTATCTATAATTAAAGTTATCGAGAAGTGTAACAGTAAGGTGCGAATTAAACTGTGTGTATGTTCTCACAAACATATGTCAATTAATTTAACTGTAACACCATTTAAGGATGTTTAACTCTCACCTTACTGATAATAGATTTAGATTTTCACACGAATTTAATACCATAAATGTCATCAAGGTGTTGAACTATGCTTAACTATGTAAATAGCTTGTACATCTCTTTAATCTTAATTAGGAATAATGACAATGCTGAAAACCTTAATATTAACTATAAGGTTACTGTCTAAAGGGATTTATACTTCAAGGCGTGACCATATTTTAATTAATGTTGCAAATATTTCTGTATCAAATGGGCTAAAACTAGTGTTAAGTCTTTAGTTAGTTCATAATGAAGTTTTATCAAGAGGGGGGGGGGAATGCATGGGCATGATGAAGATCTCAGAGACTAATACCAACTCATGACTGCTGGTAAAATGACATGAGCCTTGCCCAATAAAATTCCATAAAAGCGGAAAGTAATATCCCTGATTGTACAGGCTAATCTGGGATGACACTTTGCGTACATTAACCCCCTATTTCCCATGGCGTGACTCAACCATACCTGCAAAGTAGCCAGTCTGGTTAAATGATATATAGAAGGTAACAAGAAACTCCACCATTGTCAATTTAATTATTTTTTTGTTGCCATAGCAACCAGAATTCTTCACGTGGGAAAAAATTAAATGACGCTCATAATCACCATATTGCCATCTATCCATGTTTCAAGTTTCATAAAAAAATATGAAGAACTTTTAAAGGGATCTTTTCACGCTTTGGTAAATTGACAAAATTGAAAAAAGTTGTTTCAGATTCGCAAATTTTCGTTTTAGTTATGATATTTGTGAGGAAATAGTAATACTGAACATTTACCATGGTCTAATATAGCCATTTTATGCATCTTTTGACGATTTGAAAACCTAAAAATTATAAAGCGTTGCAACGCGAAACGATTGAATAATTTGGAGAGTTCTGTTTTTGTCGTTAAATTTTGTGAAACTACGAAGATTGCTTATATAAGGTAAAACATACATCAACCAGTGTAATCGGCGGAATAGCTCAGTAGGTTAAAGCGTTTTTACTTCAGGACTCTGGCAGGACTCCAGGGGTCACTGGTTCGAAACCTGGTCCGGGCAATGTTCTTTTCCTTTTTTTAATTTTATTCTTGATTTTTTACTGGAGCTTTTACGATCCAATGTTTACATTTATCGATATAAAGCATTTGATGAATTAGTTAAAAAATGCCAAATTCTGTGAAAAGGCCCCTTTAAAGTTATCGCAGGATCCCGAAAAGTGTGAAAGTTTCACTGGTAGTGGCTGGTTACCCATTCCAGCAAGTAGATGTGAAAAGCAAATATTTATCAACTTTTCATTCTTCATGTTAATGTCAATTGATCAACATAACAATCAAATGCACTTCTGGCTATTAAAGGAACCAATAATAGCAAAACTTGAAATAATGGTGGGAAATATGTATATAGCTGCTGGTGAATGACAACTGACCTCTCTCTTAAAAGTAATTTCTGAAATGCCATTTTACACTGGATAAACTAAATGTTAGACCCCTTTATTTTTTATCTTAATGCACAAATAGCTATGCAAACTTGATCAAAATAAAAAAAATTAGTTTAAGAATTAATCAATAATTATAATTCACAATTAAAGAATGTTTTATTGTATGATTTGAACTGCACAGACTCAGTAACATAATGAAAGAAAACTCTAGATTAATTTACCAGATATTTGGATAAATGGATGCAAACTTAATTTGAACATCGATGTTGTTAAACAACTTAAAGGCGTGTTGCTAGTTTTTATATTACCGTAATGCTTTTGGTTGTTTTAAAGATTATTATAAGTCAGATTAAAAAGTGATTATTTAATTTATATTTCAAAGAGTAAAAAATTGCAGTGAAAATCATCAATTATTTTCACTTTTTTTTTCTTTGAAAAGACACTCTTTTTTTTTTGACATCTTGACATCCTTATTCCAAGGAAATGCTCCAGTTAAACTCTTAAAAATGTAAATTAACCATCAAATGGTGGAAAGAGCAATAAATAAATAGAAAATGTGTTGGTTTTTGACATATTATTGATTTTTGATCACTTGTCATCATAGATTAATACAGTCAATCTTGTGGATGCGACCACCTGAATTATTAGCAACCTTTGACTTATGAGACCACTTTGAATTCCCCCCAAGCGCTTATCACTCTAATTTTGATATTGTATTAAGCAACTTCTGTCTTACGCGAATGTGACCGCTGATTTTCCAGTATTTTGATGTCCAAATATTGGATTTAGCGACCACGCGGTGGTAAAATTCGAAAATCTGTTGATCGTTTAAGGACGAATTTGATCGCCTATTTATCGTCAGTTTGACGTAATCAAAGGAAAGTCGCTACCTGTCAAAAAGCCATAAAACGACACTTTCTCGCCGATAAAATTGGCTTCCTTTGTCAAACGAAACATGCTAATCCAATCACGTAATAGCACGTGCATAGCTCTGCCTTTTGAATCATTTACTGAGAACGAAGGTGAAGTTAACAGTTAAGTGCAATACCTGAAATGCGCTGATATTGAAAACGTGGTTTACTCATGCTCAATACCAATTATTTGCAATCGTAATTACTCAGCATAAGCTTTTCAGCAATGAATACATTTGTCTCGGCTTAATCCGTGACAGAGCGAGTAGTTCCGATATACCAACTTCCTGTACATTAAAAAAAAAAGGCGTACATTTGTGTTTACGAAATTCTTAAAACACATTTATCGTCAAATACGGCAACAGTGTGTTGTTGGATTATAACTAGTTATAAAGTTTCAAGGTAATAATATCTTTAACTACACTAATTTCTGGATTATTTTATATAATATAAATGTTAAACAAGACAGTTGTGTCACAGAATTGGTCTATGAATTTGAAACTGACAATGAAATTACTTAAGAGCTTAGTTTTTTTTAAACTTATAATTCATTAAGAGACCACTTTTGGTTACTCCCTTTTGTGGTCTCTTATTACAAAATTGACTGTATATAAATTCTGTAATCAGACTTAAATTAAAATCAATAATATACCCATAACAACAAACGTTACCTTTTTATTAATGTCAAACTTTTACAGCAGATTGAGGCAGAACTTGCATAATACATCAACAAGGAAGTTTGCTTTTTGCAGTGTTAAAAATTTAATATGTAATAAATACTTTACAAATTGTTACTCTGTGTGATAAAATTGGTTAATTTCATCACCAAACATCAGAAACTGTATCAGGGCATTTGACAGTTTTTAGACAGATTAAGATCTTTATTGCCTTATTATATACAAGTCACATTAATAGGTTTACTAATAACAATATGTTTAAAAATGTATCTGTACATTTACTGAACCTTTATTTAAATATACTTAAGAATTAAAAATAAACATACCATGTAAATGAATATATTTACTTACATCATATTTTCGATATATCCACTCATACATAATGTACACTAACCAATTACTATTCAACTTCCTATCTATAACCCCAATTACTATTCAACTTGCTATATCTATAACCAATAAATACAAATGTGAAAATACTATGTCTTTTATTATTACTGGCTATCAAACAATATTGAAAATTAGTTCCGTTGGTTCCAATGTTCACTTTACTGCACACACTTAAAAATTATTTTATATCTTAAGTTAAATAGATTATATAATCGCAAACACACATAATTTATTAATTATTTGTTTCACTTTTAGCCTCTTCCATTGTTTGCATGTCTATTTAATATAAGCACCCGAGAGAAACATCCCACTTCATAATACATCCATGCCTGTTAAAATGTGAAATTGAATTTTCTCCTGTGGATCATATTAAAATTCAATACTTCACAGTTCACTAAGCACTGCATTAAAGGTTTAGTAACATCACATCTGCCCTGTTACCCTTCTGACCTGTGATGGCCGAAATCTGCCTGGTCAATTGTCCATCAGTTAAGATGACTGATGACCCATGGTGTGATGATAGGTATCACAATGCAGTTATTGTGATCATGGTTAACTTTTGACAGGTTTTTACTGACAAATTGGCAAATGAAACAGACACAGCTTCAAGATGAAGAGTATTTTGAGATGCTATTGAGAGTAAACAAGTGTTAAACCTAAGGGATACATTCTGGGAAAACTTCGCTCTAAGCATGTGCTTTAAGTGTCATCACAGATTAGCGTGTACAGCCTGCACAGGCTAATCAGGGAAAACACTTTCTGCCTTCACTGGATTTTTGTTTTAAAGAGACATTAAAAAAAATCCATTAAAGCGGAAAGTGTCAACCCTGATTTGCCTGCGCACATCGCACAGGCTAATCTGGGATGACCTTCTATGCACATGCATTAAGGCCAGTTTTCTCAGAACAAGGCTGTGTTACACCATCTCTTGCATCACCAATAGTCTGGTTTTAAATGAAAACAACTTGTTCTATGTGTAAGTTATTTCCATAAAAAGAAAAGTTACATAAGTTTTGCTAGCACCTGGAAAAATAGTTTTTCTTGAACCTTATAGATTTCATTTTTTTATTATTATCAATTTTTTTTATCCCTGGCTGTGTATGATTATATTGTTTTTTACTTGTGTACCATACTTTTCATTAAAAAAAAACACTAAATGGTATGACTATTATTTATATGCCTATGCAAATGCCCAATTATGCACCAGCTGTTAGTTTTAAATCTTAAGTAATATGTAAACGTTTTATTATAATAATAAAACACTCATTTTGAACAGACGAGCCAAATATTTAAATGAAACGGTCACTTTACAGTTTTCTTTATATGTACACATTTGCTATTCAATACTGGATCTAACAGCTGAAAATGAAATACTCTATAACATTGAAGCACTTCAGATGCAAATAGACACCTTCAAAAGTAAGAGCTCTTGAGGACAGACTGTTTTCCTAAGGAATCAACAATAGAAGCACAGAATGCCAGAAGTGTGTCAACTCTCAAACATGTCAAAGGGACCTGAATAAAAACCGTAACCGTAACAAGTTGGTTGGTCCAATTATTGGTGAATACTTTGAACAATCAAGCGTGAAGTGGTGAAATGAGTCATGTGAGCAGTTTTATTTCACATGAACAACTATTAAATGACAATTCTTTTACCAAGTAAGTTTATATTACACTTTCAGCGCAATTAAATTTACTGTATATTCATGGAATGATTTTCACACTCGGAAAACATCAATAAAGTTGTGTAAAATCAAATAATCTATATGAGTACTCTATGGTTCAAGTTAATTACACACCACTTTACCATAAGTAATGATTGTTTTTTGTATTTTTGAAAAATGTCATTTAATGAATTTCCTAACGCAACTTAAATGTTATAAAAATGAAGTAAAAATAATATGCAAAAAATAATGCGTTACCACGGCATCATGCAGTCTTTTGATTTTGGTTTAAACGCCATGTCGGTAAAACAAATTTTTGCTAAATTATTGATGTAAAGCATTACAAACACTTTATTATTTTTCCAATTTTGATTGATGACTTAGTATCGATAAAAACTTCTATTTTTAGGATTTTTCTAAGGCAGGAGTACTATTTTTTCAAATTGTTATCACCATTTAATTCTGTACCAATAACAGTATTGTAAGACTTTTGTCTTAAGTTGAGTTTAAAAATATAACTAACAAGAAATGTGTCCACAGGACACAGATGCCCCCAACAGTAACTTTGTCACTACATAAAAGTATAACTGTGTAAACGCTTGGTAGAAGTTATTAGCTTTTTTCAAATCCTAAACGCAGATTTCGAACCTAAACGCGGACCCTAAGTTCAAGGTCAAGGTCACAGGGGTCAAAATTTGTGTGCGTATGGAAAGGCCTTGTCCATTTACACATGCATGCCAAATATGAAATTGCTATCTGAAGCGACATCGAAGTTATGAGCATTTTTCGAAATCTAAACGCAAAGTGTGATGGACAGACGGACGGACAGACGAACGGACAGTCCGATCACTATATGCCCTCCTTCGGGGGCATAAAAATGTCTTAGAATATCAAAATAAATCAGAAAGCCACATAAACTAGAGAGCGGACAACATGCTTAATCCTTGAAATGCACTAAGTGACCCTGTGACCTAGTTTTTGACCCGGCATGACCCATAATCGAACTTGACCTAGATATTGTCTTGATTATAGTAACAACTTCTTACCAAGTTTAGTAAAGATCAGATGAAAACTACTTCAATTAGAGAGTGGACACCATGCTAAATCCTTGAAATGCACTAAGTGACCCAGTGACCTAGTTTTTGACCCGGCATGACCCATATTCGAACTTGACCTAGATATTGTCTTGATTCAACTTCTGACCAAGTTTAGTAAAGATCAGATGAAAACTACTTCAATTAGAGAGCGGACACCATGCTAAATCCTTGAAATGCACTAAGTGACCCCGTGACCTAGTTTTTGACCCGGCATGACCCATATTCGAACTTGACCTAGATACTGTCTGGATACAACTTCTGACCAAGTTTGGTAAAGATTGGATGAAAACTATTTGAATTAGAGAGCGGACACAAAGTGTGACTGACGGACAGTGCGAAAACTATATACCCCCTTTTCTTCGAAATGGGGGCATGATAAAGTCCTGTTGTAGTGAAAGACTGCACAGGCTGATCTGAGACGACACTTTACATAAACGCATTAAGCCTCATCGTCCCAGAATGGGATTTGAATCCCTGCTGATACAATTTGTTATTATCACTTACCAATTTTAGTGCTGGTGGTGTCCCAGTGTTCTACTGCATCACCCAACTGAAAAACATTACAAACTTGGTTAGACAACATATGAACAAAGACTTTACACTTAGGCTTAAAAAAATTAATGTTGTGGTTCCGGTCATCTGACCCTACCTAGGAAAATGCGCCGACCCTAAAGTTTTTATTGACCCTGCCGACCCTAAACTTTTTTTACCGTTTTCTGGTAGGATAAATATCAAAGCGATATCGACTTAGCCGAAAATTGTGAGAGCCGCTTTATGATCCTCTGTCAATTACGTCATGTATCTCTTTACCCACCAAAAGCCCGCCTTAAGGCGGATATTCGTTGTTATTGGTCAATGAGAGCACACGCTTTAAATGAGCGATATCACTTGTAAGCAGTCATACCTGTACCTGCAGTAAAATCATGCAGATGACGAGTGACGTAATTTTCATAAGTGTGTGATTTCATGGCAGTTTGTTGGCTTTGGCTATCTAACACACTCATCAGTCCCTAGAGTGTACACCTCCACGATGAAATCTCGTCCACTTACTTAGAAGACAGATAATGGCAACCGGGTGAAATCCTCGTGGATATTGTGCATTTCATGCATAATATGGTCAAAACATTTATTCGACACGTAATGCTCTTTAACAAATTATCGTTGAATTAATTACGCATAACTGTAAATGTTTCGTCTGATTCTCAAATGAGCATTATTCAATTTGTAATCTGAAACACTCTTCCGAATTTTAATGCTAACGCGACATAAACAAATTCTAGTGTCAAATAAACAGTGCCTTATCATTTGTATAAATAAAAAGTGCGCAAAAATTATGCAGACATGTAGAACATCGCATGGAAAGTGTGGATGAATTTTGTGTTGTATAAAAAATGATCATCACGTCAGGCCATTTACGCGTGTTCAGTGGAAAAAATCCGCCCCGATTGGACGTTATCTCTTCACATCTTTATATAGTAACAAATGCCAAAATTTATTTGATACTTTAGTGAATGGGGAATGTTTGTGTTTCTTGAAATTCTTGAGCACTTTTATCGTATTTACCAGAATTTGCTATATAACTGGAATATACGGGATTATCGGGTAATGAGTAGCGACGGGAAAAGCAGTAAGTATATGCAGTAATAGATAGAAAGTATGGTTGATACGGAATCGATCGAGACGGAATTATGCGTATCTATGCGGGAAAGGATAAAACACTTTTTTCAAATGTCGTTATCAACGACGTCATTGCTGTTTTTTTCTTGAAGAGTCATATCGCACCAAATAACTGCATTCACTCTACAAATGTAATAGAACTAACGTATGGAGGGTGCAGCCCATATCCCCCCCCCCCCCCCCCAGCACTGGGTAAGTTTCATGCGATCGTGAGTGGGTGGGGTAAAACAGTGATTTTTTTTTTAACTTTCAATTACGTGATTTAATAACATTGATATACTGTTTAAGCAAGTTGCATTCATTGCGTTCATACACCCGTATTAAACTTAGTTTTTGGGCATAAACCGGAATCGTGGTGGTTGTTCTGTTGGTTTTTATCATAGGTTGAATATCACCTGGCTGGAAAAAAAGAGTTGTTAAAATGATAAATATACAAACATCACTACACAATAATGGGAACACTTTTCTATGGTGTACATAGAGGTTTTATGTGAAAACCATCAGCATAAAATGACTTTTAAAAACAGTCTGGAGAAAATAAAAAAATAAAATAAAAAACAAAACAAATCGACCTACCCTTCCTAGAAATTTTGGCCATGTTACCACAACCGCAACATTATTTGTTTTAGGCCTTAGTTGAAGTCAATTAAAACAAAGTCTCGCCTGGTTCAAAAATAGATATCATCAACTAGGTCGATGTACATTATAAGGGATAAACATCATCAACATAAGGTAAAAGTACAGAGAAAAATATCAACTAGATAACAATACAGAGAGATAGATAGCATCAACAAGATCAAATTACACAGAGATATATTCCATCAACTAGGTCAAAGTACAGAGAGATTGATATCATCAACTAGGTGAAAGTTCAGAGAAATTATGATATTATTAACCAGGTCAAATTACATAGGAATATAGGACATTAACTAGGTCAATAATTGGTCAATTACTACATAGAAATATGTATCTTCAACTACAGTAATTACTATAAACTTTCAGACACTCCAAATCTTAGGATTGACCTGTTGTTAGCAAACAACGATTATTTTTTTTGTATCTCTTAATTTTCGCACATACAGGTTTCCATCCATAATTAATGACTTTTAAGATTTGGTAAGTTTAATTAACAATTTTAAAACACTTATTTTTGTGTCCATAAACTTGTGGACACCTATATATTATAAATAGTTTTTCTATCTTAATTTTCTGACACAAACTGTTATTATATTTTTTAAGTGTCCGTAAACTTAGAATAATTACGATAGATCAAATAACCTTCAAGAGAGTATAATCAGACAACATCTAATAAGTCAAAATAGGTAAGATGGAGTTATTTCTCATGCTCTTATTTGCAATGGTTTCTATATATTTTTTTTTTTTATTAAAAACCTTGTTTAGGATTTAAAGCGAATATAGATTATTACTTTCTTATTAGAATATATATCATCCAGTGCTTTTAATGAATACAATTATCAATCATCTATTGTGTTGCTGACAGCCGCGGTGCATCCGAAAATTTGTAATTCTAATCAGCCTTAATTGATTGTATGTTGTGATTGTAAACTCATCAAAGACGGATCAAGGTTTGTCACAATTAACCGATGTATGATTTTCTGTAACATGCATTAAAGATAAATATACATTATTCATATCTTCTGTGATAATTATGAGCATCATGAAAATGCAACATGTATTGAGAGTTCTCATTTCAGTTTTGGATTGTTAAATATCACATATTTTTACCATTGAGAATCAATTTGAAGTTGTAAGACCATTCATTCAAAGCAAGATCATGGTTCCTACGATTATAATGATCATAATTCAATCATAGGCAAAGTAATCATCCTAAATTGAAAACAAAGAGGCCCATGAGGGCCTGAATCGCTCTACTGGCTGTAATCAATAGGGCCCTTGATTGTATTAAACAAACAGACCCAAAATGGGAAATTCATCGAATAAACAAGAACAAACGTAAAATTTAAACTTCAAATGGCTCCTTTTCAACAATAAGTTGGACAAATTTTCTTCACTCTCAATGGGGTTCTGGCCCTTGATGATATAAAACATCCGTTGAAGTTTCAAAAGGATAGAACTTTATATGTAAACAAACAAGAAATGTGTTTGTCTGAAACACTATTTCCACTTCTGCGCCGCTTTGATTTGGGTTTTTTTTACCTTTGACCTTAAAGGGTGACCTTGACCTTTTACCACTAAAAATGTGCAGCTCGATAAGATACACATGCATGCCAAATACGAAGTTGCTATCTTCAATATTGCAAAAGTTATGGCAAAATATCAAAGATTTTCATTTTTTTGACCTTTGACCTTAAAGGATGACCTTTACCTTTCACCACTCAAAATGTGCAGCTCCATGAGATACACATGCATGCCAAATATGAAGTTGCTATCTTCAATATTGCAAAAGTTAAAAGATTTTCATTTTTTTCTCAAATTCAAGGGAAGATAATTCTGGACTTATAACTCCGATATTGCTCATTTCCAATAGGGTTTGACTCCTCATTCAGATAAAGACACTGTGCAAGTTGGGAAATGATTGGATGAAAACTGTGGACTTTATTGCGTAAACAAGCCTTATTTAACAATTTTCTCAAATTTAAGGGGAGATAATTCTGGACTTTTTACTCTGATATAACCCATTATCAATAGGGTTCGAGTCCTCATTAATATCAACACACTGAACAAGTTTGAAAAGAATTGGATGAAAAATGTGGACTTTATCGGATAAACAAGAAAAAGTCTAACACACACACACACACACACAATCACACAGACAGACAGACGGACACCATGCCATCCCATAAGCTCTTCTGGCCTATGGCCAGTAGAGCTAACAATACAAAGCTGTCTGATATTTACTGTTTCCCTTCATATCCCTTTATATGATATTGTGCATCAAAGTTTTATTTAAGTACATGTATATGGTTTATCTTTCCTACAGAGATTTTCAAGTTAAACTGTGAAACTGGCTAACTTAAATAAACTCTACTTACGCTATAACTTTTTGTCAGAGCTTTTGTTTTCTCTTTTCTATCAGATTGCAGAGAATATGTCTTACTGCGACTGAACGTTCTTTGCAGCTTGCGTTGCATTGCAATGACTTTTTACAAATTTGCACAGTAAAAATTGCTTTCTTCAAAATTTACACATAATGTAGCACAGTGTTGATGCTTGCAAAAAAAAACAAAAAAACACTTCTGGTGACTTTGAAACAACTATGTTCTGCTTTACTCCAATTAAACTTGAATATCCATAATAAGCCATGATTAGTCACTGTTTGATGTACAATAATTTGTGACTAACACATTTTAATATGTAGTACATGCATTTTTTTACTATTTATTCTTTTCAAGTGTAAACTATCTGTAAACAATATTAAATATTATTAACATTTCTTTTGAGCACAAATGTCATATTTCACAAGCAAATCAATATGCAATATTTTCAACATTTAATTTCATTGCAATGTCACATTTCACATGCAACTAAAAGTAATTATTACAAATGAAATTTTAATTTTATGAAATTTGAAAAGAACCACTTGTCTCCAAATATTACCGCAGAAAACTTTTTCGAATTACTTTCCTGTGTCACAAAATTAATAACTGCCTGATTGAACCCCAATGCTGTCAACGACAGCTATTTTAGCTCTGCAACATTTAATCTACACTATGTGGCCTATCAAGTGTATATATCACATTATATTTAATGTACACACGCATCCTCATACTACTTGAACATTTTATTTTCAATCAGCTTGACAGCGTCACCCATTTAAGGACAGATCACGCCTTGTTCATACTTTTATGATCTTCATGTGTCAGAATTTTCACGTTCACTGACATGTTACCACTTTACATTCAATAAGTTTATGCACTCCTCAATCAGTAAATGTTTGTGATGATTTTGTATAATTTCTAAATTTTGCTTAATATCCTAAAATCTGTTATCAACAATTTTGACTCCACCTTTTCAAACAGACATTAAAAAAAAAATTATTTAAAACTATTTGTTAAACTAAACTATAATTTTATTTCATTAATATATTACATCTTATAAATTAATCTAATAGATATATTTAAGATTTTTTTTATAAACCAAACAGAACTGTTTCACCTGAGTAACACCACAACATTAATTAAACAAATTAACAGTTATGCACACCTTACGGCAATCAGTGGTAATAAATCATGCGTCTTCGTACATGTTAAATCCCTAATTAAACAATAATTCATCAATGAATGACTAACGGTCCTGCTTCCTTCGTATCTTTACATTCCAAATGCACGGTTACACACACACACACACAAACGCAAACAGCAATTTCCTCTTTAATTTTTTCTAAACCTGATCCTTTGCCCCGAGTATTGAATTTAAATGCTCTGGTTAACCGATTGTGCCACAAGAATCAGATAAATTAAATATTGTCATGAAGCAAGAAATCAAATTCTCCACATGACCATCAGCACGTATCCGATCTGTCTTCAGTTACTTCACAGAACCATCAGACATAATACAACTGATCATCTTTCTTCAATATCGTTTGACAAAAACGAAGGAACAACCACAACTCAAAATTGTGGATACCACAATAATGTGAAAAGATGCTGTTTTTTTAATATTTGTAAACATACAACCATAAACACCTGATCCTTATTTGAATTGTTGTGGGGGGTTTTCTGCTAAATTTGAATATGTATAGCATACTGGTTGAAAATGATATCACAAAAAACATACAGATTTAAAAGGTCCAGGATATGAAATGTTTGTAGGTTTGGATCTATCAAATGACACTTATGAAGAAAAGGTTTTATAAATTCAACTGTTCAGGAATTGTTGAGCCTTTTTACAAGTTTAAATATGCAGTTAAATGCACCAACAAAAATATTTGTTTAAACTCATTTGTGATTTTATTATTGACAGAGTGCACGGTTACGCTGATGGATTGGAAAATATTTCACGGCTCATAATCAAACACAGATCCAAATCAATTAAAAATTGTTCTTTTCATAACAAATGTAGTAGTCTAGGATGTTACAAAAACGTATTTTATTGTACAATTTGTATGAGGGTTTCTCATATATAACCAATTAAAAATTTGCCTTTAGCGTATCATATATAAACACATGGCAATATCACATTCCAAACATACTCAAAACTTCCTCATACTTTGATACTCTGTTGCTCATTTTTTGTGGACATAACAAAATCATAAAAGCTGGGATGAAGAATACCAAAGTTGCAGTTATATCTGTTTTAACGAGCCAGACAATTTTACATTAAAAGCATGATTTTTTGCACTTCTTGCATATATTTTTTTGTTTGTATTAATTCTTATATGATTATTTACAGATATCAAGAACCTATAGACTTGAATATATTAATAGATAGATAAAATATGGGTTTTTCTCCAAAACTATGTGACGACCCAAATGTGTTGCAAATAGTTCTGCATAATTAAAATGCATAATAAACACATCTATATATTAACATTTATAATTACAATACCCACAAAATGTACAGATATATTTAACAATTAATATGATATCATTGGCTTAATTTTTATTTCAGTTTTTGTATTGTTTGTTATGTTTGAAAGATGACAGTTTGAATAAACTTTGAAGCTAGCAGGGTGGAGTGTATATAAGTATAATTATTGTAATTTATTATCTCTAAAGAAACACAATTTTTCAGTAATTTCTTGTGGAATACCCATAGTCAGGAGTAGATGCATATGGAACCAGATCATTTTTGCCTCATGCTTGTGATGCCTGCGCATCTACCGGTATTCTACTGACCATGGGTAAATATCTAATATTATCCCTTTTCTACTTAGATACGTATTTTGATGCATTTGTAGGCCCTTAAAAAGTTACTTTTTATTATAGACCTTTCTTACTAGATTCATGTTTTAAAGGCTTCATTTCCAACTCTAAGATACTGATGAGCAGCATACAGCATAAAACCTGAACAGACTGCAAGTTACTCGCAGGCTGTTCTGGTTTTATGCTGTTTGCACATAGCCATTTTCACTTAATTTGCTTCTGGGTGGGAAAGTGTTAAACTATGATAGATAGATATTATTAAACATTATTTTTTTAACCTAATTTGTACATCACAAGCTGCAGTTTTGTTAAATTGATAATTTGTAATTATTTATGAAATATTTAAGACTCACTGTTATTTCTATAAAAGGTCCAGATTAAATGATAAAATATCACATTTCCTGAACAATACTGACCCCAAATGTTTGACCTGGAAAGTCATTTGGCAATCAAAAGCAAATGGTATACCCGTTAGGCAATAGAAAATAATTAACTAGATTCTCATCCAAAATTTGGGGAAAATTGGGGCGGGTGGGTTGGTTTTATTTTTTATTTTTCATTTTTTGTGTTGGACTTATATAAAAGTAATGAAATGTTCACGAATTTGTTGGTATACATGCATAACGCCTATATGTATGTATGTATGTAAAATCATAAAGAATAAAAGAAATACATTATCAAAATTTTACTATTGTGTTTTATTTTACCCTTTTAATATCATGTTAAACATATTCTGACATTCAATAAAACATTGACTAGACAAAGTATTCAAGAAAAATATAAATCTGTTACAGAACCCTTTAAATTATTTTTTCAGTATGACTAGATATTATTGATTAAAACGACCTGCTATGTGAATATGCTTTAAGCCCTCCTGCTATGTGAAAATGCTTTAAGCCCTCCTGCTATGTGAAAATGCTTAAGTCTTCCTCCTATGTGAAAATTCTTTAAGCCCTCCTGCTATGTGAAAATGCTTTAACACCCTCCTGCTATTTGAAAATGCTTGAAGCCCTCCTGCTATGTGAAAATGCTTTAAGCCCTCCTGCTATGTGAAAATGCTTAAATGCCCTCCTGCAATGTGAAATTCATAAACTGACACTCCTGCTATGTGAAAATGCTTTAACACCCTCCTGCTATGTGAAAATGCTTTAAGCCCTCCTGCTATGTGAAAATGCTTTAAGCCCTCCTGCTATGTAAAAATGCTTTAAGCCCTCCTGCTATGTGAAAATGCTTTAAATTCCCTTCTGCTATGCTCCCAGTCTCTGATGTTGATGAGGCTTCAACAAACTTTTAAATGACTGAAACAAGGTGTAACAATCATCAGTATGAGAGTGTTTGAATACAGAATTCATGTTGTTAAAACAATTAACTCACAAAGAATATTTATACATGGCGGAAACTAAATCATTTAATCAAGACTTCAAAGTTTTAATGATTTTATAGGAAGAAGAAAAATAACATATTTTTGCTGACAAAGACCACATTTAAAATTGTTCAATGTCGCAAGCCGGGAATAAGCATGTCGGGAATAACAAAATTAACATATTGTACAGAACATTATGGCAAGGAAAAGGTAAAGTACAAAGCAGTTAAAACGACGCAAATCAGGATTAACATAACATGCTTTCCCGTCAAGAATGTACTTTAACTTTAACAAAGACAGATTTGAACACATATCACGGATATTGACGGATGCGCTAGCACATTTTCCCCTTTATTGTCAAATAAGGTTTTATTGTATTAATTTTACATCTTTGTAAAAAAAAATGTTGCTTTTCCTTTATTTTGATCAAATCAATTAAATCTATTTTCGTCAAAGCCCCACAGAACTCAAGTGACATCATGCTTTGAAATTTTACTATTATCATAATAATACATGAAATATAGAATAAGAAATAGAATAACAAGAAAACAGTTTTTATCACAAAATGTGTAAATAATTCATAAATAGTATTATAAGTAAATGCATATAAGAAATATATATGTCTTGTTTTACATCTTATTATATCTTCTTAATTAATAAAATTTGTAACACAATGTATAAAAAGTTATTGTTTAGACTTGTTAATAAACATTTTTTGTCAATATCATCAGGCAATACAAGAAAAAACAAATCAACCAAATCCATTAATCAAGGAGGCCATTGGATCATTATGGTTAGTGTGGCGGGTTAGGGATGAGGGGGGGGGGGGGGGGGTGCGCACTTTATTTGTGTGTGAACAGTGTTTTTTTCCACCATTTTGAGAATATGACTGGGTCCCTTTAGAATCTGCGGCCTTTTGACTAAAATTGGGAAATAAGTGAGTTGCCATTTTGCTCAAAAATGCTTGAAATTGAGACTAGAAGTGTGTTCAGTATTATTTAAACTTAAAAGTTGAACTTATATTGCTCGATGGGAGATGAACAAACTGTTGAAATATTAAAAAATGTATATATTTTTGGAAACCTTCAATTGGGAATTTTTAGGTCCCATTTGGGGAAAATATATCCCTTACAATGCGGGAACCGAACTTTTAAGGCCTTTGCAAACAGTTTGGATCCAGATGAGACGCCACAAAACGTGGCGTCTCATCAGGATCCAAACTGTTTGCTATTCTGATAGTATTTTTTGAAAAAAATCGAAGAAAATGCTAATTTTAGAAATTCAGCAGACGACATTTTAGCAGAAGACAAATTTCCCAGCATGCAAAGGGATATACTGTTTTCCATTCATGGGGAATGAGGCTGAATCCCGGACCAGACTTTATCGTGAAAAATAGTACTGGTGTAATTGTAATGAAATCAAATTACTCAAGTTTGAATTGATGTTGCATAATATTATGTTAATTTCATTTTTGTATACATATTGTTCACAAGATATGCCAATGCACCTGCAGTTTTGGAATCCTATACAAACCTGTGAAATTTAAATCTAGACCATAATTTGAGATCATATTTCATAAATTTGTCTTTTAGCAGAAAAAATAATACAAGTACTGTTGCATTTTTTGTTACAAAAATATATTGATTTTTTGTTAGTTTTGTTTAGGCCACTCCAAATTGATTTGTTGGTCTACTGATTTTTTTGAAAAAAAGTTGAAATTTTTTTTTTTTTGGAAACAGGAAAATTTTCGAGCGAGCAAAGAGCGAAGAATAAAAAAAAATCACAGTTCGATAGAAAAATATTGCATTAACAAGAGATACAGGTTTAAACAACTATAGTTTACATTCAAATCAATTCTTATACAAAGAAAAGAATCTATGTGCAAACAAGCAATACTATATCTATGAGTTTAATACTTTTTAAATAAAAATGCACTAAAATTAAGTTTCAGAACTTAACTTTAAAATGTAGAACACATGTTTAAAGCTAGTGTTTTCATATCAGGAATAGCATTACTTGTATGTTTTAATTAAACATCTTTTAATGCAATTAGTAAAATAATGTATATTTTAAAATTGAATAACTCTTCCATGAAGATTCTGCGCTGTTATATGAATTTGCAGCCGCCAAAGCTTCCGATATGATTTCATGTCGGAACAATGCTACAGC
Organism: Dreissena polymorpha; assembly: GCF_020536995.1. NCBI lineage: Eukaryota > Metazoa > Mollusca > Bivalvia > Myida > Dreissenidae > Dreissena > Dreissena polymorpha. Next base: position 33,726,714 of record NC_068366.1, on the reverse strand, counting down.
AAGTTGACATTAAACGATATAGGAGTAAGTTGCATATGACCTTTGACCACGAAATATAACCATATCATTGAAGTGAAGGACACATGTCTACCTACTGCTGCTTATATTTGTTTGAAGTTTTCTGTAGTAAAAGCTGTGAAAAGGTATGCCATGTTGCAAGCTGTGAAAAGGTATACCATGTTGCAATAGCACTTGAAGAGGGACAATCATCAAAATGATAATGACAGACATTCGGACAAAGGCCATGCATCTAATCCATTGTCGATACTTTATTTTAAAAAGGGCATATTGATGGCTACTCGCTAGTACGGTATTGTATTTTTCTGAAATAAATGTATACATTACAAACAACTGTTTTGATGTTTCTAAAATACACAGACCTAGCTGTAAAACATGCTCCGTCAACCATGTATTTTAATACTTCTAAAACATTGTCCATGTGACTCTTTTACAACCAGCCTTTAATGATTTTATTTTTATTTTTTGTTCACTTAAAATCGTGTTATAGGAAACATTTGCCTACATATAGGGAAATACCATCCATATGCCCATTTAATAAAGAAAATGCATAAAAAACTTACTTCATGTTTCCCGATGTTGTTTCAAAATGAACATGCTTCAACTGTATCTGCTGATAGTTGCATGTTCGAACGTGAACAAACACATTCAAATAAGTCACAGAACGAGGCAGATGTGTTTATATTTCTAAGGGTTGGCTGCAGCAACTTTTCACCGCAATTTGTTAAAACGGTGACATAGGAAGCCATTTGTCTGGTCGTCTTGATCGAATTTTAGAGCGACTACAGTTATTGATTACAAAGGTTAGGAAGCACTGTATTTGGCATTCATATTCAGCGTCAAAATCGTTTCTGCAAGAGTGCTTTTTTCTTTTTTCACAAATTAAAAAAAACACTTGCGCTATGGTTACAGAAGGACACAAAAATGAGTGCGAGCAGTAATTTATTTTTTTGTTTCCATTTTGAAAAAATAGTAGCGGCGACCAACAAATCAATTTGGAGTGGCCTTACTGCATCTTATTATCAGTCTTTGATAAACTTGACTGAGCACAGAATGCATCGTAAATATTCATCTGGTGACCCCTTTATTTATTTATTCATTCATTCATTTATTTTCTTATCTTCATGAAAAAATTTCAGAACATTTGTCCCAATGATACATGTATCTTAACCCCGTTTGAAACTGGGTAATGTGAGGTCGAAAACTGCATCACTATTTATATAAACAGTCCAACCCCTCTTAAGCAGTCAGTCAAGGGAAACAGCCAAATTGGCTGCTTAAGCGGGGTGGCCTCTTAAGAGAGGGTTGGGTCATAGGTGTCTGGAGTTAATGAGTGCATGGCCAATTGTTCAATTTTTGTATTAACAAAATGGTAAATATGTGTCCAAAGTCATGTACTAAAAAATGTATAGACTTAAAATAATTTTATTTCTTCCTTTCTAAAATCAGCTATAAAATAACATTTTCATTCAAAACAAGATGTGTTTGTGAAACACAATGTCCCCCTAAATGATGTTTGACCTTGAAGGATGACCTTGACCTTGTGAAGGATGACCTTGACCTTTCACCACTCAAAATGTGCAGCTCCATGAGATACACATGCATGCCAAATATCAAGTTGCTATCTTCAATATTGCAAAAGTATTCATAAAATAAGCGATTTGGGCCACATATATTTGACCTTTGACCTTGAAGGATGACCTTTACCTTGACCTTTCACCACTCAAAATGTGCAGCTCCATGAGATGCACATGCATGCCAAATATCAAGTTGCTATCTTCGATATTGCAAAAGTATTTATGAAATAAGCGATTTGGGCCACATATATGACCTCTGACCTTGAAGGATGACCTTGACCTTGACCTTTCACCACTCAAAATGTGCAGCTTTATGAGATACACATGCATGCCAAATATGAGGTTGCTATCTTCAATAAAGCAAAAGTTATTGCAAAATGTTAAAGTTGGCGCAAACAGACCAACAGACCAACAGACAGACCAACAGACAGGGCAAAAACAATATGCCCCCACTACTATAGTGGGGGACATAAAAATATTCTATTCATCTTTCTAATCATCATCAATATCATCATCATCATTATCAGAATCAAGTCAATGAAAAAGAATCATTCTTATGATTCATTGTTTACACAATGCGCGTTGTATGGCCCCAATGCCCTTAAGATGGGAACAGTTGTGAATCAGTTATGCGTGAATAACTCCCGTGTAACTATCAATCGATAATTAAATTGGTTTATTGCAGTTTTATAACTTTGTAATACCTACCGCACAAATTGGTCACGACAGTGATCTCCTCCGACCACGATAAAATCGTGGCCAGTTACTTAAGAGACTGATAATAGCAACCGGGTGTAATCCTCCTGGTAATCGTGCTTGTCATGCATAATATTTTAAAAACATTTTTGCGCCGCGTAAAGGGTTTTATCAAAATTAATATTGAAATCATTGTAAATATAAAACAAATATAAATGTTTTGTTTAATTCTCAAATGAGAATAATAATTTGTAATCCGAAGCACACTCCCGATTGTTTTATGTTAACGAGACGTTTACAAATTCTAGCATCAAAAAAGTCCTCATGTATTTCCTTTGTTCCGACAAAAGCGCGCGAAAATTATGCACCAATGTACAATGTCACGCCATACCCATGGAAAGCGTGCGTGTATTGATTTTTGAATAAAAACTTTGTAGCACAGAGAACATGTAGATCAGTTGATTTCGGTTAAAAGTTTTGTTATTCTCTTTAACTTTAAATTAGCCGATAATTGTCATAAATGTGTGCTTGAAATAGTATGATTCAACAGCTACAAATAATAAATTATAAATAAAGAATCTCTTTTCCAGTAATAATAGGTGATATTCGCACGTGCGGAAACAAAAAGATCAAACGGTCGCATATTGCTTTTAACCCAATAAGCCGATAATCCGCCGCTAATTAATTGCAATTTGCATACTGGCTGTCAAAATGTTTATCACACATCACGCTTCAGTACTCCAGAGCCTAAACCGCAGACTGGAAGTTCATATCGATTTTGTCGCTGTTGCGTCGGTGTAATTTTGCCAATGTACATGACTGACTTACTCGCGCATGACCACTCATATGGGGGAAATTTAACATTTGGGATGCAAAATTGCTGGCCGCTGGCCGGAGAAACAGGGTTACCGCTTAAGAGGGGTGCATTATATAGTTTTTATTGACGGTCGCGGCACAGACCGGCCGCCTACATGGGGCGACCAGCGAAGAGGGTTGACGGGAAGTAGGGGTTGGACTGTATGTTTCTGTTTACAAACATGGTCTACAAGGACTGAAGTGAACAATCATATTATTTTCTTGTCCAATCTTCATCAAGCTCGCTTCTTAAATTTGTTCTAATAATATCTGAGCTGAGTTTAAAAAATTCCTCCTCAGACATAAAAAAACTTCCAAATAAAATCGCAGTTCCTTTAAGACTTGACTTGGCAGAAAGCACATTAGGCAATCTGAATGACAGCTTAATAGGGAATAGGCTATATTGAGAGCTGACTCAGGAAATGTTATCAACAAATTTAAATAAGAAAGGAAAAGTGGAATTTCTAGAGCAAACATGCTGAAATTGATGAAAAAAACTAAAACTGCAAGAACACATTTTGAATGAATGTGAGCCTCGCTTTGAGAAAACAAGGTTTAATGCATGTGTTTAAGTTGTTGTTCCAGATTAGCCTGTGAAGTCTGCACATCAGGGGTAACACTTGCCTCAGTTGTCTCAGTGCGCAGCTCATATCATGTATTATATTAAACATTTTCAGCTGCCTATAAAAATAGATAGAAGATGTAATTTAAAATATTTGATGTCTTATTCTAACTTCAAATTATAGGGCATTCAACCCATCCATTTACGTTTTATAACTGCCTTCACCAACAAACACTGACAAAATTGCATCTACTTTGCCTAGTATGCAATTAAACTTGACAATTGTTACTGTCTGTTGGGTACACTTACATGGTGATCTGATTTTAAAAGTAACTGGTAGATTTACATTACGGTTACAAAGTAACTGGTAGATTTACATTACGGTTACAAAGCCATTGAACAACGGTCTGGGAAAACCAGGCTTAATGCATATGCATTATGTGTCCCAGATGAGGTAAGACATGTAAGCCCCTGGACTGAATTTTTGTGCAAAAGAAACTTCCTTTACATTAATTTTTTTATAAAAGCAGAAGGCAACATCCTTGATTAACCTGTACGGACCATATTTTTAGCTCATAGCAAATTAACTTTTTTTATCAATTCATAAAACAAAGAATAATTATAAAAGATTGAAAGGACATTCATATAGTTACTAAATAATTACTAAAATCAACTTATATGTGGGTGGTTTGCAATAAAAGTCCTTCTTAATTTGCATTCATCACTTTTTTCTTACAATATTTAGTAGAACAGGCTCCTCAGGGGAGTTAATGCAAAGAAGTGTTACAGATTTCTCCTTAAATTGTGGGCTCAGTCTTGCACTTTAATGTATTTGTATATACTATTATTCTTACTATAGTTTTGAGAAGAAGTCCTTAGACAAAGTACTAAATACTTCTGTGAATTAATAATTCAACAAATGTAAACAAGGCATCCCAAATAGACCACAGTGACTGTCTGTTTACTGTTTATGTCATGCGAATTATGCATAATGAAGTTCCAACGCAGACCGACTTACTTCTTAGGGGACGCTCATATTAATGTATCTACACACCCATACCAAAACAGTTTATACTGGTTTATTGAGAGCCTTGAATGCATTGTTAAAGTACCAATGCTTATATGAGAGTAAATAGCACATATTTCATTAAAGACAAGGTAGTTGAAAAGGGAAACATTAAATTATGTGTATATTCAGTAACAATTTATTAAAATGACAAATATACTCTAATATTTGCTTGGAATTAACATAGTAAACTAAATGTTTTCAATCCGCCCATTATCAGATTTCAGACACCATATGATTTTTGTTATAAACAATAATTTTTAAACAATTTCATGTATTTTCGTTTGTATTTTGCACTAAACTTAGATGCATTTTAAAGAATTTGGGGCATTGGGGCTTTAATTATGTATCATCAGGGTTAGAGTGTATGTAGCCTCACCCTGCCAAACAAGTCTGCTACATGATCATGAATTCATTGAACATATTGTTTGCTTCCAATTCTCATTCCAGTCACATAAATATTACCACCAACATTCCAACATGTGCAAGTATGTCTAGGAGTAAAGTGCACAGGCCTATCTGGGACAATACTTTATGCACACCCTTTAAGCTCTTGGAATCATGAACTATAGCTGCTCCAGCTTTTTTGTTTCTTTTTCAGGATTTCATATAAAGGTGTTGTCTTATGATCCCAGTGGTGGTGTTTGGGGTGGGGACAACCAGACTACCCATATGAAAACACACTTGTCTAGTATACTGAAGAAGGGTCAAACTCACATCCACCTGGAGCAGGAAATAAATTCGGCTGGATAAGGTACAAATTGCACATAAGCACCTCTGTGTTTTGTAACCAGACATCCCTTATGGAGAGGCAAAATTGCATTTAAGAAATAACCTGTTTACATTTCTTCTACTTTGTCCTTGTTGATTATACTGCAACGTATGTGGCCTATGTACTTCAATGAAGTAATATGAACAACTTTCAAAAATGTTGTTAAAGGCCACACAGCCTTTTAACCGCAATCAACTGCAATGGGTGGGCACAAAACTGACTTTTCTGCTATAAACTTTCCATTTCAGCTACAACAGTGTAACCCCAAACTGGGTGTCTGACCATTGCACGTTAAGTCAATAATTGGAGAAAAGGGCAGTGATTTAATGAAAGCTGACAACGTCCTTATAACCGCATAATTGTCATATGATATACAACGTATAGGGTTCATTTTCACATATTTTAGGTATCATGTAGTAACCTAGGAGATAGAATTACTGGAATATTGAGAGACTGAACCATTTTGTTTGCGTTTTAAACGCTATGTTATATTTGGCACATCCTGACCTGACAGGACATGACTTTTTTTGACCATGTTGCAGATGTTCACTCATATGTGATCAACTTTTTATAGGTCTAGAAAGAAACACTGTATCCACAATTGTTTCTGACATTTGTTTCCCTGTTTAATATGTCCAAATTCCAAGATTGTATGTTTCCCTACTATCATGATGCAGGCAGTACTGACATGATATCATTTGACGTTGACTATGTGATTTTTGCAAAACAACAACACCAAAACGTGATGTGATTGCTCTGTAAAAGAAAGGTGCAAAAGAAAAGACTCAAATGGTTATCTTGAACTTGCTAATGATCGAAATATTTCGCTCAATCTGTGCAAAAAGGTCTTTAAATTTCAATGTCACATGGTACCTTTTTGCACCAATGGTGCGCTTTGTAACAGCTGTCATGCACCGTAAACAGGGTAAAGCATGATTGTAGTGAATCACTGCTTGCAACATTACAAAAACAAGAAACCGTCGGAGACGGGTGATGCTCCCCAAAGTTTTTTTTGTCACAATATTGCACTATATATTCAGATAAAAGGAGTCGCTTGAGGGCACAGTAGTTGGGGGGACAAGAATTTTTTCAAAGAGGGCCATAACTCTGTGAAAAATCATCCGACCATAACCCGCTGATAATATGCACATCTCTTCTTGGTAGTGAAGCTTCCCATAAAGTTTCATTGAATTCCAGTCATTAGTTGCTAAGAAATAGCCCGGACAAGAATTGCACTATATGTACAGTTAATGGAAAATTTCAAAGGGCCATAACTCTGTAAAAAATCATCCAACCAGAACCAGCTGATAATATGCACATCTCCTCTTCGTAGTGAAGCTTCCCATAAAGTTTCATTGAATTCCGGTCATTAGTTGCTGAGAAATAGCCCGGACAAGAATTGCACTATATGTACAGGTAATGGAAAATTTCAAAGGGCCATAACTCTGTGAAAAATCATCCGACCAGAACCCACTTATAATATGCACATCTCCTCTCTGTGAAGCTTCCCATAAAGTTTCATTGAATTCTGGTCATTAGTTGCTGAGAAATAGCCCAGACAAGAATTGCACTATATGTACAGTTAATGGAAAATTTCAAAGGGCCATAACTCTGTGAAAAATCATCCGACCAGAACCCGCTGATAATATGCACATCTCCTCTTGGTAGTGAAGCTTCCCATAAAGTTTCATTGAAGTCCATTCATTAGTTGCTGAGAAATAGCCCAGACAAAAATTGTGCACGGACGCACGGACACATGGACGGACACACGGATGAACAGACGAAGCGGCGACTATATGCTCTCCCCAAAATAAATTTTGGGGGAGCATAAAAAATGTGTTGTTCTATTTGTCTAAGACAGTTTGTCAAAAGATTATCAGTAAATTAAGCATATAATGCCCTCACAGGCTATAATAATGGGTTACTAAAATTGCACTATATGTACAGTTAATGGAAAACTTTAAAGGGACATAACTCTGTGAAAAATCATCCGACCAGAACCCGCTGATAATATGCACATCTCCTCTTGATATTGAAGCTTCCCATAAAGTTTCATTGAATTCCGGTCATTAGTTGCTGAGAAATAGCCCGGACAAAAATTGTGCACGGACGCACGGACACACGGATGGACAGACGAAGCGGCGACTATATGCTCCCCCCAAAATAAATTTTGGGGGAGCATAAAAAATGTGTTGTTCTATTTGTCTAAGACAGTTTGTCAAAAGATTATCAGTAAATTAAGCATATAATGCCCTCACAGGCTATAATGGGTTACTAAAATATAAAGAGATGTATGGTAAATACAAATTTGATTGACAAGTCACCACTGGGAAAATACATTTTCACTAGATGTTATTTAATTTAGCCTTACTTATACATGTATGTGATAATATATTACCTTAAATAAGAACAAATAAAAAACACTCTACCTTATGTTAATTTAAACATTTTTTTGGCAAACCCTACCAGATTTCAGTCAGAAATATTTCTATAGCACTTGTCAATATTTCTATTAAAAAACCACTTTATTATAGCAATACTGGTTTTATGTACTAAATTTCAAGCAAACTGTTAATTACTTGCTTGACATATTCAAAAGAAATCATTAAAACATAAAACTACCTCATTGCAATAATATTTAAATAATGCATTAAGACTGCTTTTCCCAGTGACTGGCTTAAATCTTATTGTATAGCAAACCTACAAACACAATAAAATCCAAATATGACAATTTGTGATTTGTTGTATTTAAACTACCACAAATCCTAAATCAAAATTGAAAGTTCAATATCCATTCATCGGCTATGTTTATTTTACATTAAAAAGTCAAAAGGTTAAATGTGTGCCAAGGTACACAGAAATGATGCTGTTCAATAGTAACAAATAGCCACCAATATGAACTGATTCATTGATTTGCACTTGGTTCAATTTTCACATGCTGTTTTGACCATTTGATGGATTACGATTCCCCCGCATGCATGTTGTTCTATTTTTGGTAACATTTCTTATTGGTCCGAAAGAATGCACTGACATTTCCAAACGGCTGACTGTTTTAATGGGAGTACTGTAACTCACATACACGTATACTAACCTTTCTCTGGGAAATAAGGGCTAAATGCTTGAGCGTAAAATTGTCATCTCAGATTACCCAGCGCAGTCTGCACAGGCTAATCAGGGAAGACACTTTAAGGTTTTATTGTTTTGCAAGTTTTTCTAATGTCTTTTCTTAGTGAAAATATAGTCTAGTTGACATGTTTCGTTTCTGATTAGCCTATTCAGATTCCACAGGCTAATCTGGAACAATACTTTATGTGCGTGCATTAAAACTTGTTTCCCCCGAGCAAGAATCATATAATTGCATCCAACAGTCTGTACATTACCATAAAGTTTAACACAATCTTGACTTTACATTTTATGTTATTAAAGAATAATTAATATGGGTTTTATCAACAAAACTACAGAACTTTATCAAAAAGTTTGTTGTCTATATTGAAATTAATATGGAGTAAAATTAAAAAAAATTTACATCATTAAGATTGTTGTTGCAAATGAGGCAACAAACCATTAACTGAAATAGAGGAAATCGCTATTCTAAGTATAACAATACTGCAATTGACAACTTTAATAGTTTTAATGTAAACAAGACATGTGTTTGTCAGAAACACAATGTCCCCTACTACGCTGCTTTGAAGCCATATATTTGACCTTTGAGCTTGAAGGATGACCTTGACCTTTCACCGCACAGAATGTGCAGCTCCATGAGATTCACATGCATGCCAAATATCAAGTCGCTATCTTCAATATTGCAAAAGTTATGGCAAATGTTAAAGTTTGACGCAAACAAACAAAGCAACAAACCAACAGACAGGGCAAAAACAATATATCCTCAACTATAGTGGTGGGGGACATAAAAACTTGTTAACATCATCAGCTGGTGTGTGATCATCTGGACCATTAAAAAACATAATTAATTAATAGAACAGCACTGAAAAGTAAAATGTTCCTGTTATTATGCTCCCACTGTTGAAGGGATTATATTGTAAAATATTGATAAGCAAGTTAAAATCACAATATTAAAAGGGAGAACACTAATATGCAATTCAAAGTAACATGAAAGAGTTGCATCCCTTTATAAACAAACTTTCTAAATGTAACAGTAGTAAACATCAGATGAAGATTTTTTATGATACAATATTGACGGAATGAACATCATATTTTAACATAACCTGGAATGCATTTAATATTTAACTTTTAATGCAAAAGTTTGCCTTCTAAGTACATTTTAATTAACATTAAATCATTTGTTCACAACACTTTAAGTTTGCAAAATACAGTGAGAACTCATAAGAAACAGTGCATGCATGCACACTTTAAAAAACAGTAATAAAAGGTGTTTCTGTAGCTGTAACATTTAATTTTGATTTTTTTTTAAAGATTGCCATCTCAATACAAAATGTATCATAACCAGATGACACTGATTGGTTTCCAGCAATCTCACCTTTGAGGCAACCATGGCTGACAGAGAGATGATTGGTTCCAGGCTCACAAACAGCACTTTATGTTCCTCCACTGTTAAAGAGGTGAACTTCCTGTAACAACAGCAATAACCAAATGAAACAAGATTTCAACCTCTTCCCAGAGTTTTAACGTCAATTTTGGGAATAGGAAAGTAACTGCTGTGAACCACCATGCAAGTTATTACTGCTCTGCAGAAATGACCATTCAATATAATGGACGACCATGGTAAAGAAATAATGGAGATGTTTGACCACTATAAGAAATCAGTAGCCATGAAATGCCATTCTTGTAACAGTATTTTAGATATGTCCAAATCAGTGATAATCATAGTCAAGCATATGGATTGTCCAAATCATTGTCCATTTTTCAGCCAACCAACACCCATAAAATCATACCTTTATTATCACAACGATGTTATCACACTGACTCACCTGAAAGGTATGGCAAACACCCATAAAATCACACTTTTATTATCACACCATCATTATCACACTGTACTCACCTGAAAGGTTCGGCATAGTTTTCCAGGACATGTTGGAGACGTCTGAGATATTCCCGCTCAGTGGCCAACAACTCCTTCACCAGGTACTCTCTGCGGTCAAACACTGAAACATGGATAAAATGTTCATGAACGTCAAATATATTAACATTTATCCAATGATTGAACAGCTTTTTTTTAAAGTTGAGCTTGTTCTGGAAAAACTGGGCATAAAGCATGTGCGTAAACTATCGCACCAGATTAGACTGTGCAGTCGACACAGGTACAACTATTTCTGCTTTAATGGTATTCTTAATTTAAAGGAAGTCTCTTCTTACCAGTAAATCCAGGGCGGAAAGTGTAGCCCTTGATTAGCCTGTGTGGAACAGCATGCAAAAATTATACTTCATGTACAACATCCTGTTATTTATCTTTTTTGAAAGCATGGGCTATTTGATTGCTGAATACAAATTTCCTAGTACAGAGAACGCTGAGATCTTTACTTTTGATTTAACAAGAGATGTTTGTAAAACATATGGGCTGTCAGTTGTAGTGGCAGCCATTGTGTGAATACGTTTTTTGTCACTGTGACCTTGACCTTTGACCTAGTGACCTGAAAATCAATAGGGGTCATCTGCAAGTCATGATAAATGTACCTATGAAGTTTCATGATCCTAGGCCTAAGAATTCTTGAGTTATCACCCGGAAAACATTTTACTGTTTCATGTCACTGTGACCTTGAACTTTGACCTAGTGACCTGAAAATCAATAGGGGTCATCTGCGAGTCATGATCAAAGTACCTATGAAGTTTCATGATCCTTAAGCATAAGCGATTTTGAGTTATCATCCGGAAACCATTTTACTATTCGGGTCACTGTGACCTTGACCTTTGACCTAGTGACCTGAAAATCAAAAGGGGTCATCTGCTAGTCATGATCAATGTACCTATGAAGTTTCATGATCCTAGGCATAAGTGTTCTTGAGTTATCATCCGGAAACCATTTTACCATTTCGGGTCACCATGACCTTGACCTTTGACCTAGTGACCTGAAAATCAATAGGGGTCATCTGCAAGTCATGATCAATGTACCTATGAAGTTTCATGATCCTAGGCATAAGCGTTCTTGAGTTATCATCTGGAAACCATTTTACTATTTTGGGTAACCATGACCTTGACCTTTGACCTAGTGACCTGAAAATCAATAGGGCTCATCATTAGTCATGATCAATGTACCTATGAAGTTTCAAGATCCTAGGCCTAAGCGTTCTTGAGTTATCATCCAGAAACCATTTTACTATTTCGGGTCACCATGACCTTGACCTTTGACCTAGTGACCTGAAAATCAAAAGGGGTTATCTGCAAGTCATGATCAATGCACCTATGAAGTTTCATGATCCTAGGCTTAGTGTTCTTGAGTTATCATCCGGAAACCATTTTACTATTTCAGGTCACCGTGACGTTGACCTTTGACCTAGTGACCTGAAAATCGATAGGGAACATCTGCGAGTCATGATCAATGTACCTATGAAGTTTCATGATCCTTGGCATAAGCGTTCTTGAGTTATCATCCGGAAACCATCTGGTGGACGGATATACAGACATACATACGGACATACATACGGACGGACCAACATGAGCAAAACAATATACCCCCTCTTCTTCAAAGTAGGGCATACAAATTGGTAGCACTTTTTTTTTTAATGTGAAACTTATATCTCTAAATTAAAAACAAGTTGTTTCCACTGTATCTAGAACGCTAAAGTCGTTGAGATAGTTCAGAATTGATCTGTGAAAGTTTATACAAATCTATGTGGAGGGTGTGTATTCTGCAGCCTGAGTGCTGATTGGATGTAACTATTAACAAGAGAAACTAGTCTGTAAGAATGGCTGTTTTTCACTTTTCCGGGAAATTCGTGACTAAAATTTTCACCATTTCAAGAAGTTTGCGACTAAAATTTTCACAATTTTAGAATGTTTGCGACTCATTTTTTCAAAATTTTAAACAGTTGGCAACTGATTTTTCACAAAATGGGGGAGCCAAGGCCGCTTCTCAAAAACAGGAAAAAAGCCCTGAAAGGTGACGCACAGAATCACTTAAAACAATGAAGGCATAAACTGGATTTCGTTATGAATTTCCGATTATACAGACAATAAAAGTTGATGAAAAAATGTCGTTCCAAGGCCGACTCCCAATATATTGGACATTTCCAAATATCATATCACAACATAGTGGATCTGCAGTGCACTTATTTTTCTTTGTGTTTTTGTTGTTTGTATTGTGTGCTTTAATGAAGACATTTATCATTTTGGTAATGACATTTTTTTCTATGAACTACAATGTGTTAACATAGTGCTATTTATTGCACATTTATTTGTGTTTATTGTGTTTTAACTAATTGCTTTCATGAAGACAATTATCTTGCTTGTATATCAGGCTCAACATTACACTGACTGATTGACAAATCATTAGCCTTCAAAATATACACATACCTATGAAAAGCTATTAATCGATGTGCATGACTTGCAACACCTATCAATAAACGTCAAGTAAGGACTCAATCATTAACATCTTTCTTAAAAAGACCATATACAACAATTTGAACAGTGTGAAGAAAGTATTGAATTAAAAGAAGATTTTCTCTCCGGATGTCATTTCAAAAGCATATCAATTTTTTTCATTTCTACATAGTATGTGTAAAAGTTAAACTATGAATCAGTCCCTTGTGTAATTTTTAAATGCCATTATTATTTTTAACCCAACTAGTTCGACTTTTTGTCTAATATTTCTTTATCCATTAATACATTTTTCAGCCAGTATCAGATCTATCGTAAAATAACTTATTCTGATGTACATTCTCCTTCAGGAAGTTTACTTTACAATACGCTAATAATGTAAGAATATTTTCTTAAAAATATTACCAATACAAGACTTGCAAATAAAAATCACCAACATTTTCTTCTAGGAGAAACCCCAAGCATACATGAGACATGATGAGACATACTGTTGGTATAAAACAGCTACTTGGAAACTACAATGTGTAAAGATCAAAGCATTTTTTTAAATTTATTTTAAATATTTTTGTTAATTGTGAAATATAATGTTTGTTTAAGCTTGTTTGAATCAAAAGGCCTTAGACATAAATTGATAATCTCAAGTCTGTTTCCTAGGACAAACCAGTTATTGATGTATGTGGACAGATTTTTAGGATCAAACACAGACATAATGATGTACTAAACAACTGCATCGTTAATGTAAAAGTGTCCCAAGACAACCCTGGAAAGCTACAGTTCATAGTGTATATTAGCGACGCTGTGGGAAAATAGATTTAATGCCTGTGTGTAAAGTGTCGTTTCAGATAAGCCTGTGCAGTCTTCACAGTCTAATCAGGGATGACACTTTTTAGCCTAGACTTTTTGCTTGGAAGAGACTTTCTTTCAAACAAAAAATACAATAAAAGCAGAAATGTCATACCTTCAGTAAGCACAGGCTAATCTTGGACAATACTTTATGCAAATTCATTTAGCGGTTTTCCATCTAAAAAACAATCACACTTAAGAGTAGGGATAAAAAATGGAAAACAAGGCAATCACAATTACGAACTACACCCCTGCAACTTAAAATACACTTGAGTTTACCTGTATAACTGTTGTCGCCCCTAGTGTTCCCTGAATCGCCACCAGACGATTCTTGTAGCGCATGCTGCCGCTTCTGCGGGTTAATGATGGCGGTGGTGGAGGCGATGATGGCACGGTAGCTGCTGATGCTGTGGTAGTCCATCATGGTCCTCACCAGGTGGCGCCGTAACGCACGCCCATCATCCCAGCCAACCTGACAACAGAACAGAATAGTTCATTTTGACTTACGCACATAAAACTCATCCTCATTAAAACTCATACCTATACAATAAGAACATGCCTTTGAAGTGAATTCAAAACATACATCAGTTTGAAGAACAATCAATTTAAATAGACAGGAAATAAATATGTTTTCGTTAGAATGTCACATGCCGGTGAGGTTAATACATCTTGATAAAAGTCATGCATATAGTTTGATGATTGCAACAATTATTACATTATTCTGTACTTATTTTCTTTGCAAATAAATACAAATATTTTATACTACATATATGACTGTTTTCTCCTTGTCATATGACAACAGGCAGAATACATTCTGAACAAATCAGTGGCTGCACAGGTAAAGATCTGACTGTAATAAGGCTTAAACAAAATGTTGTTTGTTTCCACAAACTTGACTGACATTCATGTTATGTGCAGACCCTTCTCGAATTAAAACTCACTTTTTAACAAAACACACATTTAGCACACTTAAAAGTGCATAAATTCTGTGTTTTTAGTAAATATCTGTGTTTTCAGTGTGCATAAGTGTGTTTAAGTTCACATTTTGTGTTTTTTTTTCTTTCCAAGTGAGTTTTTAAGTAAAACAGTTAGTTTTTAGTGCGTTTTTTTTTCTCATCAAGTGCGCTTTTGAGTGTAGATGTGAGCAGAATGTTAGTCTTTTATCTAAGAAGTGTGTTTTAAGATTTGCAGATGTTGTTTTTTTCGTACAAAAGTGCGTTTTTTCTTTTTTGATGTGCGTCTTTTAAAGCATAAGTTAGTCTTTTATTTCATAAGTGCGCTTTTATCATACATCTGCTTTAAAATGATAAATCTTAAAAGACACACGTTTAGCACACTTCTAAGAAAGTGTGTCTTTAATTTATTTACAACAAATGAATTAACATAGTAATATACCTGTTATAATATAATGTGCAGTTTGAATTCAAAGCGGTTACTGGTTGTACTGAATTGTTTTTGATCTTCACATAATGTTAATTGTCTTTTTGTTGCAATTTGTCTGCTCATAAAATATGTGAATCGGTATAACAGCTATTAAAAGGGCAAATACAACTAAATCAGGCTGTGGGTAATTAATTTAAAATATTGAAAGTGTCAAAATATTATTTGGGCTTGCCAGCATCAATTATATCTCCTCAACATAAAAAATAAGTATTTGAACATTCTTATATTGATATTTAACCCCAATACAATTAATGTCTACCACATTGACCATAAACATACATGTACATTTTAAAAGGCAATTAAAATAATATTTATAATATTATTATTATTTGCTAACACCATTCAGCATGTTATATTTAAATATTTCCAATTAAATATAATGTGCTAAGGGTGCTGTGAATATGTCCCTGGAATTATTCAATAAATATTATGGTGTTGAAATGTGCATTATCAGAGGATATTTATCAAATAATGTAATTTTTGGCTGAACCAGATAAGAATCAGATAAAGAGATTAGCCAGTCCCTATCAGTCCTCCATCTAGCCTAACAAAGGGGTGTTGATAGACTTTTGATTGGTTCAGTCACCATCTATTTGAAAACAATCAACTTTTGATTGGTTCTATATTGAACCACAGCTAGGTAGTTATTTTTTTAAAGCAAGCAGGTTTCAGCAACTGACTTAGAGCTAGATTATAGGTATTATTGAAGAACATTAAGACTTATTATTCTAGTGTAAAATGTCTTGAAAGACTTTCAGCATGAAGTATTGTGTGATGAAAACAATGTGTATTTACTACAATGTGTAAATCAACAATAAGTTTGTTGCAAAAGAGATTCAAAGTGGGTGATTAAAGTGATGGTCTCATAGTTCAGCACCTGCCTGAATTTTTGGAATACTGAATAACAGTTGCAACAGGTTTGTATTTTCATTTCTGCATCCTTTTTTTATTTAGTTAATTGAATCAGGGGCGTAGCCAGTGATACGCACTTACGCACGTGCGTAACATCATTGAGAAAAAATAAAATGTAAACATTGCCAAAAAAGGTTTAAAGTGTAAGCCTATTGCCTTAGGAGGTTAACCTTAATGTCCGTAAGTATTTAAGATCTCCTCAAGTCTGATAATTCAGAGCAATAATTTACGAGACTACTTTTAGTCATTTGAATCTGAAGTGATGAGAGGCCAAGGGTACGAAGGGGCCGCAAACATGTTTAGTTGTCACCGCGGTGTCAAAGCCCGCATTCAACAAGTTGTTCCAAGAACACTTTATATACATTGCAAAGCGCAATCATTTATTTAAAATCTTGCTGTTTTTCAAGCGTCCAAAGAGCCCTTTGCAAGAAACATGATGACGACCGTCTAGGAAATAGCATTTTGTTTCCAGTACTCCAGCCAAGAGGTTATTACGGTTTCAATAATTCCTTAGCAAAAGTGATGCGGATTGGATTGAGATGGACAAGATGACCAAACTCAAAACTTTGTGCGAGACCCGTTGGGCGGCCAGAACCGAGCCCTTTTCACATTCAAAGCTTCATTTGGAACGGTTGTGCGCACACTTGAAGATTTAGCCAAACATAATGATGCTAAGGCTGGCGCTTATAAAGCAGCTATTACACAGTTTAGTTTCATTTTTACACTGGTGGTCGTAGAGCATGTTCTGTCTGCGTGTATGCCGCTCTCAAAACAACTTCATGCTACTTAATTCATGCGATTTTCTGCAAGCTGCAACGGAAGATGAGGTCGTTAAAACACAGGTAGAGACAAAACGCAACGATCCCCTTCTATAGCAGGCATTGTTTGAAAAAGCCGTTGAAATGGCAAGCTCCGTTGATGTTGAACCTACATTTCCACGTGCAGGACGACAGCAGAACCGCCCTAATGCACCGGCTGCTACCGCATTCCACTACTGGAGGGTCAATATGTATTTACCATTTGCGGACCATTTACTTGCAGAGCTTCAACAACGTACGGCTTTTACAAGGAAATGAAAGATATGCCATGCAGTACCTATAACCAGATCGTGTTCAAGACCTCAATGATCAACGAACAAACGCAATCGTCTCGGCAGCAAAGGCGGATTTTGAAGTTAACCTAGAAACATTTCATATAAAAAATTTCATTTCGAAATTCTGCTGTGAACAGACACAGATTCAATCTACGCCTTCTCTGGAAACCACGCTGCTCTACCTGAACACTTGTATCGGAATGTTGCTAGGTGCTTCCCCCTTTTGCTTGCGATGCCAGTATCAACTGCTTCAACAGAACGCTCGTTTAGTACCATGAGACGCCTTAAAACCTACTTGAGGTCAACTATGACTACTGGATGCATGTCTGGAGTTGGTCTCATTAACGTTCAGGGATAGGGAACTGAACGCAGCTAGAGTTCATGAGCTATTTGCAGAAACGAGGAAAAGGCGTTTGACACTTATCTTTCATGACAATTGAACTAGTAGATTTATACACAAGCCAAGCTAAATGACAATGACATACAATGTCTATCATTTGATAATTAATTAAACCACAGAGTCAAATAGCAGAAATAAAGTTTGAACATAGTATTATCATTATTAGTTTATTAAGTCTCATGACTTCTTGACCTGTCCCATCAAGTGAAAGCACTTTTCAGATAAATACAGGATGTAATATTAAGTGCCAAATATCCCCTCAAATACACCTCAGCGCCTACCATTTATGATATGATTTTTAAAAGCTTCTCGGGAGAGGCCCCCCGAATCCCCACCAGCTGGAGGAGGTCACCCCCTACCCCATTTGTGCGTAACATTCCTTTATGTCTGGCTACGCCCCTGATTGAATTAATTATGATCATTATCATATTTATGTATTGTCACTGGGAAATGTAAATGGATAAGTAAATGTAATGCAATTTTAAGGAAAAACGATGCCATTTGAATCATAATGGCTGTATTTTATGGTTATTGTAATCTTAAATGTTATTTATACCTATATATGTTCATTTATGTACAGATTTCTTTACCCCATATAAATGAGAACTTTTATATTTTAAATTTGAAGGTTAAATCCCAAGGTGAAATTTACATTGATCGGAAGATCCCTTGGAAAGAATGTTAAAGACTGCTTCATGAAGGGAGCTGGGGAGAAACCGGGAGCTGGTACCTGACCTATGGGACCTCATCCTGGCCTCCAAAAGTACATAAGTCAGGCCATAATTGGCATGTTAATGGCTATGGAAGTGTGCTTGATGTACTTATATTATGCTGGTCATGTTATAAAAACAAAACCTTTAAACATTAATGAGGTTTTTGTGAATGTTAAGTATCAAACTAATTTTTTAAGAGTAAAGTGAAAAGTAAACAAATCAGCATATATCATTAAATGCTTCATTACAGAGACAGCTGCAAAGAAATTTGACTTACCTGTGGTATGGGTTGAAAGGAAGATGAGAACCGGGCTCTGTCGCCTCAAAGACCAAATGAACGGATTATATTAATTTCTTTGATTCATGTTATTTTGTGTATAATGATTGTTCAACAGGAGTCAACATTTTTACTGTGTCTATACTGTTAAGTAGCCCATTATGTTTGTTTATTTATAATCTAATTATGTATTTTTCACCAAATTGTCATCATTGAAATTAAATTGTTCATGTATGTTAATAAATGTTATAATGTTGGATCACAATAAAGTGTAAAATTTAATTATCTTGTAATTATTAAAAAATATACTAGTTTACTTACATTTTATTTTTATTTCATATCTGCATTTTAAAACTTTTGACATGCAATTGAATCAACTCTGTTTAAGGTATCTTTTCACGGTTTGGTAAATTGACAAAATTGAAAAAAGTTGTTTCAGATTCGCAAATTTTCATTTTAGTTATGATATTTGTGAGGAAACAGTATTACTGAACATTTACCATAGTCCAATATAGCCATTATATGTATCTTTTGACGATTTGAAAACCTAAAAATTATAAAGCGTTGCAACGCGAAACAATTGAATAATTTGGAGAGTTCTGTTGTTGTCGTTTAGATTTACGAAACTACGAAGATTGCTTATATAAGGTATAAAATATTAAACTGTGTATACCCGGCGGAATAGCCGACAGGGCTAATGCGTTTTTACTTCAGACTAACTCCAGGACTCCGGGGGTCACTGGTTCGATACTTTTTTTTCCTTTTTTAAATTTTATTCTTAATTTTTTACTGGAGCTTAAGATCCAATGTTTACATTTATCAATAAAGCATTTAATGACAAACTTCAAAATATGCCAAAATCTGTGAAAAGGCCCCTTTAAGGCAAAAACCTTTAACACAAATGTGTGCTTTTAAAAGTGCGTTTTCTGATTGCCATTCACATGCGTAAAATGTGCGTTTTATGTGGGTTAAAACTGCGCTATAAGCGAGTTAAATGTGTGTTTTTTATTAGAACTGACTAACAAAAAAATGCACATTTAACTCACTTAAGCGCAGTTAAAAATTTCCAAAAAGCGCACATTTTACCAAGATGTGTTGTTTTATGTGGGTTTAAACTATGCTTAAAGTGTGTTTAATGTGCGCTTTTTATCCATACTGACTTATAAAGCTCACATTAAACGCACTTAAAAGCGCAGTTTTAAACTCACATAAAAGCGCACATTTTACACACATGAATGGCAGCAAAAAACACACTTATACAAATGGACAAAATAACTCTTTTAAAAGCGCAGTTTTTAACCACATACAAGCGCATATTTTGACACAGTCTTAAGAAAACTTTTTCTTATCAAGTTTAAGCGCACTTAAACCCACATAAGGCGCACATTTGACGCATTTCCTGTTCTTTTTTTATTTTGTAAAAACTCACTTGTTAAAAAAAAGCGCACATAAAACGCAGTGCCAACTACGCCACGTTAAACACACTCAAAATGTATGTTAAATGTTCGTTTTGCTCACTTTTTTGAGAAGGGGACCCGAAACTTGTTGGTATTCCAGGCGGAATTTTGATCCTATTTTCTATATTAACTTTTACATAACTAACAAAGCATGTTTAACAAAGATTTGGATGATTTCTGTCATGGAGCATCCTTATTACAGTGAGAAATAACCCATGGCACTCAGATATGGAGCATCCTTATTACAGTGATAAATAACCCATGGCACTCAGCCTGGAGCATCCTTATTACAGTGAGAAATAATCCTTGGCACTCAGATATGCACTTTGACCAGTTTGTAGTTAATTACAAAATAAAATTTAATGTAAGATTTTTTTATCTAGATTAAAGTTCAAGCCTTCATTTCAAACCTAAGATACTTACGAGCAACAAATAGCATAAAAACCTAACAGACTAAAAGTAACTCACAGGCTGTCCTGGTTTTTAATGCTTTTTGCAAATAGCCAAATAGTGTGAAAGGGTTAACTTATGCAACATCTCAAAAGTTAATGAAATAAACAAGAGCTGTCACCATAGGATGACATATGCCCCCGAAAACAGCTTTTTCGAAACCTAAACGCAGATTTGGAAACCTTAACGCGGACCCTAAGTTCAAGGTAAGGGGTCAAAAAGTGTTTGCGTATGGAAAGGCCTTGTCCATATACACATGCATACCAAATATGAAGGTTACATCTGAAGCGACAAAGAAGTTATGAGGAATTTTCAAAACCTTAAAGCAAAGTGTGACGGACAGACAGACAGACAGACAGAAATGTTATCACTATATGCCCACCTTCGGGGGCATAAAAATAGTTTTGCAAACCCCAAAACCCTTTTTATATAGATGCAATAGCAGATACAAACAACTTGTTTGTACCTTATGCACAAATTTGGACTCCATATTTGTGTTTAACACAATGAAGATAGGATGTACTGTAAAACCATTATTATTCGTCAAACATTAATTTTTCGTATTTTTCCTTTGTAGACTGATTGAAGAATTTTACGGCACACACCACACAACCCCAAACATAGACTGGCCACATTATCCCACCATCAGTGACTCTCAAAAAGAGAAATACTCATACTTATCCCAAGAAAGACTCGTATAAAATCAGTTTCCAACTTTAGATGTCACATACACATTCAATTAAACTTATATCCAAATCACAGAAATAAGCTTGCAAGTATTACTTTTGATGTACATATCACATACTAGTACTTGATATAAATATTTCATAAATTCTCATTTAAAATAGTGTTCATAGCATCTCAATATCTGCATATTCACTTCAAAACACACATACACATATCACAAAATAATCATTTAAAATAAATATTCAGAACACAGAAGTTGAATAAATTCTCATTTGGAATGAATTCAGTCCATATAACCTCAATATCTGCATACTCACTTAAAAAAAAAAAACATAACAAAAATAATCATTTAATATAAATATCCACATCACAGAAATGATCTCAAACAAATATCCTTACCACAGAAATCAACTAACTTGAAACATGAGTTATATGACTGAAATATCAGCTGTGATTCTGTTTTCTAGTGACATTAACTTCTTATTTTAAATACATTACAGTTAAGTTTGTTTTTACAATGATACCAAAACAACAATAGCTTTATACTTAAATCAAATTTTTGAAAAGTTCAATGAACCGCAACAATACATGAGAAACTAACCTAAAGTACTTCCTTTAACATAACTGATTTAAAATCCATTTAAAGTAGTGTAATTTTCATTGAAATGTCACCGCTTATAATATTTATGAATTTAATCAATCTACCCGCATGCAAGCTCATCAAAATCAGTTATACAACCTTAACCTACGGCCACTGGTCATCTGTTGTATATGGTCAATGACCATTGTTACCAGTTGATCATCCGTCCACCATTCAATCGTGTCCATTTTCATTCATGTATCTCGCAATGTATTAGTAATTACATGTACTACAGATGCAGCACAGGGGCGGACCTCGAAAATGGGCTTTTAACCCTTTACAGTTAAGATACGTATTTTGACCCATTTGTTGTTTCTTAGAAAATCAAATTAAATGAAATACTATTTTATAATATTTTTCATATTTTTGAAATACTATTTTAATAATATGTTTCACTATTTACTATTTAAATACTTTTAAACACTTCATTTCCAACCTTGAAATACTGATGAGCAGCAAACAGCATAAAGCTGATCAGATTGTAAGTTATTTGCAGGCTGTTCTGGTTTTATGATGGTTGCATATAGCCATTTTAACTTTGCTTCTCAGTGGGAAAGGGTTAATAAGCGTTAATAAATTTCTAAAACCTTTTCATTTACTATAGCATTAACAGAGGGGGTAATCACGTGACAAACAAGATGGCGACTTCCATGCTGATGCAGGTAGCATTAACAGAGGGGGTAATCACGTGACAAACAAGATGGCGACTTCCATGCTGATGCAGGTAGCATTAACAGAGGGGGTAATCACGTGACAAACAAGATGGCGACTTCCATGCTGATGCAGGTATATTTCGTTGTTTTATACCCTTTATTACTTGTATAATTTTTTTTATTCCGCTCACTTTCCAGCCATATTAGGGAGACAGTTACTAGCTTTTATTTCATGGTAATATTCGCTCTATATCTGGACTTTACTCGGTGTGAATTTTCTTAGCGAGATTACCTTATTAGGGTTCCACTAAGAGAATTTGCTGGGAGTAAAGTCAAGATATAAAGCGAATTTAAATACAAAATAAACGCTAATCACCTTTTTACTTATATGGCTGGAAAGTGAGCGTCATTAAAAAAATAAACAGTAGTAATAAAGGTTATAAAACAGCAACAAATAAATGTATCGGTATGGACGTTGCCATCTTGACTATCACGTGATTACCCCCTCATATTAACATGTAAGGTTTTCAGGCTGTCACAGGGCATCATGTTGTTAAGAAACATCAATTGGTTGCTTAAAAAAAGCAACATATTCAGGAAAGTATTACACTAATTACTACTGGCTTTTACTAATACCTAAATTTGAACCCATATGTTATAAGTACAAAATCCATTACTTGGAAATTCATACTTTTCATGGATATGAAATACTTCCAATACCATGTTATTAATAGTATAATACACTTTAGAAATGATGTTCCGCTGAGATTCATTTTAATTCTACGTTCAAAGTTCAAAATGAAGAACCCGCCAAAATGGTAAATTAGCACTGTGATCGCTGATTGGCTGAACGCAAAATCCCCATTAAAACTTAAAAATAACCTTGGGCATTCTAAGGCTATAATATGCAATAAAAAATATGCTAGTATAGTAATACTATATGGGACTTTTATAGCCAATCTGCAACCCTTTAATAAATATAAAATTATGCCGTTTAAGCAACAATTAATAAACATCTTTTTCATTATTTACTATCCCTAAATCTTATAACCCCTTTTTCAGTTTTTGAAACATAACTTGGCTTGAAATAATGTCAATTTAATCACTGACATTTTTTCATTTTTTCTCTTTTTTGACCCAGATGAAATAGCAACAAATGTAACAAAATAATTTAAATATATTTAAGATTTTTTTGGATAAATAATTTAAAAAAAAAGGAAATGTAAAACTATATATGTCTTATATATTTCCTTAATAAAAACAATATAATTTGAATAGCCAAAAGCTCACTTTTCATAAGACAGTGATGAAAGTATTATTTGCTTAAGCATTTTCATTATTGTATTCAATATTCTGCCGGTAAACAAATAATGATTTAGAATTGTCAATTTCTTAGACCCACTGTAACCCTTCATTTGCATAAATCTTTTAACTCGACCCGCTGTCTTTGTTTATTTGTGCATTCCACCTGACCCACTCACTATAATGCAACACATTATTAAGTAGTAATAAAATGTATTGATTCACCTACACCAAATCGCCAACCTTGTGTTATGCCCATTCCTGCCCTGTGCGATGACCAAAGCCATTAACCTACCTCCCCGGGCCGACACTTTCCCACATAATCTTATCATCTGTACTAATCTACTCCTCAACATTTCGTCATTTTCAACCCATTGTTAGAAATGGTCATTGGAAATTAACAATTCATTTCGAGTCTTACATTAAATCCCCCTGGTTTGTCATTTCACCATCACCACGTTACTAATAAGCGAAGGCCAGTGCAATAAAATCACCATTAAGAAAGTTCATTCTAAACAAAGTGCATTTAAATAAGTAAGACCTTGAGTTAAACTATAAAAGCATTAAGTTACTTTTAATGCACAGTTTGTGATAATTGCTTCAAACACAGTCCAGTAAATTTTGTAAATGTACAATGGAATAGATAATGCTCTTTATTATATATACTTTTTTTATAAAGATGTCATGACCTAAACATGTTTATGAATACATTACAATAAAAACATAAAGAAATATTATAAACTGGTTTAAATTCAATTTTAGGTTATATAGTTTGCAAACATAGTATATGTTTTGAGCATGTAAAAAAGGAGAAAACTTGTGTTTGGTAATGTCTTACTTGATAATTAGACATGAACTTATGATGAAAAACTGAACATAACAATGTAATTTGACTTGGCAAATCTTTGTTTTATTCCTGAATTTTACAATAAAATAACCAAAGTGAATTTCTTCTTTATATTACATTCATTTATTTTTCGCTTTGTGTATTTAGTAAGACGGTCATTTAAAAGTTTCACTATAATATCATAATTCTTTAAATTAATTTGTTATAAGCAATTAACTTAGTTTGGGTTGTGCAGTTAAAGCGAGATTGTACGATTTTTTTGTATGTGTTAAATTGTAATATATTGATAAAAAATGTTACAATAACACAAAATAGGCAAGAAAAATTATACAATGAAGACGAATTTCATAAAATGCAGCAAAGACAAATAAGCGCCCCGAGCCGATTGTGACGAAGATATTTCATACATATTTTCCTACAATAACCTAAGCATTCGTCTTTTTAGTTAGTGTTCATGTGTCATATGAATAGATATTGTTGCAGGAATTTAAAATGAACCGTTAAACTAAATTTAGATTCACATCGTACATGTCTGATTTACATGCTGGCGAATTCGACTGCACAGCCTTTTTCGATTTCAGAATTAAATATCTGGCTTATTTGGCATTTTTCGACACATGTTCTTCTGAACTTTTATTTTAATTTATATTAAAATATATGTTTAATAAGTTTTTTTTAACATTTTATATAAATGAATAAATATTTGACAAAATCGTATAATCTCGCTTAAAAAAAACCTGCTAGATTGCTGGTAAACTGATCTTGTATGTAATAAACCAGGAAAAAGAATAATAATTAATACTTTAATGTTGTAAAATTGCTTTCTAATAAAATAAATCATCTGTTCAAAGTTGGTATAAATGTATAAAACAATAATGTATTGCTGACAGTTGAAAACACATTTCTATGTAATAGCTCAGATAATGTAAATTATAAAAGCATTATAAAGATACAATACCGATTACACACATTAAATTTCATACACTAAAAAACAAACCAGTATTGACTATTCTCCAAAAAATCCTGAGGGTTAGTTAAATAATATTCCACTGAAAATGTAAAAAATTTAAATTGTCACCATCACAACCACAACGCTTTCATTTATGAATGCTGATCACATTGAATACGCCCGGGTATGGATAAATTGCAACATAATTGGATCCACATGTTATATATTGCCCACAGATTAAGGGCCTTCAGTAAATATTGCACAATTTGAGGCCACTATAATGCTGGTAATTACCGCTTTATACGGGAATAATAGGCACCATCACATGAACACAGATTTGGGATAGAAACAGAGCTTATTAACAAGGTAAAATCGTACCAAGTTAGTATTTATATCCAAAAAGCAGAGATATATATCACCTATATCTTGATCATTACAGTCAATCTTGTATTAAGCCGCCAATCACGGGAGTAACCAAAAGTGGTCTCTTAATAAAATGGTCTTTAGAAAAAAAGACCATACTGGAAAAAAGTAAAATCATCTTCACTATAAAATTCATAGACCGATTCAGTGACACAACTATTATGTATAACATTTAAATTATATTAAATAGTCCAGATATAAGTGTAGTTTAAAATATCTTTACTTTGCAATTTGATAACTTGTAATAATCCAACAAAATGCTGTTGCTGTTATTGACGAAAAATGTGTTGAAGAATTTTGTAAACACAAAGGTTTTTTTTTTAATGTACAGGAAGTTGGTATATTAGAACTACTCAGCCTTTCGCTGAAATTGTGTCCATGCTTTGGACGAGTAATAAATAATAGGGACTGAGCATGTGTGAATGGCGTGTTCAATATCAGCGCATCATGTAGTGCAGGTAACCGTTAACTCCTTCTTCATTCTTTGTAAAAGATTCGAGGAGTGGACCTTATGCATATGCTATTACACGATTGGTTTACCCTTTTTAAGTGAGATGAAATGTAGACCATTGTAATCATTGTATTTCCTTCATTTTAATAGCTGTTCAGGTTTTATCATTATCGCCAATTTAACACTGTTATAAAACATAATGTAAGGAACATGGTTGACCATCATTTACCATGGCAGAGATGAGCATTACCTGATGAATCATGTAACCTCCATGTGATACTATGGTTGACTATGGTTGCCCATGGTATAGCATGTCAAAACTAAATAGACCATGGTTTTAAATGTTATTCAAAAATAATTAAAACATGACAGTATTATTGTAATTGTCCTACAGCATTATTACAATTTTTGAAAAGTTATTATTAAGTGTTAATATTTCTTGATAGTGGATAACTTCAATCTGCGTGAATTTTCTAATTTACTTTGTATTATTATTCCTGATTTGTCAATTTAATTCACATCTTTGCATTAACTTTGTAGGGAACCACTATAAATATGATGTAACATGTCAAATATCAAAACCCTTACCCATGCATTTTAAGAAGACAATTTTTAAAGTTAATTACTGTAAACCTTTATATAGATCATGTGACCACTTGTTTTTTTTCCGCTTACACCTGGGGCATAATTTGAACAATAATTATTAAATGTCACATACCACCATCAAAGCTGTTTCAAAGACACATTATTTTATTATTTAAGTTATTTTGCTATATAACTCTATATAAATAATGTGACCCCCCTGGGCCCCCCCCTTGTGCAGGGCACATTTTAACCCAAGAGGCATGACTAGAATGAAGTAGGTTGAGTACCAACAAACGATGTTACATGTCAAATACCAAACCTCGGGGCCTTTCGTTTTCAGAGAAGAGTGAAGATTTTAACTACATAAATATAAGGAAATTTGTTACCCCTAGGGCGTTGCCAGTTTTGATTCCAAAGGAACGATTAGAACAAACTTGGTAGAGGACCATGAAACATCTTTCCACAACACATACCACACCTGTAATCTGGAACGACAGTTTCTGCTGTAATGATATTTTTCTTTTCAAGACAGTATCTTAGTAGCAAAAATCCAGTTTAGGCGGAAAGTGATGTACCTGATTAGCCTGTGCTGACTGCAAAGGCTAATCTGGGACAACACTTTAAGCACATGCATTAAACCCCCTTTTCACAGAGCATGGCCCATTTACAAAATACCAAACCTCTACCTTGTGACCTTCATTTGCAGCGGACCTGAACTATTTTAACAAGTTTGAAACAGGGTCGCCCAAGGATCATTCCTGACATAGTGTGCAGTTCTTTGAAAATCTGCTTAGCTATTAAGGCTATGTACTTTTGAGGCAAGTTTTTGATGAATGACTACGGACAACCCATGACAACATACCAGACAGCACCTACCACACAACCCATGACAACATACCAGACAGCACCTACCACACAACCCATGACAACATACCAGACAGCACCTACCACACAACCCATGACAACATACCAGACAGCACCTACCACACAACCCATGACAACATACCAGATAGCACCTACCACACAGCCCATGACAACATACCAGACAGCACCTACCACACAACCCATGACAACATACCAGACAGCACCTACCACACAACCCATGACAACATACCAGACAGCACCTACCACACAACCCATGACAACATACCAGACAGCACCTACCACACAACCCATGACAACATACCAGACAGCACCTACCACACAACCCATGACAACATACCAGACAGCACCTACCACACAACCCATGACAACATACCAGACAGCACCTCCCACACAACCCATGACAACATACCAGACAGCACCTACCACACAACCCATGACAACATACCAGACAGCACCTACCACACAACCCATGACAACATACCAGACAGCACCTACCACACAACCCATGACAACATACCAGACAGCACCTACCACACAACCCATGACAACATACCAGACAGCACCTACCACACAACCCATGACAACATACCAGACAGCACCTACCACACAACCCATGACAACATACCAGACAGCACGTACCACACAACCCATGACAACATACCAGACAGCACCTACCACAATTTGTGCTCAGATGAGCTAATAAGGAGTATTTTTTTCTAACTGGATTGTTATCAAGATATAATTATTAAAACACAAAATAAATATGGTTCAAATGAAGCATTATTCTAATACGGTGTGCCAAAGTTTTATAAACATCAACCAAACTTAAAGAAAAAAAAACAACAAAAAACAGTTCATGTTAAAAGTTCACTAATTCATGAAAGCTTTTGTTCAAAATCATGAATAATGAATAACAGTCTACCATGTATTGTCTTCATAAAGAAACCTGCATGATTTATGCATGAAACAAACACAAATGAAATTCTGCCTGATTATGCCTTTTGTTTCTTCATAGTCAATGTCAACAAACCAAAACCTAAGAGATTAGTTATCATGAAACCAATGTAATACTAGTCATGATTATTCTTAATGCTTTAAAGCCTTGGAAGCACACATGAAAAACGACAAAGGGTAGTTAAGGGTTGTTATAACCAACCAAATTTCTCTAAACTAAATATCTTGTAAGGAAAGCATTTTTATCAATCAAAAGCCATAACTCAGAAGTTCTTGGGCGATTTGGTCCAAAAGCTACTGTGATTAATACATGTTTGCAAGAGGAATCACATGCTATCGCATGCATGGAAAGTATACATATATTAATACTCAGGGCCCTCAATTTGTCAAATTCACGGCCGAAATTTGGCCACATTCCCCCACCTGAAAACTATACTTTTTTCCCCTTTCGTGAGGAAAAATTCCCCCTAAAAAAAAAGTTTTTTTTTGTTTGTTTATTTTTATAGATAGATGTGTCTCATAATTATTATTATATCTCAATTGTATTTTAATTTAATCTTGTCAAACATACTTAATTATGAAAAAAGCAATGAATATAGTGCAAACATGTACAAATGTAAAAATTAGAGAGTAAGTAAAAAATCCCCCAAAAAGGGATTCCCCCTGCTATGGGTAGCGACCCGCTTCCCCTAAAATGGATTGAGGGCCCTGATACTTGCAGAATCTTCTGATTATTCAACCAATTTCAATGCAGTTTTTATGTCCTTATGATGCTCATCAGCATGTTTTTCTGCAGAGTTTTTATTGTTTGTGGACTGTTATTTTAAGATAAGATCTTCGGAACACTCAAAGATTTGGTATGGAATCTGGTACCTCCTGATCAGTAGGCGGACACAAATCCACTAGGGCTTCATTATACCCTCTTAGATTGAGATATTCAAACAAGAAAATATTGTTTTAGCATTGTTTCAATATTTCAAAGTTAAAACATTTATTGACAGTAAGCGACGCAGTTCATATATTCAATTTGAAACTATGAAACTGCTTGCAGTAAAGCATTACCCAAGTCTTTCCTGAGTACTTTTCAAAACATTATTACTTAAAAGACTTAAACTTTTTAAGATTAATATCTTAAAAGTATCATAACCACATTGTTTAAAAAACAACAACTTGGTTTCCTATGTTTAATCATAAATAATGAGTATAGGAAAACAGATTAAAATTTTCTCTGTCACCTTTTGTTACTTCTTTGTTAACAAATATTACAATCAATAAAAGAGCAATTGTTGTTTATTGCAAACAGTAATATAAAAATTACATAAGTTGTTGAAATAAAACTAAACTCTTTGTCATAAAATGTTCATTTCACACATTTTCTTACTAAATTTGTAACATCATCATATTACTTAATTAAATAAAAGCATTTCAAAAAGATCAACATTCTTAAGTTTATAAAAAATATGGGCAACTGAATGAGTGGTATCATAAAAAATCAATATTATATTTATGGATTTTAATATATTTTATTATGAGGACAGATTTAGTACATACTCAATTAAAACAACATCAGAAGTCAAACATCAGAAGTCAAACATCAGAAGTCAAACATCAGAAGTCATCTATCAAACTACCCGTCCCCATTTTAATGTATCACTAGCAAATTACTGGAACATAGATATTACAATCAAAATACTGTCTGTGTCTAGGGCCAATATCTTCAAGTTGTGAGGTAATGTCCTTCAAAGGAAAACAACAAGTATTTAAAGTGTCTAAATCTGATATATTTTCTTTTTATTTGGCCACTGAATAGGGCAGGATTTTTTGTATTATTTTCTCAGCATCTGTTCAGCATACCTTGGCAATTACACGGTATTTAGATAAGTAATTCATCGGTGATAGATGTATTTTGAAAGTGTCACCTATGAACAAGGGATTATTTACAGAGGCAAATTAAGCGTGTTTCAAACGCTGGTTGACACCACTTTGTATGACAAAATCACATATTTAAGTGTAACCCACCATGATAATGTAATCTTGCTATCTAATACACTAAGAGCAACATTGAATTGACATTCATACATGAATCATGTGGCAAACAATATTCTTGATCATATTTTAGCATTTTAGTATAACTGACACTGTACTTTACTATCATTTTTAGGCTGATACAAATGTAAGATCACAATACCGTCTGAAAATAAGTATATTTAAATTCGCGACATATCCCCTTTGGATTAAGGAGAAAAACACTTTCCTAAAATTGCTCATCAAACTAAAACTATTACTTTAACACTTCCCTAAAATTGCTCATCAAACTAAAACTAGTATAACTTTATCAGGATGTCATGAAATTCCACTCAACCACTCAGTCATTGGTGACTAAATTGTTGCTCAGGGCAATTGTGATATTAAAAGCACAGGCTTATCTGGAATGACACCTTCTGCCTTAACCCTTTCAGTGCAGGAACCGAATTTTAAAGGCCTTTGCAAACAGTTTGGATCCAGATGAGACGCCACAGAACGTGGCGTCTCATCTGGATCCAAACCGTTTGCTATTCTGATAGTATTCTTTGAAAAAAAATGAAGAAAATGCTTATTTTACAAATTCAGCAGACGACATTTTAGCAGACAAATTTCCCAGCATGCAAAGGGTTAAACTGCATTTTTGCTTAGAAGGGACTTCCTTTAAAAGAAAAATTCTATGAAAGCGAAAAGTTGTCAGAGAAAAATTGTAATAGATTTAACCCGTTCATGCCTAGCGTCCTGAAAAAAGGACATTGCAAACAGCGTAGACCCAGATGAGACACCACATAATGCGGCGTCTCATCTGGGTCTGCGCTGTTAGCTTAAATGAATTTCTTTATGAAATATTCTAAATATAGAAATAAATATACTTGACACCCCTAATTTTGGAAATAAATTGATCCAATTTTGAAGGATGGGAGAGTCCACTGGGCATAAATGGGTTAAAAGTATGCATTATATTCAAACAAGCAAAATAACACTCCTGTCTTAGAACTATTGCAAAACTATATTTTCATTTATGGATATCATTGATTAACCCATTTATGCCCACTGGACTCTCCCATCCTTCTAAATTATATCAATGTATTTATAAAATTAGGGATATCTAGTATACTTTTTTCTATATTTAGAATATTTCTTACAGAAATTCCTTTAAGCAAACAGCGCAGACCCAGATGAGACGCCGCATTATGCGGTGTCTCATCTGGGTCTACGCTGTTTGCAATGTCCTTTTTTCAGGACGCTAGGAATAAATGGGTTAAAATCAGAAAAATAATAAAGCTTTTGTAAGAATTTCCATCCATTTTTTAACAAAAATGTGTATTACTGGCATATCACTTTGTCTACCCTCCAAGTTTGAAAGTCTGTGTGATGTAGTGGTGTGATGTAGTGGTGTGATGTAGTACCTTGTGATGTAGTGGTAGTGTGACATCATTTGCCTCTAAACTTTAGACTAAAGGTCCCAGGTTCAAACCCCAGGGAAATCACATTTGTATTTAATTTATTTCGTTGTTATAATTAGTATTCAAAATTATTCCAAATATTTCAGTTTTGTCAGTATACTCATTTATTGACATTTTTTTAAATACGAAAATCTGTGAATAAGTCCTTTATAAGATGGAAAAACATGTATATAGTACAATGTTAATGTATATAGTCCAATGTTAAGCAGACATACCCACCCTGTTATCTTTTTGGACATGTGGGTGCTTAAAACTTAACAACTAAGTTTTTGATTCTCCTGCAAAATCTTGATATATCAGGAATAGTAGTGTCTTGAATCTGATTTTAATGATAGTTCCTTCAGTATTTCTTTCTGGTAAAACTGATTACATCCCTTTTAACGTACCATTCCACTTTTATTAAAAAAATCAACAACATAATATATTACATCACCAATGGATGTTATCAGGTCGGTCTGTAACTATGCTGGTCGCATGTGGCATTAGACCCCTTTTCGCATGAGCCAGGTCAACATCTTCACATAATTATTTGTATGTTGCTGGCTTTATGGTACACTTACTTTAAATATACACATTTTCTTGATATGACATAAGTTAAATGTGCAATTATTGTATTATTGACCATACTATTGTGGAATAACTGCATTCAACGTCATAATAATGAGGTAATTGTGAATGTATTCATATTCATCCGTACTCCTGCTATTTCGTCCGCTGTGTTTCCCCGCCATTTTATTATCCTCTGCAACCGGTTAATCGATTATTATGACAGTTGTCCAAAAAATAAGGATTTTATAAAACTTGTTACAAATTATATTTTCATTAAAATAGATTGTTACATATGCATAAAATAACTGTTTATAATTAATGGAAAAAAGAACTATTAACGTAGTGTGCAGCCGATATTTGCGAGCCGCTTGGTTGTCAGATTTATTCTCGTGCATAACGTAGCATTTCGCTTCTAACCATATTAGGACACGGAAATGGGGAATTTTATCATACTTTTATAGATAAAAGGGAAAAATGAGACACGAGTTGATATGGTTCGATAACTATATTCTGTTGAGTGTACTTATGTTTGTTGTGTTGATGTCGACACTGTTGTACATGAGATCTACAGAAGATATACAGAACGATACTTAAATTCATGCTATGGTATTAAAGGGCCTTTTCACGTTGTGGTTAGTTGACAAAATGAAAACAAATTGTTTCAGATTCGCAAATTTTCGTTGTAGTTATTATATTTGTGCAGAAACAGTATTACTGAACATTTACAATGCTCTAAAATATTCAGTATATGCATCTTTTGACGATTTAAAAACCTGAAAATTATAGCGCGTTGCAACGCGAAACGATTGAATAATTTGTAGAGTTTTGTTGTTGTCGTTATATTTTGTGATACTACGACGATTGCTTACATAAGTATAAAATACATCACTCATTGTATGAGCACGGATGACCGGGTGATCTACGTGATAGACTTACTCCAGGGGGTCAGTGGTTCTAGCCCAGTTGAGGGTTACTTTTTCTTTCTTTAATTTAATTCTTGTTTTTTTTTACTGGAGCTTTTTGAATCCAAGGTTTACATTTATCAATATAAAGCATTTAATGACAAACTTCAATACATGCTAAAATCTGTGAAAAGGCCCCTTTAAACAACCAATTCATCGATAGGCTCACGGAAATTCGGCACCATCTTATGAATCTTATTTTAAACCATGTCTTAAAACTATCATTATCATCATCACCATCATCATCAATACCTTGACTTAAAACATAACAATATCATACATGCGTTGTACCTTTCCTTCCGCGTTATTCCGTTCTATTCCAAAGCATGACATGTGTTTAAAAGCCAAGAGGGGCCAAAACCCCTTAGCTGCAACTGCTCGATCCGTTTCAGTTACATTTTTATTCCAAAAAGTTCACAAACTTAAGCATTTGTCATCGTCTAGCATACCTCTATGCTAAATACCAATGTTTAGTTATTGTTTATCATTTTGAACTATCAATATGGTACTTCGATAAGCTTAAATAAGATAATAGTATAATCCAAGGCGCTTTAGCTGTCAACAAGGTATCAACTACACTACTACAACCGTTGTTTAAGAGATATATTATACACTTAAATACAAAGGTTATTATCACGTCATAATATTATCTCTAACACGTCCGTCAACGAGATAATCCTATCTCTTTAGCACCGGGACATCGCATTATTCATACGAGAAAAGTGCCCACTGTTAATCAAGCGTCCAGACTCATTCATATTTTTGTTTACCAATTCTTCATTCTGCTGAGGTCAGAAAACTTTCATGTTGCCATATGCAGCGTTATACATGGACACATGAACAATTACATTAGACAATGTGGAATAGTCATTAAAGAGTCGTTTAGGATACAATTTCACAATCGCTTACTTCACTTTGTTTGTTGTAAAAAGTACTTTAAAGGACCAGAGTACAATCCAATGGTCGGTGGTACACTTAGAAACCGTCACCGTTTATAGATCGCAATATGTTGTTTTGAATGTTTTATACAACACATTAGCACATACTACAAACAGAAAAGTTATACATTCATAAATATGTCTTCCCAGTTTAGCCTGTGCAGTCCGCACATGCTTATCAGGGACGACACTTTCCGACTTAAATGGATTTTTTACTAAGAAGAGACTCTCCTTAACCGAAAAATATCATAAAAACGGAAAGTGTTGTCCCTGATTAGCCTATGCGGACTGCACAGACTAATCTGGGACGAAACTTTACGCACATGCATTTAACCCCATATTCACAGAGCACGACTCATATGAATTAAGAGGCGTCAGTAACAAAACACGAAATTCACATTTGAAGGCCGAACCACATAAGACCATTGACCTTGAATTTTGACATTTAATACAAGAGCGAGTTTACAGTTGTATGCGTCATGTCATATTTTCCTGGTGGCAAACTATGACGTTATTTTAAAATTCTCAAAGGGATTATAGAGTAACAGGGCGGAACTGATATCAGGACTGACGAACCACCCGCCCAACCCATCCAACGAAGCAAAACCATGAACGCTTGGTGAGACAATTACATACTCTCCGCCCAGGGAAACGATAAGTGAAATAATATTTACATTTAAGACGACTATCCCTTTATACTTATTTGGTAGAATCCAATTACAAACTGTGTAAAATCTGTTAAAACAATTGCCAAACACCTTGAGTAATCAATTGACAACCGGCGACCCATAGCTCATTCAAATGAGAAGTAAAATCGTTGCATTTCAATACAAACAATAGTATTTCAGTGACTGTGTAGATAACTTTGTTCTCAAGAAGGTATAAGGTCTTATAATTTTAACAAATATTACGCTTCGGTTTCCAATTTGTTACGC
Organism: Dreissena polymorpha; assembly: GCF_020536995.1. Lineage (NCBI taxonomy): Eukaryota > Metazoa > Mollusca > Bivalvia > Myida > Dreissenidae > Dreissena > Dreissena polymorpha. The sequence continues at coordinate 33,690,820 of NC_068366.1, read as the reverse complement.
GAAAACTGACAACCCTATAAAAACAATTGAAAATGAAAATGGTATTTTCACCTTGTATTGTCGAACTCTATTTGTAATATACCGCGATTTTTCCGTTGACTGCCACGATAATGTTGCCAAAATGAAAATAGAACAATGTATCAAAATAATTACAATGCAGGGTGTGAACAATCATTGTTTAAAGTTAGTCGCCCGTAAAACGTCTTCGTAATATAAGATCGTGACATGCTAATAGAGGGACAAGTGAAATTTGATAAACGCTTTGTACCCGTAAATACTATATAGTAACAGCAATAGTGTGTATCCAAATCTTTCTATACATGTTGTCAAGTAGACGTGTGTGTGTTTGCTTAAACGTACATGATTCATATCAATATATGACCCGCGTCGTACGAAAATGGTGCCATATGCGATCAGCGTAGCTCCAGAACAGCCTGCGCATCCGCACAGATGGCATAATGCCCATTTTCGCATGGCGCGCCTACTATCATCATATACAAAGGAAAATGGGAAAACAGGAGGAGGGGCGAGATAGGACGGGTAAAACGCCATATTGTTTACGAATCCCCAGCCATATTGTGTGGTCCGTAAACGATTCGAACTCACGATTCCCCGAAATACAGTCAAGCGCTCTACTACCTAGCAAGCCGGACCATGCAGGATGAAATTGACCCAAAGTTGTTTTATCCATGTTGGCTATAGTGAACACACATATTGAGTATCTTAAAAAGTAACTGCTACCAACAAAATGTTAAATAATTTATACGTGTAGTCAATCTGTTTTGGATACATTTTCTGGTCCCGTATGACATTTAATCAAGAACATTTTAATCGCAATTAGGGAAAACGAAATATGCATACGAAAATACGCGTGAAGTATCATCCTAGAATAGCACTTGAAGTCCGCACGCGATAATCAGGATCGAGACTTTCCGCTAGTACGACATTTTTCGTTTATGGAAAAGTCTCTTCTATAGATCTACCAAAGTGCAGTTTAGACGCCAAGTGCCGTCCCACATATGCACGTGCAATTCGCGAAACTTTCCAAAGCGCGGCTCATTTCATGCTTTTATGGCGGAATGTGGTCTCGTGTAATAACTGGATTTGGATGAAGAGGGATTGATAGTTGATACATTAAAGCTAATTCACTGTTTTATTTCATGCACTTACCTTTGACGAAATAGATCTAATAATCCGTTCTTAATTGACACCAATTGCAATTAAGCACCTGTGCTAGTGTATCTCTATAATCCACTTAGGATAAATCCTTATCCAGTGCGTTATTCCGTTATTGCGTTATTTTGTGTAAACGTGTAATAATACGTCACCAAACACACTTAATGTTACGTCAACATTTGCAAAAACTCTATTTTTGTTTATAAATTTTTTATTAAGTCTTTTGATAAGTTCTCAATAATAATCGTGTAAATCTACATCACATCACGCGCTCGTGTATCAAACACATTAATTTAGTGTTTAAATGTGATGGTGATCCAAAGAAGAAACATCACTTATTAAAATTTGAATAATTGTTGGAACACTACTTTCCCGTTGAAGTGTAGCGGATTCTCATTTGTCTTCCAATCACTTTCAAGCCGGGATTTTAATCCAAAAGTAGTATATTTAGCGCGCGCTCCACATAACTGAAGACTAGAGCTATATTAACGCGTTTTATTATTAAATTAGTCCAGCAAAAAGTACAACGGTAGGTAGTCCACTGTCCAGTGTACCGCCCGCCTGTCAAATGTGACAGCGCATCGAGGTTTTTCAGTCACAAAATCTACCACGACCAAGGTCCAATGGGTAAATAAAATTATTAACTAACAATAAAGACGTCCATCACCTCGCGATTTCATTGCGGCCTTGCGTTACAAATGTTTTTCGTAAGTAGAAATAGCGAAAATACTGTCTCTGATTAGCACGCCAATGTGACGGGCTAGCGGACATGTATGTATGTTCCCATCGCTGTCCTTTTTATTTATTATCTACCAATAATTTACAGTAAAGTCGACCTCTCTCTATATAATTTCACGTATATGATACATAAAGTATAATGACCAAAGTTAGACTGGCGCGTCACACATTTTTCGAATCTAGGGCTCTGTTGAAATCGCGGATAAAAATGAATAAAATTATGTAAGTATAGACGAATGTAATTTAATACGCTTTATCCACTCGCATTCCTATTCATCCGAAACAGGATTAGATTGAAAAAGACAACATTTATTTGCATCTCTTTCATTGTTAAGAAAACGAAAATAATTAACTTTGTTAAATGACCGCATAATATGTAAACAAATAACGCGTAATATACTTCCTGTCAAATTAACAAATTCATGAAATGCGAATTCACTCCGCTCTCGAAAAACCGGACTTAATGCAGGAATTCCAAGTATCGCTCACAGCATTTATAGATTAGCCTTTACAGACGGCACATGCTAAGCAGGGGCGACACCCTCCGCCTGGACTAGATTTCGTAAGAGACTTCCTTTAAACCAAAAACACCATGCAAGCGGAAAGTGTCCCCCAAAGAATCTTGTGCAGACTGCACAGGCTTATACTGGACAATTTTGTACGCACGTGCCTTATACCCGGTTTTGTACGCACGTGCCTTATACCCGGATTTGTACGCACGTGCCTTATACCCGGTTTCGCAGAGCGCAACTCATATACATTCATAACACATTATACGAGTATAACTTAACCCTTTGCATGCTGGGAAATTTGTCGTCTGCTAAAATGTCGTCTGCTTAATTTCTAAAATAAGCATTTTCTTCGATTTTTTTCAAATAATATTATCAGAATAGCAAACAGTTTGGATCCTGATGAGACGCCACGTTCTGTGGCGTCTCATCTGGATACAAACTGTTTGCAAAGGCCTTTAAAATCCGGTTCCAGCGCTGAAAGGGTTAATATCTGTATGAAATCAAAATTCCCAGATTAATAGCTTTTAATACAGTAACAATTCTGACCACATATCGATACTTATGGAACCTGTTAGCACTGATTTGGTCTACTCTATTCTGTTAGCACTGATTTGGTCTACTCTATTTTGTAAAAATGTGAAAGAATATTACATGGAATTAATGCAATTAGCACCATATTAATAACGCAGGCATGGCTATTTTACAGTAACGTTTGAAACCAGACCAGTCTATATTACATGTACCCGGTACACAGTTTTTCAAAGAAGTATAGATAGCCACGGGTCAGATAACGACTGTCGATAAAACAAAATGAAAATGTTGGTATTTATCATACCTTCTATCATCGGACAATCTAAAGTGATTTTGGAACAGTCATTTATGCAGATTGCCCGCGTTATAACCACCAAAACATGTCCCTTTATCGCTTAATCGGTGGAAAGTGGTAATGAACCCTTGGGTGAAATCCGGTTAGTTATGCGTGCTATATGGTTAAGAGAAAAGAAAGCGGGCATTAGGAGATCATCAATTTATTACCTTCGGACATTTGCATATCTAATGCAAATGTTAGGTGGTTGTTGTGTCACATTTGACTCAAGAGGGTGCTATTATTAACTATTAAGGCTGCGTAATACGGGCTACACATGCACGGGGCTTACAAAGACGAAATCGTGCAAAACATGGTGTTACTTTTAGCAACTAAAATCATATTCACCGATATTAATCTCATCCATTCGAATAACTGATTTTCATGCAAGAGAAATACAAGATAAGTATTGATGCAAAGCATCAAAGGGCGTCGGAAGTTTCAGTGTAAAAGGCACTCAATGAAGTTACATGGAGCGATTTTTTTTCTACTGCTAATATTAATATATTGGCCGATTATTTTAAACAAAATAGAAAAAGATACTGGTATAACCATTATCTATGATTTTGTGTTATAACCCCCAAATAAACATTATCTATGATATTGTGTTATAACTCCCAAATAACCTTTATCTTTGATTTTGTGTTGTAACCCCCAAATATTTCATAGTTCATTTTATTTACATTGGTTTCCTCTTTTTTACTGGCATCCGTGTGCTGTTTTCATTAATGGAACAGAACTGTGTAGGTTTTAAAAAATCTGCTTCATCTTGTAAGCGTAATTTCATATTTTTTCTCAACTTCAAGGGGAGATGATTCAGAACTTATTCTTATGTTGCTCATTTACGATAGGGGTTCAGTACTCATTGATATGAAAACACTGTAAAAGTTTTAATGTGTTTACGAACCCCCCCCCCTCCACCCTCTCACACATATTTTTCATGGGCATAATAAAAACAAAAAAATAGTTACAATAAAACTGCATATTTATTTAAATTAAAATGTCTACATCAAAACAAAAAGTTAACATAGAACACAAATAAAATAATTTGATTCTACTGGGGCTCGAACCTTGGGCCTCTCACATGTGAAGCCAGCGTGTAACCACTACACAACGGAACCGCTTGAAAAATCACCTTCTAACTAAGATATTAATAAGCTATTAATAGTCGGTTTAAATGTAAACCCGGAAGTTTAAACGCTGGATAGTGAGCGGGGTAAAGGTCCATACCAAAGGGTCCATACCACTGGCAAGATACGGGTCAGGCCCGCGGCCTTCTATATGTGGTTCTTAAAAAAACCTGTAGGAGGACTTGATAGTAATGAGACTGGGGTGATGTGATAGTGCTCCTCATTGATAAGCGGCTGCTTCCTTTATCAAGACTCATTATAACAATTAATAATACGTGTCGCATTTCGCGCTCTATAGCGCCTTTATTAGTAACTAGGTGGTTGCTATGATAGTGGATTAAAGAAGTTTTGTTTTTATACAAAACCAGAAAGTTTCACCGGTTCGCGTATTTGCCCAGTCCCTGTGATCTTTTATTATTGCACAGTCCCTGTGATCAGTTATTAATTAAAAAATAAGCTTTGCATTATTGGCAATAAATGTTGTAGTAAATGTAATAGGCACAAATGCAGTACTTATTTAAACTAATTTACACAAAAAATCACCACTATGCAAGATATTCTGACAACAAAAATATATACATTGATCCGTAAAATAACTTCTCCCATAAGCGAAAAAAAACGTATTACATACTAGTCGCCGCACTTCAGTGCGACGCCAATAAATTAGCACGTTTAAGCACGAAATTGTGTGTGTTTCCGTAAACAAGGAAATGAAATATTTCAGACAGATAATGTGTGCGGTAGATGCGTTGAAAGCACTATCTTTAAAAGTCTACGCTCTACTACAGTTCATTTGCGCAAAGCTAAACAATTCGTCTTATTCACTGAATTTACCGTCCATACATTCTGGATCGTTGTGTAAGTTATTTACAGAAATGGTTCGCATTTACTCTTGATTAATTTAACCGCGTTCTGGGAAAGCCGGGCTTAATGCATGTGCTTTAAAGTATCTTCCAACAATAGCAGGTGCAGACTGCACAGGCTTAATGTGACACTTCAACTTTAAGTATTTTTTTCATGTAAAGGAAGCCGCTTGTGAATTGTAATCGTATCTTCTCGGAACGTGTCGTCCCATATAAGCATGTACGAACTGCACAGGCTAATCTGAGACGATACCTTTTAACACATGCACACATGCATTAAGCTTGGTTTTCCAAGGCCCGTATCAAGATATAACCTAGAACACAACAAGAGCTGTCACCATAGGATGACTTATGCCCCCTATAAACGCTTGATAGAAGTTATGAGCTTTTTTCAAAACCGAAACGCAGATTTCGAAACCTAAACGCGGACCCTAACTTCAAGGTCAAGGTCACAGGGGTCAAAATTTGTGTGCGTATGGAAAGGCCTTGTCCATATACACATGCATACCAAATATGAAGGTTATATCTCAAGGGACATAGAAGTTTATAGCATTTTTCGAAACCTAAACGCAGATTTCGAAAACTAAACGCGGACCCTAACTTCAAGGTCAAGGTCACAGGGGTCAAAATTGTTGTGCGTATGGAAAGGCCTTGTCCATATACACATGCATACCAAATATGAAAGTTATATCTCAAGGGACATAGAAGTTATGAGCATTTTTCGAAACCTAAACGCAAATTTCGAAAACTAAACGCAGACCCTAAGTTCAAGGTCAAGGTCACAGGGGTAAAAAAATTTGTGCCCGTGGAAAGGCCTTGTACATATACACATGCATACCAAATATGAAGGTTATACCTCTAGGGACATAGAAGTTATGAGCATTTTTGGAAACCTAAACACAGATTTTGAAACATAAGCGCGGACCCTAAGTCGAAGGTCAAGGTCACAGGGGTAAAAAAAATTGTGCGTATGGAAAGGCCTTGTCCATATACACATGCATACCAAATATGAAGGTTATATCTCAAGGGACATAGAAGTTATGATCATTTTTCGAAACCTAAACGCAGATTTCGAAACCTAAATGCGGACCCTAAGTTCAAGGTCAAGGTCACAGGGGTAAATTTTTTTGTGCATATTGAAAGGCCTTGTCAATATACACATGCATACCAAATATGAAGGTTATATCTCAAGGGACATAGAAGTTATGAGCATTTTTCAAACCTAAACGCAAAGTGTGACGGAAAGATGGACAGACAGACAGACGGACAGAGGGACAGTCCGATCACCATATGCCCCCTTTTCTTCGAAAGGGGGCATACAAACGTATACACCGGCAAAACTCTCAGTGTATGTTACTGTGAATATAGTATTGTGACAATTTTTATTAATTTATAAATAAAAAATCTCCACATTTTTCAGTAAATACAATGTGTTTTCAGTTCAGAAAGCATAATATTTATGACTTCCATTTACAAAGTATGCAGATCTATGCGTATTTATGTTATTGTATGTGTTTGGCATGAGCTGCCACAGAATGTGGCGTCTCATCAGGATCCAAACTGTTTGCTATTCTGATAGTATTCTTTGAAAAAAAATCGAAGAAAATGCTAATTATAGAAATTCAGCAGACAACATTTTAGCAGACGACAAATTTCCCAGCATGCAAAGGGTTAATACATGCGATATGCTCCATTTCCCCAGAGTGATACTCATATACTTAACACATAACTGACTACCTCAGTAATTTTGGTCAAAGGGAGCTAACAACAGCTACAGCTACAACAGTTACAGATCTTGTTACCAACAATTAAAATGCCTATCCCGAAGTTATATACAACGTTCATACAAGCATGTTTTTACAATAAATACAGAAATACAATAAAAACACAAGAGCACGATCAAAGGTATTGAAAGCAGTACTTAACATTATCTGAAAAATCAGTGTACTGATACACATGTAGATTATGGTTTGTTAAGTTTTCTTTCTAAATCTTATTTACTGTCTGATCTTGTTTTCATTGTCATGATTTATTTAAAATGTTGCCCTTTTTTGTAGATAATTTTAATTCTACAAAGAGTATAGTCATGCAAGCTAGTCTAAAGGCCTTTTCACTATATTTTGAAAAGCATGAGAGCTACAGAACTGTAAGAATTGGACAATTGTGCATTATAAAATCATCTCCAAAACCAATTCAAAAGCCTGCCAAAAACAGTTCCAATGGTTTCTCACTCCAAGAAAACCTAAAACCAATCAAAAACCTTCCAAAACAGTTATATTGGTGCCTTTCTACAAGAAAACCTAAAACCAATAAAAAACCTTCCAAAACAGTTATATTGGTGCCTTTCTACAAGAAAACACTAAACCAATCAAACATGTCCAAAAAACAGTTCCATTTGTGCCTCACTCCATGAAAACATTGAAGAACGGGAATTCTGCTTTTTCTGGCTGGAGTAGATCGGCCAGAAAACACACTGTTCCAGCCCATCCCTCATACAGCGAGTATGGACTGTCCGGAATTCGCGCTTGTTGGAACTCGGGCATGAACAGGAACTCGGCAAACTTCAGGGCTCGATGCAGATGCTTTTGATCCCCTGGAGTATAGGTTGTTACAAGGCAGTATTGTCAAACAAACTTTTAACCCTTTACCACTTAGATATGTATTTTGATGCGTTTGTAGTCCCTTAGAAAGTTAAATTTAATGAAAGACCTTAGATACTGATGAGCAGCAAAAAGCATAAAACCTGAACAGACTTCAAGTTACTCGCAGTCTGTTCAGGTCGTATGCTGTTTGTACATAGCCATTTTCTATTTGCCTCTGAGTGGGAAAGAGTTAAACAAGAGGTTTTTTAAGTAGGTTAACAGAAATTGTTAACATATATTGCTGATGATCAGTTGTGAAATGTTAAACATAAACAAGAAATAGTATAAATGAAAACAAATCTTTTCTGCTAATTAACAAGCTATTTCTAAATAATTCTTGGAGTTATCTGTCTAGTAATTGAATTTGGCAGAGATAAATTTGTATTACTTTAAACATAAATATTGAACATGCAAATTTGAGAAAATTCAAGGGCCACAATTCAGTTCATGAGGTGAATTCCGTAATAATTGAACTATGTCTAAGGAACTAAAGTTTACACACCGGCACATTCTCATGATGTTTAGTAAAGATCAGACAACAATTATTGGGCTTGGAGAAGGTTAGAGAAATATTGAAAAACTACTGACAGACTGTAAGAATCTTGTTAGCAAGCCAACTTACCACATTAGTATCATAAGAGAAACAAATCAGTCTTTCAAAAATAACTAAAGCATCTCTATTAGGTGATACACAACAAGTGAGAATAATAAGATTGAAACCTGTTAATCTGTATAGCAGCAGGAAGACATATCCGCTGCCTGCCACCCCATGACAGATCCCTGGCCCCTTTTTCAGCAGGCCCCTCTGCCAGGTCAGTTCCCCACAGCGCAGGCTAACATCAAGATACTTCTGGTCACCCCAGACCTTGTAGGCTCGCGCAAACAGATACACTACACCTGCAAACATTAAGAACAAATGGAGACTAATTCTGGGAAAACTAGGCTAAATGCATGTGCATCAAGTGTAAAGTGCAAACAAGGTCATTACTTTATGCACATGCGAACAAATCATAGAATAACAATAATATGTTGAATGTTAACTTTTGATAATGCTATAACATACAATTAATCTGCAACCATATGGAACAACCAGATGTGATCACTGCAACACAAGAAAACTGTGGCCAAAATTTATAAAATATGACAGAAATAGCAGCAATTCATGATACATGTTATGGTTTAAACAGAAAATCAATTTATACCAATGCTGCATCTACATGAATTCTAGGAACCAGGGTATCAGACCAAAGTCTTTTAAACAATTTATCAATAAACTTAAAATTGAGCCCCTTTAAATGAAAACAGGGCTTAATGCATTTGGATATAGTGTCATCCATGATAAGCCTGTGCAGTCCACAAAGCCTGTGCAGTCCACACAGCCTGTGCAGTCCACACAGGCTAATCATAGACGACACATTTTCCATACAACTGGATTTTTTTAAAGAAGAGACTTCTTTACAAAAGCAAACACCATATAAGAAGAAAGTGTACATCCTGATTAGCCTGTGAAGCCTCCACATGCTAATCTGGGACGACACTTAACACACATGCATTTAACCCCATTTTCCCAAAGTAAGGCTCAATTATAAAGACCAGTCCACTCACCAGGGGCTCCATGGCACCAGTGCACAAGCTCTTCCTTATCAGGTCGCTGCCTTTTCACCTCGTCCATTGCAGGTGGGTAGTTGAAGTTCTCCTGCTCGAGGGATAGCATGAAGTCTACTGCGGACCGCAACAGGGCTTCTGTCTCATGGCTGGACTTCACAAAGCTGGGGAAACTGATCAACATCTGCAGGATGGAGGAGAGACCGTGAGCAGCACCTGGAAAGACAGTTTGATGTCAAGGACTTAAGGCCTTCAAGCTCCTAAGGATTCTTTTCACTTCAGCCATTTACCATGCTTAGAACATCAGAATGTGCCATCAGTATGCACTTCATGCGCAAAGAAGGCAAATAGAACCTTGCGTTCTAACCAACATATTATTTCAGTGAAATTTTCAAACACAATTTTCCTTGTGAATAATAATTTTTCATTTGAGTTATCATATAACATATCTACAGATTTTGCAACAGATCAAATGAATGATTGAAACTACATTAAATAATATTAAAATACCTAAATCAGCAAATGATCAAATGATGTTTATACATTTAAGATATTAATTATTTTCACAAAGGTTAACATTAGAAATATGTAGATAGGGACTTGCCTGATAAAATGAAGGTGATCTATATACTGTCCCCTTACTAATAGTATTTAAAAAATACATAAATGACACAATAGTATTCATAAGAAAGTTCCAGAGAATGTCTATTCCAGACCTATTTATACATGTTTGTTTTATCTGTATTTCATACAAGAAAGTAATACATTAAAGACAAATTATCAATTTAATTTTAATGAAATCAGTACATAAACAAAGATACAAGTATTGAATAAACCTAAATATTCTGTGTCGTAGTAAGAATACATCAGTGGCACAGATGGATTTTTGCCTCTGTATTGCTGACCAGATGCCACTGTTACAGAACACAGCTGGTTAACTACATCATCTGGTACAGTCTGAAAAACAAAACTTTTAGAATGCTTAGTTTTTAAAATGATTATGTTTTTTTAGGTATTTATTTAAAACTGGATTGTGAAGGCAGATATTTACAGTGACATTTTTTTTTGTTTAATGGGCCACAATGCCTGGTATTAAGTTATTAAATTATTGAATTATTAAAACTCCATGATTAGAACTTGAACTCACAATCTCATGAAAAGGAGACTTTATCCACTGCAATATAACTATGTTTAAGAACTGACTGTTTCAAGTCATTCCATGAAAACATAAAATGATTGAATTTATTGAGTATTAAAGGGATCTTTTCAAGTTTTTGTAAATTGACAAAATTTAAAAAAATTGTTTCAGATTCACAAATTTTCCTTGTAGTTATATTTGCGAGGAAACAGTAATACTGAACATTAACCATGCTCTAAAATATCCATTATATGCATCTTTTGATGATTTAAAAACCTGAAAATTATAAAGCAGTGCAATGCGAAACGATGTAATAATTTGGAGAGTTTTGTTGTTGTTTAAGAAATAATATTTTTCTATCATGGTTTGTTGTCAAATAACCCACAGTAAGGAGTAAAGATGCGTAGGAATTAAATCACGAGTGCGAAGCACGAGTGATTTGATAACACGCATCTATACAACTTACTGTGGGTTATTCGACAACAAACCATCATATAAAAATATTATTTCGATTCTAACACCGTAACACGATTCTAATTGATTTGGTTCAAGCTTTAGGACGTGAACTATATTTTTCAATACCCCGCCCTTCTTAGTACTAAGTTCACTATTTAGTGACGTCATTGGATTGTACAAACATATGACGTCATTGTCATTCATAAATATTTTGCAAATGACGTCACTTTCATTGAAAACAACAATCGTAGAAACTTAATGACGTCACGTGTATTGATGCTACTGGAAAGCTGACATGCTATAAATGTTTTCTGAATTACGTTCCCTAACAAATAAAATTTTTTGTAGACGTTTTAGAGCGGGTTTTAGCACGTGCATTTTACTGCAATATTTTCTTTATTTATTCGGAACTATTTTCGAAACATTAAGCTCCGCCCATAAGTTATTGCAGAATAACCCACACTTGATTTCCTTCTTTGTCTATAGAAAACAAGTCGCGTGTCGTGTTAGAATGTTAAATTTTGTGACACTGCGAGGATTGCTTATATAAAGTATAAAATACATTCATCATAGTATGAGAACAGTTGGCCAAGTGGTCTAAGGGATAGACGTTTACTAAAGGGGTCAGTGGTTCGAGCCCAGTTGAGGGTTACTGTTTTTCTTTAATTTTATTATTGTTTTTTGCTAGAGATTTTTAGATCAAATGTTAACATTTATCAATATAAAGCGTTAAATGACAAACTTCAATACATGCCAAAATCTGTGAAAAGGCCCGTTTAATATTTTGGTAAACGTATACATACAAAAAAAGAATTTTTTAAAATAATACTTTAAGTTTAGAAGTCCTACTTTAAAGTGAAATGCATAAAAATCACCAATAGGGTTTAAATTTCACCTTACCTGGTTTTTAAGTTTCTGTCGCAGATTGAGAACGCCACACAAGTAACCAGCTCTGCCCACAAACAACTCATCTGAACCACACCTCAGAAAATTTATTGGTGAACAAATTTTCGAGAGTTCTGCAAATTTCTCCAAGCATTTTCCTGCAATATGTGGTGACCCTATGGCATCATAAACTAGACTTGTGACGGCATGCACTCCAGCAGCTCCTAAGATGAATGATGCTTTATCCTGGCCATAGTTTGAACTATTTGCCATATTGGCATACAATACAGCTTGTTCCAAGAATGAAGAACGCTTGTCCTTGAATGCATCATTTTGTGCAATATAGTAAAACATGTACGCTATACCTGAATTTCCGACATAAATGCCGCCATCACAGTTGTCAAAGACAGGGGGCATGCCCTCTTGTATGGATTCTACAATTGAGTAAATTTGGGGAACCCATTTTGAGGGGTCTATTTCAACCTTACCACCTTCCTGGTAATCGGGGAACTTGTTTTGAAAGAATCTCATGCTAACTTTTGCTGCAAAAGTTTGTAAATATCTCCTTCAGGTTAAAAGCTACAAAAATATACTGACTAAATCTCTGTGTATTTTTTGTGCTGCTGAAACCGAAAGTGAAAGTAGAAACGTAAAATAATAATGAAAATCAAACTGTAAAACATATTACATTACATGGCACAATTCGCGTCAAAAACACCCTAACATGAAAGAATTGTACAGTAAAAACATATGTCAATCTATGTTATATATAATTATTGGCGAAAAATGTATATTCATTCACTTCTACTCATTCATTTTCAGAGTGTAAACTTCCGGTTTTTTGGTGAGCAGCAAGCAAGGCGAATAATGGCATCTTTTGTGCTTAGAGTACTTGCAGTAACTCTCGGTCTATTTTTTATCTTCATAGGCCTGCTTAAACTGTCACCTGCAATAAGTTTGGATCTATATCGGGAAATGGTAAGCAACTAATAGATTGTTGAAATAATTTTTACATGCAAAAACCGTGTGGGTGGGGCAATGTTCTTAGATTTTATCTTCTGTTGGACATTACAACAAACTTCGCTTAGTATTTTTACGTCCATGCAATCACAAACAAAGTCCTTCTATATCTTGAAGGAGTATCAGTTTAAATCTTAATACAAATAGTGCTATTGAATACATTATTGGTAATTTCATATGTTCAGGCTTGAGTAGTTTGAGCCGAACTGTACCTCTTTGCCTTTACGATCAAATAATTGTTGCCATGATGCTTGATTGTCTTATCATTATTATTCAGTGCTTGAATATATCACAACAAATTGCAACCTCTGATCGGTCTGTTGTTTGCTCAAATCTTACTCTTGCTAATCAGCTCTCGGTGTACAAACGCTTATAAGAGACATGTGTTTAGATTAATGGGTTTCATAACTCAATCCAGTTTGGTCAAGATTTTTGTGTCTCCATTGTACATCACAGTGCCTATACCACGTGACTTTTTAAGATCTGTGTGGGGAGTAAAATATCAACATAAGCACGACGAAGGTAAGATTTCTAAGGATAACTTTTTTAATATGTCACAATTTTTAATGGGATAAAGTGGAGAGCCCACTCATTCATGAGAGTTTTCTATAGGTATCATGATTTTGTCAAACACTCTCCACTTTATCCCATTGAAAATGATGACATATTAAAAAAGTTATCCTTGAAAATCTTACCTTTGTCGTGCTTTTGTTGACAACTCCCCACACAGATCTTAAAAAGTCACGTGGTATAGGCACCGTGTATTCACCCTATTTTAGTGTGTCACATCAACAATAATCCAACTTGCCCAATTCCACAACCATAGCATTGTGTAGCATTTAAAATATGTGTTAATTAACTTAATAGCATTACTGTAGTATACATTTATTACTGTACTGTACAGTTCATTTTATTGGCTATTGGGGCTTGAACCAGTAAATGTTAGTCCCATTTTGTTTCAACCATTTTTCTTTGTTTTTTATTGTTGGTTCCACTGTTTATTTAATGCTTCTTGCGTTTTCTTTTATCATTCTGAAGTATGTAAGTTGGCTTAAATCAAAAACGGGTTCCTGAAGTAGTGCAGCTCAAAAAAGAATTTTTAAGTTTTATGGTCATTCCATAACAAAATGGATTATTTTTGTGATGAAAAGTACCAAAATTAAATTTGCGTTTTCGCGTTTTACTTTAAATCCATTCCATTGTGTACATTTCAGAGAAAACAATACATACGGATGGCCAAAGTATTTCCTCTTATGAGTTTCACAGCGTGGCGACCAAATGCCCACACATACCGGAAAGTTATAGCTGCAACTGAGGTCACTTGTGGTCTCGTTCTTGTATTTATACCAGGTATGGTGATGATAAAAGATGTAGTTTTACAGGATTTTTATAAAATTGTTTTACTTTGTTATTTTCCCTTGTAGTGAAAGAGTTAAATAAATTGTTACTCTATTATACCATTTTCTTTCATAAACTTTCAGGACCATTGAAAATTGCAGCCAACGTTCTTATGATCCTTGTTAATGTCAATGACATAATAGCAAACTATCAAATCAAAGATGGATACCAAAGAATGAGTCTGCCAATTGTGTTTGTTTTGCTTCTGACCTGCCGGCTAATGATCTACTATCAAGAGCTGCAAAGGGAAAAAGCGCAGTCCATTAAACCTGCAGAAGACAGTTCTTCAAAGTGCACATCACAAGAAGGGGTTGAGAACAGGGAAGTAAACAATGAACAGGAATCGAAGAAGACAAAATAGATTTTTTAGTTTAATTTGTTTAGAACAATTTAGTTATTTTTAATGAATTCAAATGAACATTTTCAGTTTTGTCAGTATTATTTTGTGTTAAACAGTGTTCAGCACGTATGTTTCACTATTTCTTTTACAACTTTTAATTCATCATTTGTGGTAATTTGATGTCATGATTATAATTGCTATCTGTTTAACTTGTGTATCTTAGCTTACAATATTTTGGGGTTCATTTACAAAGTATTTGAATGAGCACTTATTAATAGAAGTCCAATTCTTGAGAAAGAACTTTGTAATTTTTCTTGCACATTAATTAAAGAATAATTTAATGTGTGAAAAGTTTGCCTGAGTTTAGATACATGTTGCATTGAATTTGAATCCAGTTCAGGTTAATACAATATATAGTTAGATGTAAGTTTGAGATCATTTTACTTAAATGTGAATTACATTACTATGAATTCAGATTCCTGATTTAGTGGAAATTTAGAAATAAAGAAGTACATGTATAACAAACGCATAATGTGAGCTTAGTGATTTGTGTATTTTTTATCTGAAAGTGTTGGCAAAATGTATTGCAATCTCCATACAATGTATTTATTTGTGTGTTAAGTTACACATAGTCAATTGAGGCATAATAGTAGTAGTACTATTTCAATATTTTACATGGGTGTTGATGTTGTTTTGATATTTATATTTTCATTTTATTTATATCCTTTTTTATACACTCTTTATTAAAAGTCTGTAGCGCAATTAAGTGAAATAAATGCATTGATCAGAACATGTTGTTGTTTAGTGTACATTTTTGTAAGATTGTACAATTTTAGGTTTTGCGTCTGTACTTTTAAGACACAAACATTTTCCTGTTCTTATTTATTGTTTTAACTATGATTTTAAGTGTTGTTTTGTCTTGCCTGAGTAGTGAGTCAGGAAACATGTACATGTATGTGTTACTCTTTTTGTTGAGGAAGGTGTCCTTGGTTGTCTAAAATTTCATACTGTTGAATGATGGTTGTCAACTTATTGCTTGTTATGGCACTAGAGGTCACATTTTTCAACTTGCTGAAAACGTTTCAAAGTCTTAAAAATTATGCTGAGTTCGTATCTGGGTCACATGGGTCGTAAAATTAGGTCACCAGGTCAGATCTTAGAAAAGCCTTGTTACCACATGAAGGCCTCATTTGTTACTCAATCTTCATGGAACTTGGTCTGAATCCTAATGCTGACAATATCTGGACTTATTTTGAATTAAGGATAAGTGCATTTAGAATCTGAGGAAAACCTTTATGACTCAACTTATGGAAATAGGTCACAATGTAAACCTTGCTCATGTCTGGGCTGAGTTTGAAACTGGGCCATGTGCATCCAAAACTAGTTCACCACGTCATATGTAAGAACAAAATTGTAACCGCCTTAGGGGCAAAATTAATGATTCAGTTTAGATGAAACTTGGTCAGGCTGTGCGCCTTGACAATATCTGATATTGATTCTGGGTCCCATGTGTCCAAACAATAGGTCCCCATGTCAGATCTTAGATTTTTTTTTACAACACTAGAAGTCACATTTAGGACTCTATCTTGATAAAACTTTGCAAGAATGGTAATCTTCACATTATTAAGGTCAAGTATGACTCGAGGTCATGTGCGTCCTAAAACTAGGTCACATGATCTTATCATAGAAAAACTTGCTACTGCCATAGAGGTACCAGTATGTCTAAATCCTAATGAATCTTCGTTAGAATGTCATTTTTCACAATACCGAGGCAAAGTCACGTGTCCAAAAACTAGGTCGAGTGTCAACAACTGTTTGACACGAAACTCATGTGAGTACGTCGGGGCAATCATGGCCCTCGTGTTTGTTTGTTCATAGATGTCCCAAGCACGATATCAAGACTTCCCAGTGTGAAAGGTGTACTTGGCAACATGATAGTTCATATGAGTTGTGCTCTGAGAAAAATGGTCATAATGCATGTGCCTAAAGTGTAGTCCCAGATAAGCCAGCACAGGCTAATCAGGGATGACACTTTCCGCTTTTATGACCTTTTTCGTTTAAATGAAGTCTCTTCTAAGCAAAAATCCAATTTAGACAAAAAGTGTCATCCCTGATTAGCCTGTGTGGACTGCACAAGCTAATCCGGGACGACACTTTACGCACATGCATTATGCTCAGTTTTCTCAGAACACGACTCATATTTGGTATAAGCTATCTGCTGTCAGGCGATACACCCCAAGTCTTTGAGTTCAAGTTACTGATATGTTAGTATGATTTAACAACATTTCTTATGTTTATTTCAGTGCCACATAGATGGTGTTTTTTCAAGCATTTTCTAGTGTAGATGTAGTGCGCCCAGTTTCAAAATTTAAAGATTTATAGTTTACATTATGTGGGTTACCATGCAAACCAAAAATCTCAGCTTTTTTATTCCATTATGTGAAATACTCATTTTTTGTATAAGTATCTGATTTGTTATTGTATTCATGTGTGACTGATAAATAAACTGACACCAAGTCAAATAAACTGACACCAACTCAATGTTGCATGTTGGAGGTGGTTTTGTATAAGAATTTTATTTGTTATTTTATTCATGTGTGACTGATATAAACTGACACAAACACAATGTTGCATGTTGGAGGTGGTTTTGATGTATGATAGTATTTAATTTATTTCATTGTAATACTAATGACACATAGCACCTTAGATGTACCGGTATTGGTATTTATAAAGATTATTAGACTATGAGCGGGAGCGTTTTTGTCATTTATTATTGGGGAAAATATGGGTGTCCGAAACATTGGAACTGATCAAAACAATTAAATAGTTTGTGAAAATTCTAAGTATATACTAAATTTTAATATCTTAAGCAGTTACATACATTGGTTACAGTTTTTAAAACGAAAATTATGTTTAATTAAAGTCATTTAATCAAATAATTTCATAAGCAATTTTCAACAATTTAATATTAATCAATTCTGCAACCTTATATTTATATGTTACAGTCTGTAGAACGATTATGGCGTTTAATTAAGATTAAATAATATGTGTAATCTAAGATGGGGCCGAAAAAGTTCGATTTTGGGTCAAATAAGCTTGGAGCCGAATCGACCCAGGTTTTAGGCCTATGCCGAATAAGCCTTGGGCCGAAAGATCATGCTAGTTCCTACCACTTGGTTCAAATAATAATTGATTTCCGGAGTCTCGGAGAGATACTGGTAAAAAGGGTTTTTTGTTTCCTCTTGTTGCACACTATAAACGTTGCATCTTTTACGTTTTTTTTCTCAAGATATTGCGACAATATTGTCGGTTTTAAACACGCATATTTTGAGTAAATAAAACACGTACGTTTATTGTGAAAAACTTTTAATTAACGACAAACATATACAATGAAAACTTAAGTGCCCTGTAATAGTGTACTAGATATTGTCAAACATGTTTAATAATTAACAACCACTATAATCGACTATAAGAACCTGTCTCCCAACCAATACATAAAATAGTTTGTGCATAACAAAGTTTGTACATTTTCTATTGTACACATAACATATTATGAATGCACAAGTCTGTTGAAACATGTGATCGTTGATTGTTGTAAATTAAACTGCTCACGATACCATTCCAAACTACGCTACGCTTGACTGTCGTGTTGCTAACGATATCATACCGCAGAATAAAATCAACTTGAAATCTTAGATATAAATGCACCGCATCGCGGCCTTTTTAACAATCTGCAATATTAAAATGTCTTGGCAAAAGTTCGCGGCGTATTATGGAAGTAGTCCTGTCAGTACTAAAACAGACAACACGCCGAAGCTTAAACAAACACATACTGCTCGGAATCGTGGTCCATGGCGGAATAATACGACGACTCCACCGGATCACGCTGCATTTCATTGTCACTTAAGCTCGATCTCATCGACATCGCGGCCCTGCTGTTGCTCTCTCTGGAAAAGTAGTACGAGTTCTCGCCTGGCTCCCGCGCCATGCTCGATCCGGACATGCATTGCAGGGCATCTTGGCCCATCGACACACACCCATCCATGGACGCTGATTCCGGCTCCCTGCTAGTGGATTCCTGTTTTTTTCTTGCTTTAAAAGGGTTTCGGAACATGCCTTTTTTCTTGGTCAACTTCTTTTGTGGCGTTGGCGGTCTAGAGCCGGAAGAAGAAGAACTGCTTGTATTCCGGTTGTCCGTGATACTTTGTTGACTCTGAGTGGAAGAAGACCATGACGACTCAGTGGCCACGTTGTGATCAGCAGGGGTCATTGGCGGCGTTTGCGGTTGCTGTTTAACATCTGTGTCCGATCCCTCATCGATGTTGGACACCGATGGAATCGTTCGAATCTCGTCCAGTGGACGCCAATGAGTAAAATTAATGTTCAAATCAGGACGGAATGGATTCTCCTCGTCTTCCGGTGCGAAGAACGTTTCCGGTCCCATGGGCGCTTTTATGGCCGACTCCAGGCGGTCCCAGATCCAATCGATCATATCTGTCTTTGTGAAATCGCAGGCGGCTAGAAAGCGGAGAATTCTGGGAACTAGTACCCCCTTTTCTAGGATGATTGGTATCAGACGTTTGCTTCTGACGCCTGAAATGTTAAACCTGGCTGTTATATGAACCTCGTTCTGGGAAAATGGGCTTACTTCATTTGCGCAAAGTGTCGTCTCAGAGTAGTCTGTGCATGCCGCACAGGCTTATCAGGGACGACACTTTCCGCGTTTATGGTATTTTTCGCTTAAATGAAGTATTTTTTCTTAATGAAAATCCAATATAGACGGAAAATTTCACCTTCGTTAGCCTGTTCGGAATGCAGAGGCTTATCTGGGATAACATTTACTCACACGCATTTAGTCCCGTTGTCTCAGACTACAGCTCATATGCAAGTATTATTTGCTATGACTATGCGTATTTGCATTAATCAGTTACTACGTGTTGTTTTTTTTAACAACGAAGTTCTAGTAGAATAGTATAAAAATGTTATAAAAAGCAAACAAACATGTCTTAATGCCGAACTAAGCCTTTATTTGTCAGTCAACATTCCGCTGAAACATGACTGGCACGTGTATGCCCCGACCCGGGATCGAATCAGGGACTTCTGGATTTTAACGCAAGCGCCTTATCCACTGAGCTACGGAGGCACATATGACTGATCACATTATTTAGATGTTACAAAATTTCATAATATAATATAATATAAACGGACGGAGCTGTACATGCAATTTTATATCAAGAGAGCATAAACTGTGTGGAGAATGTATTTTAACAGCGAGTTGAACATATGCTGTTTTTTAGATTTTTGCTGTGTACAGTTCATGTTAAACTCCGTCAGTAGCACCAAGTTTATTTATATATTTAGTCTTTTTAGACATATAAGTTGTAAAAAACATGAACAAACGTGGGTGCGATTTCAATCCGCCGTATACACTGAAGTTTAGGGACTTGGTACAGCACGTTGCGTGCATATTTTGTGAAAGATATCACTTTTATATATTGAATCACAGGTGGAAGTAACGTACCCTGGATAGTATTTTTTTGTTATTTATTTTTTTAAGAGCCCAATATATTCAAATAAATACATAAAATCATGTTTAGTGAGAAAAAAATTGACAAAGAGCCGTGAAAAAAAATCCCCACCCTCTGATATTGGAATCATAACAAGGTCATTAACTAGAATTTATCATAGACCTGTCTTCGCGGGCCGCAAAAATGTCAAAAGTAGCTTTAATCAAAAGCATCCATTGATCCTCCTATGGGCAATTGGACAACCTTTCAAAAAAAGTTCACTTAAAAAAAATCTGTCCAGCCGTTAACTCACAGTCGGTCGAAAACCGAGCAATATTTCGAGTCCGTTTGTCAAGCCGAATAAATCTTCTACAGACTTTCAAACAATATTTTTGAGTTTTTGCCCCTTAATCGATAGCTCGCGTCCTATTCCTTTAAAACAACGAGGCGTGTCAAATAATGCATGCACATGCAACCACTTACCCCTAAAAACTTATTCCAATACAATCAGAATGATAAGTTTTTCGGCGTAAGCTGAATTAAGCCAGCTTGTCACCTCTCCTGACCTTTGTAAGTGTCCAATAAAATTCAAATAAAATTTCCCGCGGCTAGGTACGAATGAATACACTTCATTTATTCCATTGGCTGATTTGAGTATTCCACCAGAACATTGGAAACATATCCGCGTCTTTGTAACACTGTTTTACTGCATGAAACAATTTTATTTCTAATGAAAAGGCTTAATAGATAGAACAGTTTTACACTCAATTCTCGACATAAATACAGTTTGTGCGTACACCTTTTATTTTCAGAGAATTACCAGCGCAACGCGTTTATATTTAAAGGCTATGTTCTCATATTTAGAACTTACTTCCATATTCTTGTCAACATGTTAACATGTAAAAGTATAAAGAGCAGTGGAAGCGAGGCCTCACTTTAATACATTGCATTTCAACCCGGGTCAATTCGCGGCCAGTGTTGTTGTTGTTTTTGTTTTTTATCGAGTGCACCGGGATTGTCTCCCATTTGGCCATCGCCCCTAGAAAGACTTGTTAGTTGGTTACGGGGGATAGTGCAAGATACAGGAGACACCCCGTTCCAGAGGTGACCCTGGGTCTTTTAGTGCCCGGTGTATAGCACCTAGTACACTGCACCTCGGTTTAACGTCTCATGCGAAAGACGAGTTAGTAGGTTAGGTGCAGCGGGGGATCGAACCAGCGATCTCTGGATTGTGAAGCCAGTGTTACCACTAGACCACGGATCCGCTACAACGCGGCCAGTGTATGAATGTCAGAATTTATATACAGGTCATCTCCGGAGTTCGCGGCCAGTAAAATAATAGTTATATAATAAATACGCTATCCGTGAACTAGGTGACCTGGAATTTTCTTTAGACCAGAAATATGTAGATTCTTAATGTGTTTTCAACAAAACAATGATAAATATTATTTTTGATTAATTTAACAATAATTATTCCACCATATTGACCAATGTATTAAGCATGAGCGCGATGATTATCGATACTGTTAATAATCGAATCAAACCACTAAAACAGGTTTGTTCGAAGAACGCGCCTATAAATACGGATACTTCTCGTGTGGCCGGTTGACTCGTATGATTTAATTTCACTTCCATTCTTCTTTTGGTTTTCTGTTTTGTTTCTATAGGTTTATGACCAGCAATATGTAAAAATGTAAAATAAGCCGCGAAAACTCCGCGTAACATCCCGTACTGCGTGTGATGCAGCTAAGAACTGCACAGAAAAAAGACATTCGCTATCCTTGATCTCATTCATTGAACTATCAACGCCGTATATCTTTTTTAAAGATATTTCTTGTTTTCATTTATCTACATTTATTAAAACATCGTTGTTGTTGTTGATTGGATATTTATGTGCCTGGCTCTGTCAGTGTAATTCACTGCTAAGCCGGGTTCAAGAGCGATGGCTACTTTCGTTTTCAAGTAAATCAAATTTAGAGTTATAACAGTTGTTGCAAAGAAAATATAACATTTTGGAATAAGTTTTTAGGGGTAAGTGGTTGCATATGCATGCATTATTTGACACGCTTCGTTGTTTCAAAGGAATAGGACGCGAGCTATCGATTAAGGGGCAAACACTCAAAAATATTGTTTGAAAGTCTGTAGAAGATTTATTCGGGTTGACAAACGGACTCGAAATATTGCTCGGTTTTCGACCGACTGTGAGTTAACGGCTGGACAGATTTTTTTAAAGTGAACTTTTTTTGAAAGGTTGTGTCCAATTGCCCATAGGAGGATCAATGGATGCTTTTGATTAAAGCTACTTTTGACATTTTTGCGGCCCGCGAAGACAGGTCTATGATAAATTCTAGTTAATGACCTTGTTATGATTCCAATATCAGAGGGTGGGGATTTTTTTTCACGGCTCTTTGTCAATTTTTTTCTCATTAAACATGATGTTATATATTTATTTGAATATATTGGGCTCCTAAAAAATATATATATGAAAAATACTATCCTGGGTACGTTACTTCCACCTGTGTATTGAATGTCGGATTAAACAATTGAAAGCGTTTTGTAAACTAAACCAACAGTAGTCGTACCTGGCGATAGCGCCTGCGCAAAGCGCACTTGGAAGTCACACGCAGAGCTCTGTAAGAACGCTCGGGAAATCAGGATTACGACACGTTTGCACCTAAAAAACACACAGCGCGTCAATATTAAATATTATTAGTTCCAATATGTTAATGCATGTATAGAGTTGTTTATAGTATTTTTTTAATTGGGAGAAATCTCGAGTTACTCTTTTTTCAAATATATTTAAATATTAGCAGGATGCGACATGAACTTAAATCTTTAAGTAGTTGAACAGCTTTGAAAACATAAGACCAATATGCGTTTCTACGGTGTAAAACTAGTTAAGCGTATGGTCGCTTTAAGTCTCCACATCGAGTTAATACATATAACTTATTGCAAAATATTATTTTTGTTGTTTCTTTGCATTTACAAAGTAAATAAGTTTGCAAGTGAACCTCCTCTCGATCAAGTATGCGGAGACCGAGTTTTGAGCGGCTCCCGGCAGGTCGTCGCGGCCCGGAACGAAGAGTTTTAGACCCCTTTCCACTTCCAGTACCCGAATAATATTTTTGACAAACTTGATGTCAGCTTCCTCCTGTGTGTAACACAGAAACGCATCGTACTTTGTTCGCGTGCCGGATATCACTGGAAAGGTAGGGAGCAGTTTTTATAAATACTTACTGAAACGATTCGATCACTCGTTCACTGTATACACATCAACAAACTCACTGACATCTAGTTATCTCATGCCTACTCAATGATATTGAAATCACTCTCTGAATCAGTGAACTGGCACTTATTTAATTCACATTCACTCAATGACATCGCACACAATTACTTAACACACACTCATCCACTGTTCATACGCGGACTCACCGAAATAACACTAAATCACTGAACTCAATCTAACTGTAATCACACTCTTTAAATGTACGATCGCTCCATCATTTGACTCACACTCACTGAATTCACACGCATTCATGTTATAAACGTTCACTACACTCGAACTTAAGCGCTAACTCCCACTTATTATCTGTACTGGTATTCGATCCCTGAAATTACACTTACTCACGGAAATCACATTTATCTTCTGAACTCACTTATTAGTTAAACTTACACTCACATTCAACCACTGATTTAACATTAATTCAATGAACTCACTTTCACTCACTGAATTCACTCTCATGCAATATTCTCAAACTAAGGCAATGTTATCACACTTATGCAATAAACTCACACTCATTCACTGAACTCATACTCGTGCACTGAATTCACATTCATGCACTGAATTCACACTAACGCAACGAACTTACACTCATGCTCTGAACTCACACTCATGAACTGAATTCACATTCATGAACTGAATTCACATTTATGCACTGAACTCACGGTCACGAAACTCACACGAAATTCACACTCACGGAACTCACACTCATGCATTTAACTCACACTCACGGAACCCACACTAATGCACTGAACTCATGCTCATGAATTGAACTCACACTCACGGAACTCGCACCCATGCACCGAAGGTACACTCATGCACTGAACTCACATTCATGGACTGAACTCACACTCATGCACAAACCTCACGCTCACGGAACTTACACTCGTTTACTTAACTCAAACTCACATAATTCACACTCATGCACGTAACTCACATTTATGCACGTAACTCATATCATGCACGTAACTCACGCTTATGGAACTCACTATCATGCACCGAACTCAAACTCATGCACTCAATTAACACTCATGCACCGAACTTACATCCATTTCCCGAACTCACACTCATGAACTCAATTCACACTCATGCACTGAACTCACACTAATGCACTGAACTCAAACTTATGCATCGAAATCACATTCATGCATTGAACTCACACTTATCACTGAATTCACACTCATGCACTTAACTCACACTCACTGAACTCACACTCATGCACTTAACTCTAACACTCACGGAATTCACACTCACGAACTCAACTTAAACTTGTGCATTGCACTTACAATGTTGCACTCAACTCACGCTCATGTACTGAACCCAAAGTCACTCAATGCACTCAAAATCAATTACTGCACTCACACTGACTTAAACTCAATCACTAGATTTCTTGCTAATTAAAATCACTCTCATTGACTCACTGAGCATACTGTTACTCACACTCAGTTATTGACTAACTCACTATAATTGTAGTTTATTGCTACATACCGTCATCTCTGGTAGCATATTTAGTTTCGTCCACTATCATGTCCGAATTGGTCACTGAAATAAAATCAAAGTATAATGTACACCAGTTTTGTTTAAATACTTGGAACATTTTATCAGTGTTGCTTAATTGTCCAAAAATGCTTTAAAAGTGTTATTTTGATTAAAGTCATTTTTTTACTGACAATTTTGAACGCGAAAAATAACATTATGACCAAAAATAATAAAAAACGATAGGAAAATATCGTTTACAGAAACGTTGGGGCATTTTTTAAAAATTGTTTGCCATATTGTTTATAAACGCAACACGGAACCCGCAACTGGTGCTATCACGGCGCGCCGAAAGTACCTAACTGACGCCTTGACTGACCTGTGGGATCCTGTATTCTATCTATCTGGAACCTCTCTGCTTCTAGCGCGTCTTGTAGGGCCTGATGATACACCTTGCAGTCATTAACTGAAACATATAAGTTAAAAAAAAATAGTTGACCTATGCCATTATAAATCATGCCCCCGCCCGATGCGCCTGATATTAGATGTATCTCACGTCACAAAATGTACACGATGTCGAACGGCGTGTAAAATATTCTTTCATACAATTACATTTCAGTATTTTGACTTTGGACTTTGTACTTAATAGTCATAACTTAATATCAGTCGATCAACAATTATTTTTGACTCACATGTTGTAACATATTTATTCCCAAAAGAACGCAAGCTTTTTAACTATCTAACGATCAAACACACATCAACTCAAATGATCATACATATTAAGTATCAAAAGATCGCACTTACAATAAATCACTTAACTGACATGATCGCAAGCATATAACTATGCAATGCTCGCTTATATTAACTCCAATTATCGCAAACACATCAACTCTCGGTGATCGAAGTGATATTAATTATGAAATTATCGCACACGTATTTATTTTCAAATGATCGAACTAATATTGACTCCCAATTGATCGCTCGCATATTTATTATCTCTTAAATGTTCACACGCATATGATATGATAAACTACCATATGACCGCGCATAAACTCTCAAATGATCGCACTTATATAAGCACTAAAATGATCTTACGCATGTTATCTCTCAAATATTCATACGCGTATAAGCTCTGAAATGATCGCACTGATATAAACTCTTAAATAATCACACTTGTATTATTATAAATGGTCGCACTTACATTAACTCTCGAATGATCACACTTTTATTAACTCTCAAATGATCACACTTTTATAAGCTCTCAAATGATCACACTTTGATTAACTCTCAAATGATCGCACTTATATTAACTCTCAAATGGTCGCACTTATATTAACTCTCAAATGATCACACTTATATATAAACTCTCAAATGCTCGCACTTATATTAACTCTCAAATGATCGCACTTATATTAGTTCTCAAATAATCACACTTATATTAACTCTCAAATGATCCCACTTATATTAAGCATCAAATAATCGCATTTATATTAACTTTCAAATGATAGAAATTGTATTAGTTCTCAAATGATTGCACGCATATTGAGCCGCAAACGAACGCACGCATATAAACATTTGAACACACCAAACGTATGTTTACCAAATAAATACATACTTGCAAACGTACACTTATGTGCACTTTTAATAGCGCACACTTAAACATGCAAAAGCTATTTGCATTAGTACTTTAATATTAATACTTTATTAATACTTAATTAATACTTTAAAGGGGCCTTTTCACAGATTTTGGCATGTATTGAAATTTGTTATTAAATGGTTTATATTGATAAATTTACACATTGGACCTAAAAATCTCCAGTAAAAAAAACAAGAATACAATTAAAAAAAGAAAAAAAGTAACCCTCAACTGGGCTAAAACCACCTACCTCTGGAGTCCTGGAATGAAAAGTTTTCCGCTTAGACCACTCGGTCATCCGTGCTCATGCTATGAGTATGAGGGGATGTATTTTTTATTGTCCCCTACCGGTTATGGTTTGCGCTCTGTCCGTCAGTCAGTCTGTCAGTCAGTCTGTCAGTCAGTCAGTTTGTCAGTCTGTCTGTCACACTTTTCTGGATCCTGCTATAACTTTAAAAGTTTTTCATATTTTTTTCATGAAACTTGAAACATGGATAGATGGCAATAAGGAGATTATGCACGTCATTTCATTTTGTTCCTACGTCAAGAATTCTGGTTGCTATGGCTACAACAAAAATCTGACAATGGTGGAGTTTCACCGGTAGGGGACAATATTGGTTGGCAATCTCCTGTTTTATGTAAGCAATCCTCAGATTTTCAAATCGTCAAAAGATGCATATAATGGATATTTTAAAGCATTGTAAATGTTCAGTATTATTATTTCCTCACAAATATCATAACTAATACGAAAATTTGCGAATCTGAAACCACATTTTTTTTAATTTTGTCAATTTACCAAAACGTGAAAAGGCCCCTTTAAGTGCAAGTATACCCTAGGTATGTATATACTGTTTAAATGAATATTTTTTTTACCTGGCTTTAAACGCTTGTTTTTTTCTATATAAAGGCACACTTTCACTTTCAGCAGGATGTGACTTCTTGTCCATGTTCGGCTATATTTCCCAACATGAATGGCCTTTTATGGAATGCGTTGCAAAATCGTAAACCCGGAAGTTAAACATCCCATTACCGCATACTTACTTTCAATGAGCTTCTCTTGAATAGTGATTACTATAAACAAAAGTAGCTAGTGTTTGTGACCATGAATGACTAACTATACTTGCTTATTATCACGCAACTTTGTGATCTTTATATAGTAAAGAACAAATATCGCGTTGAATAATAACAATTAACAAAAGTACCAATCTACAGCTTAGCATAGTAACATTTACTTTTTGGCATAATGTGAGAATCGGTATTTTTTAAATAATTGACCCGCAAAAGCGTAAATGGGTCTTATACTTTATGCGACCATCGTAGCTACAGACCCGCCTGCGCATTCGCAAAGTCTAAGCAGGAGCTACGCTGTGCGTTACTACGACCTCGAATCCTCCTGAAGGGTAGTTTCCGACCACACTGCGTAACTGCGTCCATGCAGCGTAACAACCATTTTCGCACGACGCGGCTCAATTAACGACGTTTGTGTCAGTCAAAAGTGGGTTTAATCGGTTTATTTCCAAAATAATTGTTAATAAATCGACAAACAAACAATCAATTGAAGAATATTTCCTTAATTTTTTCTCTGTAAAGCCGTCACCTTTATCATTCATTGTTTTGTGTATAGAGTTTTAGTGTATTCAGTTTAAACTAGACAAATTTATGATTTTTTATTGAAAGTCTCGACATCAAATGCTTGCATTATATTTATTATTATTCATGGACTTTTAGTGTAACAGTGCAGTCAACAAATTTATACACTAAATTGGTTTGCCCGTTTTGAAGAAGTGGGGGTATTTTCATTGCATCTGGTTTTCGGTTGGTCGGGCGGTCAGTCGCTAGACCATTCGTTTCCACACGATTAATTAATAAAGTTTATACCTAAAACCATGTACAGGTACATTTGCGGCAAGCCGGGGCCATCCATGTTAAAGAAACATCTTTGTACTTCTATCTAATCTGACAACTATATTTAAAATTGCTATCGAGAACTTAATTGTACTATGCTGCTTTCAGAATAGTTTTACTCCGTTCTTTATGAGTCGCTTAACAACGTAAATTGTGTTCTTTGTTTTTAAAACAATCGGCGGAAGTACTTACAATAAGCTAGCCGACAGATTTTGATGAGGTCATCACATTATAGCACGACTGAAAGCTTCTCGGGATTCTTATGTATACATAGTCGACAGTCCGTAATGACATGACAACAACAACCAGCGTTACTGGTAATTTCCTACTTTACTTACATCTACTCGCGCACTAGTGCATAATGGCTTCATAACGTTCTATAGAGATCAGAAACGTGCAGAGGTACTTAATTAAGTAAATGTATACTTCGTCGACAGTCCTTAATGACGTCATGGACGTTTGAGAGTTACTGTACATTTCTCGAGATACTTACGTATACATCGCCGACAGTCCGAAATGACGTCATAACGTTCCAGGGTGATCAGAAACTTCCAGAGGTTTCCTATCGTTGCGTTGTCGGTCCATGCCTCAAGAAACTGCATAGTTGGACTCGAGGATCTCTGAAAGAAGAAACATTTCTTTGTCTGAGTGCTTATTTGCTATCATTTAGCCGTCAGAGTTAATAACCAAACACCCTGACCTCCATTATTTGTCAATTGTAGCCACTGGTGTCACAAGCAAACGTTACATGTCAGATCTGAAAAGATAACGCGGTTGTAATATTTTGTTATTTAATTATGCTGATTGCAAATTCAAAACAAGATATGTGTTTGTCAGAAACACTATGTCCCCTTTTGCGCCGCTTTGAAACTATATATTTGACCTTTGACCTTGAAGGATGACCTTGACCTTGACTTTTCACCACTCAAAATGTGCAGCTCCATGAGATACACATGCATGCCAAATATCAAGTTGCTATATTAAATATAGCAAAAGTCATTGCAAAATGTTAAAATTGGCGCAAACCAATAGACCAACCAACCAACAGACAGGGCAAAAACAATATGTCCTATAGTGGTGGGGGACATAAAATTGAACTTTTACATAAAGCATGCATCCAATAATGGGAAATCAAGTGTTCAAATCTAAATCAAATCTCTATCTATAATTGATATTATTACTTTGAATTTTAGCTGAACCAGAAGACGTGTAGCCGCCATTTGTATACATTCGTTTGTCGTGTTCGATTGCTGAATCTTCAATAAGGTAATGAGTTATTGTATGCTCATACGCGATGACATACCCAGCTACAGTCACCGAGTCACAGTCATAGAGTTACAGTCATTCAGGGTAACTGAGTAACCGTGAATGCGAGGGTAAATATGACTTGTAATACAAAAAGTCCCCGCGACTATACTGTGTATATATTTACATATGACACGTACAGTTTTGTTATAACGAAATTAATACTAGTGGCATTTATAGTTCCTAATGTCATATACTTTTCACTGCAAAGCTGTCAACGACGTTAATATTTATGAGTATCTTGTATACATATGTCTCAACAGAATAATTCGAACAGTTTATATTTGTGAAGCAGAAATTTATAGCGTGAGTGAAATCGATAAGAATAGGTCGATAGCAGACCAGAGCGGGAAATGCCCCTAAATAAACCAACTGATATCTTAACCGTTAGAACGCTAGATAAATGTAGTGCTCGGCCACTCCTGAATATTGACAAAGCAAAACATTTAGACAATACAAAAAATTGTGACCACTCGTACCTGTATCAGAAAATATATGTTTTACGTTCTTGATATTAATACCCACATGTACACGTGTTATTCAATTTAATGCGCCGTTTGACAGCACGACGAGGTACCCGCATAGGGTAGTTTCCGAATATTCATAAAATATAAAAATTGTTTGTCGTTGTCAAGGAATAACTTTGTAAATGCGTATGTTTGCTCTGTTATGCGTAAATCAATTTTTTCAACCCGAACGAGTTCACTTGCTATTGATCCTATATCATGTACCACTACTAAATGAGCATCGTTCTGGGAAAACGGGGCTTAATGCATGCGCATAAAGTGTCGTACCAGATAAGCCTTTGCAGAATGCACTGACTAATGAGGGATGACACTTTCCGCATTAACTATATTTTGGCCAAGACGACATTTCCTTAAGCGAAAAATACCATTGAAGCGGAAAGTATCCTCTCTGATAAGCCTGTGCGCATTGCACAAGCATTAAGACCAGTTTTCCCAAAATGAGGCTCATATTATGTTATGTCTTTTCTATGAACATTTTGTGCTAGCTGTGATTAATAGTCGTAGGTTTTTATGTCACTATGCATCTGCTGATGCCGTAAGGCATTAAGCGATTGACATCTCCGTTATTCCGTCCGTCTGTCCGTTCGTCCGTAAGAGATTTACTCTAGATGTCACTGTACGGTTAACACCATAACCCCCTATCCACAAGGCTTTGATACTTTCCTGGATGCTATATTTGAGCATTCTCAAAATACCTATTTCGCAAGACCTCTTTTAGACATTGACGTTGACTGAATTTTGGACTTAGAATAATTCAGAAACCACACATTCGTCGTTAACCAAAAATTACGAGTTTTGTCTTTTATCAACACCGCTTGGTACAAAGCTTTGAAACACGAATGGATGGAACACTTGCGACAACACATCACCTGACCTCATTTTGACCTTGACATCGCCATTCTTTTATACTTATTTGTAAGAGCCAATAAATCGATACTAAAACGGCTTTCACCGCTGGCATCAGCGTTTATTTTGTTCGCAGCATCTTGTTTTACCTGTAGTTCATACATAAACGTAGTTAATTAACTAAGATGTCCGTAACATGCATATGAAATAAAAAATATCTCACAAAAACGTCTTTTTAAAAGAAACATGTACATGTATATGTACTAATTCAGAACTAATATACTCTACTTATATTTCTTCTGCCAAATAAACCCCATCAACACGCAGTTGAGACAGTTGAGACATACACGTGCAGGACCATATATTGCTGCATCCTTCTAAGTTTGACCCGCTCTCCATACACCCATTCCAAAAAAGTTAAAAGGGCCGGTTTTCTTCATATTCCCGTTTATAAAGAACCTTTACTTAAATGTGTGAAATAAACATGTATTTCGAGCACACGGACAATCGAACATACCTTGAAGTTCATGATATCGTGATAATCGAAACCTGCCAACTCTGCCATTCCGCTGAAACCGTTCTCAATGTCAATCTCAAGACCATTGTGCATTGCGACAATAAGGGTTCCCTCTAGATCCAGGAACTTTGCAAACTTCCGGCGCGCAGACATCCGCAGCGCCCTTAGTGGTAGCGAAAGGTATTCTTCCGGAAGTGCCGTAGCCTCACCACTCTCCGGCGGCTGTGCAGTCGCCATTTTCACGTGCAAAACGACTCTCTAAAGCGACGAGTGGGTTTCTGAAATCTTCGTTCAGTGTGTTGATCGACCTTCTATAAACAACTTAATCACTACATGGTATTATTTTTCCGCGTATGGTTGGTATAAACTGATTATCGTCGCGAGGCTTAAATAGTTATTCCAGTAAAAGCATTCAACTTTCCATATGAATCACTTATTTAAAATAAATATCTCAAGCTCTTATCTGCACGCAATGTCTTCTGTAAAGACAGCCGCCTCAAATATTGAAAATATGTTTTTTTCTAAATACTTCCCTGTTTATCGGAAGTATTCGTCACTTGCCGTTACTTCCCGTAGACAGCTCACCACATTTGTATTCCTTTATAAACGATTTTAACCTTAAACGATAAAGCGCTTTTTCAATCACTTATTTTTTTATCTTAATCTGGGTCGCAGCATGAAGCAAGTAAATACAGACTAATCAGTTATACGAAAAATACTGTTTTATAAGGCGAAAAACAGGAAGTTATCTCAAATAGGCAATGGTCGATTTAAGCAGGTATGAATGTTCCATGTATTTGTACACAACGGGGCACGTGTGTATACATGTTCTATTACCGTATACGAAGGTAAAATATAAATCCGAAGTGCAAATGGTTTCAACAAAATTTGTAAAACGACGGTGAAAACAGTCGATCGATTCGTGTATCGGCAATAAGGCAAAATAAACAAGGCGCGTTTGCGATATGAATCTCGCTTTGGGGAATGCTTAATAAATGTGCGTTGTGTGTCATCCCTGATAAACCTGAGCAGTCCGCAAGGCTATTCAGGGACGACACTTTCCGCTTGTATGGTAGTTTTTTGTTTCTTAGCGAATATCAAGCTCAGCCGGAAATTATCGTTCCTGATAAGCCTGTGCAGACTGCATATGCATTAAGCCCCGTTTTCGCAAAGTGAGCTATATATTTATGTGTGCTTTAAGTTTCAGATTAAGTTGTGAAGTTGGTGGCAAATTTCAAAGTACACATCTTTTTACAACCGAATTAGTCCGATATCATTATGAAACGTACGCGTTTTTGAAATTATTTTGAACGCGTGTGTAAAAAGCATTGTGAGCTAACAGAATTGAATGTCATTGCTACGTGCTAAAGAAAATTTGAATGTGAGAAGAATATTTTAAGAAGCTTATGACATTTCAAATACCTTTAGAAACATATCGTTTAACTAATATCAATATCAATATTACAATGATGAAATCATAAAAAAAACAAAAGAAATAACATGGTTTAAAAGGCTTCAAACTCCCATCTACACAAAGCGCGCATTTCAATGACAGGCATAATGACAGCTGATATTGTTACCGTGAAATTTATATAGTTGATTAAAAATAAATATTTTGTAAACGAATCACGGGAAAGGCATGTTAGGTGAAACACCTAAACAGTACAAAACTCAACAAGATATCTAATGATGACGTCATTCCTACGAAATGCCTAATTAGAATTAATATTTATTTGAAGTTTCGTAAAAATCCGACTATCAGTTTCAGAGATTTACCGAAGAAAAGGTCCCGTATGCTAAATAATTCAAAGAGCCATAACTCTGCAAAAACCCATACGACGACATGGCGACCACATGCACAACTAGATATTGTACTGATAAGTTCCACGAGGTGTCGTTAAATCAGTTCATTTTTCGTGAAAAACGGCGAAATGATGTTACAACTCCTGAATGTCAGAATTCTGTGTTGCTGCCTTTTTCAAATGTGTATAATTGGTAAAATATTTTACTTGGAATTGCATTTTTCGAATCGTAATATCAAGCTTTGAATAATTGTGTATTAGCAAAATGAAGAATTAACACTTCATGCAGATTTTGACGATTTTTCTTCTTCTCGGAAAATGGATTGCCACAATTTATGAGCCCCATTCTGAGAACACGGAGCTTAGTTCAAAGGCGTAAAGAGTCGTCCCTGATTAGCATGTGACGTCCGCACATGCTTTCCGCTTTTATGGTATTTTTCGTTTAAATGAGGTATTTTCTTATTGAAAATGCAGTTAAGGTGGGAAATATGATCCCTAATTGACAGTCCAAACAGGCTTATCTGGGACGACACTTTACGCACCGCACATGCATAAAGCACCGTTTTCCAAGAGCCAAGCTCATTTATATTTACCTTAACTTTTTGCATGCTGGGAAATTTGTCGTCTGCTAAAATGTCGTCTGCTGAATTTCTAAAATTAGCATTTTCTTCGATTTTTTTCAAAGAATATTATCAGAATAGCAAACAGTTTGGATCCTGATGAGATGCCACGTTTTGTGGCGTCTCATCAGGATCCAAACTGTTTGCAAAGGCCTTTAAAATTCGGTTCCCGCACTGAAAGGGTTAACAAAGAAGTGGAGCCTTTGTCAACTGTTACTGACGTTTGGAGAATGAGAACAATTTAATAACGCTACTAAATCTTACAGACTAACACTTAAAAATGAAAGACTATACTTTAACAAGCATATGTTTATTTAATATAAGTAGACGACACTCATTTTCTTGTCACAAGCAATAATTTTTGTAGAAAGTAGTATCCCATCAATACCTGCTTACATTTAATTGGCTATTTAAAATATAAGCGCACTTTACTTGACTGAACATAAATAAGGTATCACTGATATACTGCGAATGGTAGATTCGTGTGAAGTTTTAGAAATACTTAAAGTGCAAAGGTAGAATAGATATATTTAACACGATCCTCACACAATGTTGCATTCCTCATAACGGTTAATTACACTTCATATATGCATGTGCTGGGCGATACACTTTTTATTCGATTTAATCTGTTCCAACCCATTCTATACATAAAAGGTGACGTCACTACGTTATTGTCAGTAAGACCGGTGTGACACAATGGTTCCGACCCGTTTCGCAATAAACCCGTTTTGCAATAATGGTATTGCAAAACGGGTTGGAATGTCTATAGTAATTAGATTTATAAAAAAAACTGTTTTGCCATAAACCCGTTTTGCAATAAATACATCACACATGTAATAATTATTTCAAATAGATTGGTAACGGTAAAACGGAAGTTTCAATTGTCGTATTTAAATAATATTATTCTAAAGAGAGATATAACTGTGAGATATAATACGATAAAACAAAATGTGTATACAAAGTGATTTCAATCAATTTTGTACTTAAGTCAAGATAACCCAGAAACACAATAATATTATTGAAAAATAAACGTCTTGAAATGGCTCATTGCAATGTGAATTTTTGTGTTACTGCCCATTTCGCAATTCACACGTTTTTAGACCAAAACATCACATATATACTAATTGATTCCAAATGATTGGAAGCGGTGAAAGAAAGTTTCAAATGTTGTATTTACGGATTTTCTTTTTCAAAATAAGACAGAAGTGTATTTTCGACCAACAAATTACAGACGATGAAAGACATGATTAAATGTGATGAAAAAACACAGAATGTGTATATAAAGTGATTTCGTACTTAATTGAAGAAAACCTAGAATTTGGAAACTTCTGTTGCAAAACGGTTAACACTGTCTTATTGCAATATACTATTTCTATAATAACCCGTTTTGCAATACACCCGTTTCTCAATAAATTCATAGCACATATACTAATTGATTTGAATTAAAGGGATCTTTTCACGCTTTGGTAAATTGACAAAATTGAAAAAAGTTGTTTCAGATTCGTAAGTTTTCGTTTTAGTTATGATATTTGTGAGGAAACAGTAATACTGAGCATTAACCATGCTCTAATATAGCCATTATATGCATCTTTTGACGATTTTAAAACCTAAAAATTATAAAGCGTTGCAACGCGAAACGATTGAATAATTTGGAGAGTTCTGTTTTTGTCGTTAAATTTTGTGAAACTACGAAGATTGCTTATATAAGGTATAAAATACATGAAGAATATGTGCTCGGCGAAATAGCTCAGTAGGTTAAAGCGTTTTTACTTCAGGACTCTGGCAGGACTCCAGGGGTCACTGGTTCGAAACCTGCTCCGGGCAATTTTCTTTTCCTTTTTTTAATTTTCTTCTTGATTTTTTACTGGAGCTTTTATGATCCAATGTTTACATTTATCAATATAAAGCATTTAATGAATAAGTTAAAAAAATGCCAAAAATCTGTGAAAAGGCCCCTTTAAAGGATGAAAAGACAGAAGTGTTAAGTTACGACCAACAAATAAAAGAAATCGAAAGAGATCAATTTCATGAGTCAATGTGATGCAACATTACATAATGTTTATAGAGAATGAATTTAACCAATTTCGGACTAAGGTTATGAAAACCAAGATATGAAATAATGTCAGTGCAAAATGGCTTTATTGCAAAACGGGTTTTTAGAAACAAAATACATTGCAATTAGACACTCCAGCCTTTTGGCACTTACATTATTTAAGAACGGGTTTATTGCAAAACTATATTGTTTAAAAGCTATGCTGTAAACAAGCCAAATGTATGTGCTTAAGTTTATAAAGTCATTGTGCATAACAAGTGATCACTTTTGAAAAGATATATACGAATACATCTTCATAAAAGATAGAATCCGAAAACTGTACATTTACAATGTTAAACTGAGTTCTTTGTAACCATAGTTATTCCGTTTCTAAAATCAGGGTTTTTCAATGTTTAAGCACAATTGCCTATACTATTTTACCAACGAAATAAATGCCATCAAATTGCTGTGTTAACCCGACGAAAAGTTCGTAAGAGTTAACAGAGTCTTAAACGAACTGGGTGGACGTGGGTGGGGGTGATATAAACATGTGATTAAACGATGAAATAAATACGGAATTATTGTAAACAAAAACAAAACAAAATGCATTCTATATTAAATTTTCTTACTTAAATTAAATTCAAATATTTTTGACAGATCAACATAAAAGTATACTCCAATCATTTTAAGGTTATGTTGAGATCAACCTTACACTAGAAATGAAAGCCAACATGAGGCATGTTGTAGGAGTGTTGCGTTGAATCAGATAATAATAACAACGAACTTCGATGAAAACCTGTTCAGTAGTTGAACTGTGAAGTAAACATCCCTGATAGTATTTCGTTACCAATCGTTCCTATTGACATTTTTTTCGATACAACCTGAATAATTAACAAAAGAGATAATTCATGTTTACACCAAGCATTTTTGACTTAATTATACTGATTATATACTATTCATTTGTTATTTTGTCAAACGTAATTACATGAGGGTTATTGCAATTTAGTTTGAAGTTGAAGTCAGCAAATACATGTAATAAAATATGTACCAAAATCGTTAACTCGGGGTTTAAAAATCCGTTGTTGGGGTATGACATGTGTCGACTTTTTTTTTTAAATGTCCGTGTCAAAACTGGTGGTACTAACGCACCAATTTATGAACGGCTATTAACCGTCACACTAAATTACGACCAGTTCTTGATCCATTTGAAAACAATGTTAGGCGCTCTTTGGGGTGTATAATATAGAAACATGTACATATGTTCACGCAATCATACAGTGAGTTTGGTTTTAGGTCACCATACCAACACAAGGGGGCTCCCATAGCACCATACCACAAAAAACTTGAATATGTGTCAGTTAAAACCTAATATCTTGATATTTCACCTAGAATTCCAGATTCGTCGAACGTAACGTCTAGTTCGCTTATAAGGTAGGAATGTTCGGAATGACCATACACACTCCGAAATACTCACAAATACACCATGCATCATTGGGATATAAATAGTCCGTTTGCATTCGGCGCAGGATCTGGTGGAGAGGAGCAAATGTGCAATTATATTTTTGCTCAGGAAAATTCCGCGGTCTGAGCGGAAAAGCAAACAGGGACCTTCCGATTCGTAGACCAACATCCTACCATATGACCACGACCCCACAAAAAAACTATTGCATCCTGGCAATATAATCTTGTATCTGGTTTTATAGAAATTTCAAATCACTTATGAAAAGGAAGGAAACCAACGTTGAAACTATGCTTGCATTCGTATGCAGAAGCAAATTGTACCAATTCATCAGCAATGAAGCCCTCCGAAATTTAAGCTGGTGAAGAAAAGCACTTAATTTATACATATTCGTGTCAAGAGGACTGTGTCTGTAATTTGGATCAAGGTGCATCGCGCTGCCTGTTCGGTAGACTTCCTGTTTTTTTAGCAGTTTAATTACTTTTGTATTTGTATGTACCCATCCATCGACAACAATCACATTGTATTTGTTTTTATGAAGTTTCAAAACAATACATGTATTGCCCATCGCGTAAAATTGATTTCATTAGGCGCAAGAGAGACCGCATGGGTTACTGAATCTAGGCAAACTGTGTAAGGTCATACGATCCTAACCCACGTCATATATGGGTCTAAACGACACTTACGACCATTTGTTGCATTGCTTGGATAGATCTTGTCGTGCATTGCATTTATCACATTCCATGTTGACCACATTTCGTTTATTTGACAATCATGGATATTTGGTGCGATTAAGGGCTGCACATCGAGCCTTCGTTAATCATGTCACGGAGCTCTCGTTTTTTAAATACATTATTGGAGTGCATACGAATAATAAGGTGATCAGAACATTAAAGAGAATGATATTATTTTTTTTTTAAATTTATATGTGCATTTTACGATATACAAACATGATTTGCATGCACATGTATCTTATAAAAAAACTGCTGTATTTAAGACGCAAAAATATCATTAAACGATATCAATATGAACAATACTTTACCAACGAATGTTTGTGTGGTCTACAGTTTGACTTACAGTCCGTTTAAAAAAAATGAAAATAGTTTATACCCGTCGTTTATTTTGTGACAACGGTTTACACAATCAAGATGATTCAAAAACCTTTTATATGGACACGTTTTTTTCCTAATCTTGTTAACAACATGGAATAAATTTCATGCTTAGTTTCTTACTCATGAAATGAATTCTCTACAGGCTCCTGGTATTTGTCCTGGAGACCAGATCTTGGAACTAATATATCTTCACGAGGTAACACAATGTTATTTTCAAGGCAAGAGGAAAGGTTACAACTGTTACTGCGTGGTTCCAATGTATCTTCACTAGAAAACACGTGGTTGTTATCAGGGCAAGATAATCTGTTACTGCATGATTCCAATGTATCTTCACTACGGAACACATGGTTATTATCCGGGCAAGATGAAAGGTTACAACTGGTACTGCTAAGATATTGTTGTGAACAGTCACTATTAGTTCCCCTTGGATGATACTTGCCTTTTAGAATTCTTTCTTTAATATTTCTAAACGTTTTAAAAATGCAGTGTTTAATACTGCTCTTTTTCTTCACATGTCCGTTACTGCACTTCGCGTTGTCAGTGTTTCCATCCCACGACGCACACATCTCTGGAAAAGTTTGATACGGTAATTTTGGTTCAGTGAGTGAAGTTTCATTGTTTTCTGTGGATAAAGAACGATTTAATTCAGTGATATTCATATTGTTAACAGTCCTTGGCATCTCCACAGGTGAGAAATCCATGTTTAACATATTGCACGAACAAGACCGTTTGTCCAACTTAAGTTTTGGTTCTGTGTGAGATAAGTCACTGAGTCCAGTCGCAGAAAGGTCGTTGTATTCAATCGAAGGGGCGTCTTTAAGAATGTCATCGTCTTTCCATCTGCGGCAATCTGGATATGCGAACCCCATGCTGTCTTGTAAATAATTTTCCAGAGTTTCTTTCTCCTCAATGTCCGAAATTCCTGCTCCATCGGTAATGGCGTGCACGAGCTTTGAGTAGACAAACTCCTTCATTTCTTGTTTAGTGAAGTCGCAGTGGGCCCGGTAGCGAAGGATGCGCGGGATGAACACGCCCTTTTCATAAACAATGGTGATCAATTTTCGATTGCGTAAACCTGGAACAAATAGTATAAACTTAATTTAATTAGAAAACAGTTGTCGAACAATGTCCTATTTGACAACGCGTAGTTTTATTTTTGAATCGGTATATGAAAACACACGTTTGCATGAAAAATGTTTAACAACATAAACACGTGGACAAACAAACAATCGATGTGGATATATTGCATGTGAATAATTTTCTTCTTCCTTCGGTCTGTGTGTTTATCAATTAGCCCGTTCATTATGTTCTCCATCTTTCGTCAATATTACCAGTTCGATTGCATGGTCAGTTAAGTATTTCTGTATATCGTCGAATTCGCTCATTTGCGTCTTTTTGTTGATATAACACTCCTTTGATGTCCAAGCATTCAATAACAAATTATTTTGTACCGGTATCATGCTATTCCGACATAATTGTTGTGCACTGTTTTGCATGGTTAAATAGTCAGCCCCTCAAACCCAAAACAACATAACGGCGCCTATAAGCTTTAGACTTTTATTTAAAAAAATGATATTAATATTATATATGGTTTGAAGAATATGTATTACTAATTCTTGCTTTTTCTGCAGACGATATAGAAAAATGTATGTAAGACATGTATGCTATATATAGTGGGTTGGGGGGTTTGACCATATCGAGGTGGTTTATTGTTGTTTGTCCAGTGTTAGACCTACCTTTTGACAAGGCTCGAGCAAACTGCACCTGGAAATCGCATTTTGCGCTCCGCAAGAACTTGTTGGATATGATAATCAGCATTTTACGACACCTGCAGTCAAGAAACATGTTTAGGCGTTTATGTTAACATAGTTATAATGCTGCTAGAGTGGTTGTAGCTACTGTTGTAGTTGATGGCAATATATCTTATCATGATACTAATAATGGTAGTAGTAGTAGTAGTAGTAGTAGTAGTAGTAGTAGTAGTAGTAGTAGTAGTAGTAGTAGTAGTAGTAGTAGTAGTAGTAGTAGTAGTAGTAGCAGTAGAAGTAGTAGTAGTAGTAGTAGTAGTAGTAGTAGTAGTAGTAGTAGTAGTAGTAGTAGTAGTAGTAGTAGTAGTAGTAGAAGTAGTAGTAGTAGTAGTAGTAGTAGTAGTAGTAGTAGTAGTAGCAGTAGTAGTAGTAGTAGTTGTAGTAGTAGTAGTAGTAGTAGTAGTAGTAGTAGTAGTAGTAGTAGTAGTAGTAGTAGTAGTAGTAGTAGTAGTAGTAGTAGCAGTAGTAGTAGTAGTAGTAGTAGTAGTAGTAGTAGGTGTAGTAGTGGTAGTAGTAGTAGTAGTAGTAGTAGTAGTAGTAGTAGTAGTAGTAGTAGAAGTATTAGTAGTAGCAGTAGTAGCAGTAGTAGTTGTAGTAGTAGTAGTAGTAGTAGTAGTAGTTGTAGTAGTGGTAGTAGTAGTAGTAGTAGTAGTAGTAGTTGAAGTAGTTGTAGTAGTAGTAGTAGTAGTAGTAGTAGTAGTAGTAGTAGTAGTAGTAGTAGTAGTAGTAGTAGTAGTAGTAGTAGTAGTAGTAGTAGTAGTAGTAGTTGTAGTGGTAGTAGTAGTAGTAGTAGTAGTAGTAGTTGAAGTAGTAGTAGTAGTAGTAGTAGTAGTAGTAGTAGTAGTAGTAGTAGTAGTAGTAGTAGTAGTAGAAGTAGTAGTAGTAGTAGTAGTAGTAGTAGTAGTAGAAGTAGTAGTAGTAGTAGTAGTAGAAGTAGTAGTAGTAGTAGTAGTAGTAGTAGTAGTAGTAGTAGTAGTAGTAGTAGTAGTAGTAGTAGTTGTTGTAGTAGTGGTAGTAGTAGTAGTAGTAGTAGTAGTAGTAGTAGTAGTAGTAGTAGTAGTAGTAGTAGTAGTAGTAGTAGTAGTAGTAGTAGTAGTAGTAGTAGTAGTAGCAGTAGTAGCAGTAGTAGTAGTAGTAGTAGTAGTAGTAGTTGTAGTAGTGGTAGTAGTAGTAGTAGTAGTAGTTGAAGTAGTAGTAGTAGTAGTAGTAGTAGTAGTAGTAGTAGTAGTAGTAGTAGTAGTAGTAGTAGTAGTAGAAGTAGTAGTAGTAGTAGTAGTAGTAGTAGTAGTAGAAGTAGAAGTAGTAGTAGTAGTAGTAGTAGTAGTAGTCTAAATGCGTAAACAAATAAGAGGTTTCAGCGGTTTTAATATTCATGTATATTAAAATCCTCAATTGTAAGTATAATAATTCGTTTACATTTTTCTACCGTTTTTGAACATCTTCCAAATGTTTTGACCGATTAAACTAAATAACCTTATAATGTGGTCTACGATCTATAATTATTCACGCATAAACAATGTAGATAAAACGAATTATATATCTGATGAATCCTCGTACTTTCTAAAAAATGTGGAAAGGATCGATTCCATATCTCCATTAAAGCTAGTATTTCTCGATTTTGTATTAATTTTTGCGGATATGGCCTGGTGTTTGCTTAAATTCCAAACTTTTAAAACGTCTCTATTCACTAACGTGACTTTTGGTGCATAAAATATTAAATAAGCCTCTTAGATATGCCGCGAACATTGGCGATCAATCTTAAAGTAGGTTAAATGTCTTCGCCTTAGACACAACGTTTTGGACCTTTGTTTGTTGGATCAATATTTGTTTTTGTCTCTAAGTGGTAATTTCAGTATGAATAAGTTATTTTGAGTACTTCACTTGGTTAAGTTTAACTAATGACAGGTAATTATTATTCCAACTTTAATATTTTCTACCTTAATATTTCAGAAAAAATATTTTTGATTTAATTTTCATTTTTTTTTCTAAAACGAGCGCTGTACAAATTCCGTTTTTCCCGTCATCTAGAATGCATTGAATTCCCACCGTATAAACTTTGATTTGATTAAACTAGTTTACAGTACGGACATTTATCTACTCTTCGTTATGGTCGTTCTATATGTTTATACATAGAGTTCTGTGTCAGGTAAATATTAACGAGCTACAGCACTGTTCAAAGAAAATGAATATTTAAGTAAGGGTTCTTAAGTAAATTACACATTTCACTCAATTTGTTCGTTATAAATATAACCTCTTTTCAATCAAGTAAGCGCTGATCGGGCACTCTGCGGCCCCAGGTAGATCATTGCGACCCGGCACGAACAGTTTTAGTCCACGCTTGCCCTCCAGTTCATTGATCAGCTCCTTGACGAAAGCAAAATCCTCATCAGTAAAGCACACGAAGGCGTCGTAAAAGGTCTTCGAATTGTTTTCAACTGGGAAATAAAACAAGTGTTTTGAGTTCGGAAATAGTAAAGAGGATATCTCAATAAAATTAAGTTAGTTTGCGAACCTGACTTAAAACTGATGAATATGCTTACTAAACAGCCTGTAAATTGAAACAACAGAAATCCATCAAAATCCTAACGCGTTTATTACTTTAACGCCATGAATAACAACCACTTTTGCATTTGTGTTTAGTTTGATGATTTTGCTGGATTAGATATTTTACCGTTTTCATCAGTATTCTTTCATATCACTGCGGCATGTTTACATTATCCCACTTTTTCTGGATAAGCTACTTTTCCTCTACTAGTAACTGTGTACATGCCAGTAATTGACGAAGCTCTGCCAATTTTGAATCAAATGTAAGGACGAATTGTTTCAGAAAATATTGTATTACCTATCCGCGCACAAGTGATGCTAGGGAAAGGGGATCCTCAAATCTGCAGTCGAGCACTTTACAAACTGAGATAATTGGATATTTTTTTGTTATGTTTACACGGTACTTCAATGTTCGAATATCAATACATATTATCGGTATTAACTATATGTTACAGAAGCCTTATCGTAGAATTATAGCGATATTATCATTTAAACTAGAATAAAAAACAACAAAACACTTAAAATTGTACAAACCTAGCGAATCAATGTCATCATAAGGAATTAAACTATCGTAAGCACCCGATAGTCTTGTTATTATAGAGAGGTTTAGGTAGGTGTAGAACTCAGTTTATTTAGCGAGCGACAGAAAACCTGTTCACAGCACCACCAGGCTTTCGAGCGTGCAAACTTATATATGTTCGACACATACATAGTATTATATTAATCACATGAATATTTCAGCTTTTATTTTGAAACTAAACAAAAGAAATGTGACAGACAACGACTATACATTACGTCAAGAAAAACAAAAACAAAGCAAAATTACTTTGTTGCAGCCTAGATCTGGAAATGATAAAATAATTTTAAGTTAAGTTGCGGGGGTGTATTTCGACAGGGGGCGGCTGATAATAGGATGACAAGCAAAGGACCGATAACATATTTACTTTCATAAACTAGGTGTAAACAAAACACTTCTACTGAAAAATGTTTAAACGTCATAAACAAGATTGTCGTAACCGATAATGGAACAAAGGAGAGGGGCAAAAAGATTGTATTA
The DNA here is from genome assembly GCF_020536995.1 of Dreissena polymorpha. NCBI lineage: Eukaryota > Metazoa > Mollusca > Bivalvia > Myida > Dreissenidae > Dreissena > Dreissena polymorpha. The sequence continues at coordinate 33,646,619 of NC_068366.1, read as the reverse complement.
CCATCGTCCTTTGTACTGAACTTGGTTTCATCGACATTCATTTCGTCGTACCAGTCGAACTGTTCTGCAATTCAAATGCGTAAGCTACATGTAAAATCGCTATTTACGAAATATTTACTAAATATACTTCGGGCGTAGAGTCAATGATAGACGAATTATAAAACAACAAAACTTATTAAGCAAATATTGTGAACAGCCATAAAAAAAAATCATTCGAACATAAGCTCCACCCTCACATTTTATTGTGAGAGACTGTCATTTTTGGCCTCAGACAAAAGACAATGTACCAATCGATGTTTCAATCGGACATAAGCTGAGCTGTAAAAGCTATCAAACGTTTAAGTCATTTACCATTATCTTCATTCTTAATGTATTCATTGGATTATTTCACAAACGCTTTGCAATTTGTGCTTAAAACAAAATGAACTTCATTGTTTATTTCTCTCATTACATGTTAACGAATACAGAAACACACGGATAACACTAATGACAAACTCTTATAACTCAAAATCTCAAAAACTTAAACCTCAACAGTCAGCATTATTTAATATGACGAGGGAGCTTATGTCAAGGTGAGTTTTTGAAAGCAGTTTAAAAAACCAAGGTGAGCTTTTGTTCAGGGCTAGAAATAAACGGATGAGCTCTTGTCCGAGATAGTCATATTGCGGATGACATAATGTCCCCCCCCCCATCAAATTTGACGCGTGAGCGTATGTCCGGGTGAAAGTTTCTTCTACATATTGAACATAATGCATTTTTTAAATAATAAAAAAGCAAACAGTCAATAGGAAATGCCTTCGAAAAAAGAATAAATGAATTCTTTTTTATGGTTTGTGCACGTTGATTCTTACCGTCTTCATGTCCGCCATTAGCACCGAACTTTGTCGGTTGTGGAAGGTTTGCAGCTAATTTCGTCGGTAGCTTCAGATTTACACTGGACTTCGTCTTTTGCGACAGGTCTACACCTGACATATTCGGTCTTGGTAGGTCTTCGTGTGGAATTTGCTGCCCATAAACGTTACAGTCGTTCACTGAATTATGAGATTGGAACATTTGAACAAAGGACAATTAACGTCTATATCTTTGGCTAAATTGATAAAGGGCCTCAATTCAAAAAAAGCATTGAACCATAAGTCTTAGATGAACTATGCTCACTTACAAACTGTGTTTCTGCTGTCTTGGATGACGTCATAGCGTTCTAGAAGCATTAGGAACTTCCAAAGATTTCCGACCGTGGCATTGTTTTTGTTCCAAAGCTCGAGAAATTTCAGCGTTGGGCTCTGCGATTTCTGTTTAAGGAGCATCAATGTTAAATATTATCATATTCAAACTGTAATTCGAAACGATACATATTACATATATAAGCAAATAACCGGCATTTAGTAATTTATGTGACACGACACCCTTCCATAAAGCTCCTATGCCGCTCAATACTAGTAACATGCGAGAAGGACGTGTTCCCGTCTTTATGTTATATAAAAGGTCACGCTATTTACTGGGAAAGCATGCGGTATAAATAATGAAACCGAAAGCAAAACAAAGTGAGAATGATAAACAATTTGAATGTATTTTTTAAATACCTTTAACTGTGCAATATCTTGGCTGCTCATTCCAGCAAGCTCGGCTAGTCCGAATATATCACTGAACGTGTCACAAGGTTCGGAGTCTATTTCGACAACCAACGGCTCACCCTCGGAGTCCAAGAAACTCGCCAGCTTCTTCCGCGATGGTGTTTGAAGTGCCAGTATTGGCAGACAACGGTACTCTTCCGGTAGTGTTAGTTCGTCATCGTCATTTTCATCACGTTCTCTCGCCCTACTCACGTGCGAAGGATACTCCATATTGTATGGTTGTTTCTTGTAACGGCGATGTGGACGCTTTTAAGACAGGTGCGGAACAGTTAAGCAAACCCAATTACATAGCTTCGCGTCGCGTGTAATCTTCTGTTTTATTTCAATGTGCTTTGTTTAGTTGCCTGTACGACAATATTCGATTATCAAAATAGCGAATGGACATTCCCACGTTGTGAAAATTAATCCTGAGTGGCGTTTACTGCGGGTCTTAACACGTTTTGTCTTTTTACAATTAAACATCCTGTTTAATTTAACATTAAATCGATATCGATCGGTTGGGGAAACACTGAAAAAATTCCCCTGCAAATTTTGGCTGTTCACGCAACCAAATAAATACACGTATAAAAGATTTTGAAATACGGCCTTATCGATAGGGATTACCTAACTGAAATCGATTTCTGGTCGCGTTAACTGCTCTGTTATCGACTTTGGTGATGTGTCAAAATAGATTAACAATAAATTATGGCGTTTTAAAGGCAAGTCATAAATATTATAATAAGCCTTGGTGGTAAAGCGTAAGTGTAAAGTAACATTCATTATAGCGTATCAAAAGAATTCCATAATGGGCATATAATCGTGATATTTAAGATGGAGTTTATACATGTAATTGCACAATAAGAATAATCTCGTTGACGCAACACAGTAGTATCAGCATATTAACTGAACTTATAAACCGGTCATTAGTTGAGTTTTTTTTTTAAATATAAGATATCCAAAGTCAACGCAATACTGAACTTAGTGAGTTCGTAAATTGGACGCGGAGTCAATTTCTTTTTATACTCTTAAAAACTTATCATTTAAAAGCCATAAGCGTGGCTTGTTTGACGGTTGGAGAATATTTTAAAGGGCGGCGCCCGAGAGAGTGATGTCCGCTCTTTAACTAAAATTGCTTAAGTAAGATCAACATGAAATTTTTTGGTAATATTTGTTGGCAAATAATATAGACATATTATGTTCTTAAAGGGGTCTTTTCACGTTTTGGTAAATTGACAAAATTAAAAAAAGTTGTTTCAGATTCGCACATTTTCGTTTTAGTTATGATATTTGTAAGGAAACAGTAATACTAAACATTTACGATGCTCTAGCCAATATACGCATCTTTCGACGATTTAAAAACCTGAAAGTTATAAAGCGTTGCAACGCGAAACGATTGAATAATTTGGAGAGCTCTGTTGTTGTCGTTATATTTTGTGAAACTACGAGGATTGCTTGTATAAAGTAGTAAATACTTTTTTTTTTTTTTAACTTTTTTTTTTATTATTCAATATCATACATACAATGTAAACATGTATATGAGCATACAACACAGTGATTGTACAAAGCAATAAATTGTAGACATGTTATACAAGATATGCTAATATATATATATATCTATATATATTAGAGAGAAAAGAAAAGAACAACAGAGAAATAGTTATGAACAATGATGAGTTGTATGAAGTCTGAAGAAAGCATACTGGACTTGTGTGTTTTGTTGTATATTCACAATGATCTTGTCCGATTGAGAAAAAAAAATTAAACAAAACTATTTTAGAGGGATAAACTAACATTAGAGTGAAATGTATATTAGTGGACAAAACATTATGAGAATTTAATCCGATTCCATTTTTGTTCAAAGATTTGTAATGTGTCATTACTGAGGGCTATTTCTTTCTCAATCTGGATTTTTAGTTTAAGACTATGGACAAAACAATTAAAATTTGGTACTTGTTTTCTGTACTTCATGTTTAAGATAAAATATTTCATCAATATAACCATAAAATTCACAATATTATTACAGTCTATTGATTTCAATGAGTTAATTCCGAAACTTACATCTAAGAAAGATAGTTTTATGTTTAGTTGATGTTGTTCAAGAAAAGATATTAATTGATTCCAAATAGGCTGGATGTGTTTGCACTCCCAAAAAAGATGTTCTATAGTTTCAATGTTTTCACTGCAGAAGTCACACAGATTTGAGTTAGATAATTTGCATTTATAGAGATATTTATTTGTAGCTATAATTCTATGGATGTATTTATATTGAAAATTTCTCAGTGTGCTTTCAATTGTTGCTTTATATGGCATGGTAAATATGTGTTTCCAATTTAGTTCATTTTCTCCAAAAAGGACTTGCCATTTATTTTTGATTTTGGAGTTTTCTGTAGGGTTTTTAATTTGTAGTTTGTAAAATATTTTTTTTTTTTTCTTCCAAGTATGTTTTCTACAAATGTTGTTTGAGTACATGGTGTATTATTTGTATTGATTTCAGATTTAATATGTATGGGTATGCTTTTGATTAGTGTGTAGTACTTCAGAAAATTATTTGAAGGTATTTCGTATATGTAGCATATATTATCAAAAAAATAGAAATCCTTAATTCTGTAGTCATATAATTGGTCGACATGTTTAATGCTTCGTTCAAACCAGTTTTTATAGAAAAACGTCTTACTGTTTGACGTTATGTCTTTATTATTCCATATTATTGTTTTACTGCTGGTTTGGGTTTCTAAATTATGAGTGACATCACTCCACGCTGATAGAACATCAGACAGAAATATGTTTTCGTTTGCAATTTCATGTAAGATAGTATTGCTGATGTTACATTCAAAGAGTAAGGAGTCACCATATTTTTTAGGATTTTCTGGTAGAATAATTTCCATTTACTCGTATTGGTACTATCTAGGTATCTTTTAACCCAGCTGCATTTGATTGCATTCAAGAATGAGTCAATGTTCGTTAATTGGATACCTCCATTTTCTACAGATTGAATTAGCTGAGTTCTTTTTATTTTATCAGGCTTACCGTCCCATATGAAATTAAATATTGCTGATTTTATATCGTTAATAACATCAATTGGTGGATTTGGGAGAACTGTAAATACATATATTAACTTAGGAAGTGCAAACGTTTTCAATACTGTGTTTTTTCCAATAAGTGTAAGTTTACGATGATGCCATGATTTTAAGCAGTTTTTAAAATTCTGTAATTTAGGTAGTATGTTTTTTAGAACTGTATCCTTTTCATTATTTGTGAAAGTAATTCCTAACGTTGTGGCTTCATCGGATGTCCAATTAAATTTCATTTCTTTATTATATTGAACATTACTTTGTTTTAATTTACCTACTCGTAGCACAGTACATTTACTTTTGTTTAGTTTAAGACCCGATGTCATTACGTAAAGGGTTAGCGACTCTATAAGGTTATGGAAAGAATCGTAATTGTCATTTAAAAAATAAGTTGCATCGTCAGCAAATAGGGATTGTTTGATTTCTTCGTCAGGTTCTAGTGATATGCCTTTTATGTGTTTATTTGATTGGATGTGATGTGATAGATACTCGATGCAAATAATAAATAGGGATGATGAGAGTGGACATCCTTGTCGAACCCCTCGTTCGATGTTAAAACTGTTTGAAAAGAAGCCATTGTTAATGATTATACTGTTAATATCGGTATAGAATAGTTTGACCCATTGAATGAGACTTTCACCAAAGTTCATATTTTCTAAGCAAGAGAACATAAATGAATGATCAAGCGAATCGAATGCCTTTTCAAAGTCTGCAAAGAATATTAGACCAGGATTATTTGAATTGTTGAAATAGTTTATGCATTCTTGGATAAGACGAACGTTTTCATCAATGTAACGTCCTTTTATGAAACCAGATTGAAGTTTTGAAATGATTGATGGTAATATTTTTTTAAATTCTGTTTGCTATACTTTTAGTTGCCATTTTATAATCATTGTTAAATAAACTTATCGGGCGCCAGTTTGAAAATGATTCTAAGTTTTTTCCAGGTTTTGGAATAAGTGATATAATACCTTGTTTTTGTAGCGTAGTTAAGTTTTCGTTGTTAAATGAATAGTTAAGTGAACTAATTAGATGTGTTTTTATATCATTCCAGAATATTTTATAAAATTCGATTGTGATGCCATCAGATCCTGGGCTTTTGTTATTTTGCATTTCTTTTAGGGCTAATCCACATTCATATTCATTAAGCAATCCGTCGCACAGTTGTTTTTCCTCCTGGTTTAAAGCGTGATGTGTATTTTTAAAAAGGGTGTTATTTTTAACATTTTTTCTTTTATAGAGGGTTTCGAAAAATAAACGTTGTTCTTCTAGTATTTGAGTTCTGTTTGTTATATCTTTGCCATTGACTACTAATTTGTGTACAGTTTTTTGTTCACTTCTACGTTTTTCAATGTTTGCGAAATATTTTGTATTTTTTTCATTGTGTTCAACATGCTGTGCACGCGCTCTTAGTATTATTCCATTGAGATGTGTATGATAGATTCCATCTAATATTTGTTTTTTTAAATGTTATTTCATTTTCAATGTCGGTGGTATCATTTGTGTTTGTTTGATGCAATTGTTTTTCAAGTGTTTCAATGGTTTTGATGGTGTCAGTTTCAAGTTTGTGTGTTTCTTTTTGTTTAAATGATGTGTATCTAATTGTTGTGTTACGTATATTTCCTTTAATTACTTCCCATAAGGTGTTTGGGTTTGCATCTTTATTATTTTGAACTGTATTTAATATTTCCTGTTTTATTTGTGTTTGATATTGTGTATCTAATACAATGCTGTTGTTAATTTTAAAATATCCTGGGCCTCTTTCAGGTTGTATATTGTGGAGTTTAAGTTCAACTAGAGAGTGGTCAGTCATAAATCCTGGTTTTATGTTACATGTGTCAATAATGTTGCAAAGAGATTCAGATATTAAAAAATAGTCTAATCTACAAAATATTGTTGGTTTTGTGTTTGAGTGCCAGGTGAATTTGCTTTCGTTTGGGTATACTGTACGCCAGATATCTATCATATTGTAGGTTACAATTATGTTATTATGAGTATAAAGGTTTCCATTCTTTTTATCCAATAATTTGTTCAGGACAGTATTGAAATCACCACCGATTATAATATTTTTATCTTGGTTATTAATTATAAAGGATTGTAATGTTTCGTAAAATGCGGAATCGTCTATGTAAGGGCCGTAGACGTTGATTAGTGTTATTTGTGTTTCGTGTATTTTGATATCTATACTTGCTTGTCTACCAATTATTATTTCCTTTAAGTTATCGACTGTGACCCCTATATTATTTTTTTTATCAGAAAGGCAATGCCTTGTTTATTAGTATGTTCTCCACTGAGATAGATTTCTCCGTCCCATTCATCTTTTAAGGTTTGTGCTAAAGTAGGTGTCCAATGACATTCTTGTAAAAGGCATATACTATATTTTTTTTCGTCTAACCATTTGAAGATTTTTATTCGTTTGTCTTTATTGTTTAATCCTATAACATTTAAAGTACATACTTTAATCATTTAAGTGGGTGGAGGGTGATGTGAATGGTAATTTGTATGTGCTTGTCCAGTTAGTTTCTATATTACAACATGTCCAGTTTGTTTCTATTATAAGACATAGGATGTCCATACATACAAACAAAAATAGAAAACAAAAATTATGGATACAGAAAGATGAATATTCCTTAGATATGAAGAAGTGAAAAGAAATAATCACAAAAGTGAGAAAAAAACACAATGAACCACTGGTCCCAACTAGGAAACAAACATAATAGACAGAGGAAAACATAAAAATGAAAATGACAATGAGTGTAATGGTAGCTTGGCTAAACATTACAAAGATAAAGAGAAAAGAGCATATGCAATCAGTGGATAGTATATTTTTTCATTATCTTTCAAACAGTTATGTTAAAATTAAGAATTTTGTTATATTTTTCAGTGCAGATATCAATCAATATAATGTTATTTAAATTTATTAAGTTGATTTATTTTTAAAATAACAAAAATGTATTAAAATAATGCTATTTCATTGGACGCATTTTTTTAAATGCAGAAATGAAACAATATAAAGTTAATAAGATATGAATAACTGTGTTTTTATATATAACAAACAAAAAACACACGTAATGAAACACTTTTTGAATTCTTATGGAAGATTATTGTTAATTTCATGTAATCATAAGATCAATAAAATTAACGTATAATTGCCATAAACAATTGACTATTTACAAATTATACATGTAATAGTAGCATTAAACAAAAATCGATAGCAGTGGTTATGCGACTGTTGGTTTAAGTTATGTACAATAAGGTAGGCAACAGGAGATGTCAATGGTTTAAGTTATGTACAATTAAGTCGGCAACAAGAGATGTCAATGGTTTAAGTAATGTACCAATAAGTAGGCAACAAGCGATGTCAATGGTTCAAGTTATGTACAGGTAAGCAGGCAACAAGAGATGTCGATCTGAAGCGGTAACAAATATAAAAAAAATCCATATATTTTCAGATTAAACATGGAAAAATACACATACGTTTCATTGATCAAAGCCTTAACATATTAATGACACCTTCTTTTAAGGATTAATATCTATAATTGAATTACAGATGTTTTATCAGGAGAATACTAAAACAGTTTTGCTTATGTTTCATAAACTCATAACATACACATAGTTGAGGTATAAGTAAGATATGCCAGTTGCTGTAATAAACAATGTTTTGAATAGTTTTTTAATCAATAACTAAAAATGCAGAAGTAACAATTTGCGTTTATTTTGCATGTTCACATCAAACCTAATACTTGACACAATTTAATTTGGATTAGTAAATGTAAATATTCATGTTTGTCTAAATGCCATAATGATAGCACATAAGATAGTGTTTTGTAGAATAAATACAGTTATATAATCAATTGCTCAAACATAAATTAGTAATTTGTAGAATAAATATTGTTATATTGTCATTTATTCATACTAGTGAAAACTAGATTTTTAACAAGCATGTTAATTTTGGAATAAAAAAGAATATTTAAATAATCACCTTCAATCCTTTTTTATTTGTAGTATCAGTTTATTTTAATCGGCATGTAGGGGAGGTATATATTTGACAAGCACATTTTTTAATAATATTGTAACTGATCTATATGAGAAAGAGAATACAAAGACAGTGATATTGAATAAGACAGTCTAGTTGTATTTTACATCCAAATTTCACTCAACACTTAAAAAAACTTCATATGAAAGCGAAAATGAAGTAAGAGTTAATATATTATTGAACACTTGTTACTTATAAAGTGTAAAGTGAAAAATAAAAGGATGATTTTAGTCCTCCACTGTTTACACCTTCATAAAAAAACAAAAAAACAATACAGGTTCAGAATGTTAATGAAGACAAACAAATAATCCTAAGTTCAGTGCGTCTAATATCTTCAACAATATAATTTATTCAAAAGTATTTATAGCTTGTTTAACATTCACAGATTAGAAAGAAAAATCATGTAATGAAGGTATCTTCGTGGATAATTTATTTAGAGATGTGTAACACTGAATGCCCGTGTATTCAATTAAAAATAGATTAACAGTCATTTACAATCAGTAAATAGTTAATTTCAGAATTATTTTTCGAACAGTTATGTTTAAATAATGTTTATGTTTTCTTAACAGGGAGATAACTATGCCTAAAGAACAACTATAATGCATTTGCGTAGCCTGATGGAGTGCTATTATTGAAAACACAGGTGACGTATTTTAGCTATTCATAACAGTAAAATAAAAGGTTGTAAAAAAAAACAACGTTTCATGACTTGTTTGATGATTTTCGGTTTGTTGCACAAGCTGGGGTTTCAACACACTCTGAGTATGATTTTTGGGCCAAGGCTTTTCAAGCCAGTCCTTGAAATCAGCGAATTTTATTTGGATAGCATGTTCGTTCCCTTTGAACAAAGCGAAAATTTTCCCTTCAAAGGACCATGTCTTATCAACGGCACCGGGCTGCTTCAGGCGCACGGACGCTAGCACCTCGGCATTTAGTTTCGTGAGGTCCTCGTTCACGAAGATACCGGATCCTTTGAATAACTTTGCTTTGCGAAGGATGTCAATTTTTATCTGGCGTCTTACGAATCGCACTATTACAGGCCGATTTTTGTTAGGACTGAATTTTCCTAGCCTGTGAGCAATGTCAATATCGTGAGGCTCAATCGAGATTCCCAGGTGTGTGTTGACGAGCGAGACGATTTTGTTTGTCACAGACACCGAGGATTGTCGGTCCTGATTCTCCGGAACACCGGCTATTCTGAGGTTATTCCTTCTACTATATTGTTCGGTGTTGTTAGCGAACTCGTCGTGGCTTATTGAATCACCGTTTTTCGCGCGTTGTAGGGTTTCATTTTCTGTTTTGAGCACTTCGATTTGTTTGTTTTTGGCGGCACTTTCCTGTTTCAGTAGTAGTAGTAGTAAATACTTAATTCATTTCGTGAGCGCGGATGGCCGAGTGTTCTAAATGGTTTATACTTTTACTTCAGGATTCCAGGGGTCAGTGGTTCGAGCCCAGTTTAGGGTTACTTTTTTATGTTTTAAATTTTATTCTCGATTGTTTACTGGAGCTTTTTATTTCCAATGTTTACAATTATCAATGTAAAGCATTTATTGACAAACTTCAAAACATGCAAAAATCTGTGAAAAGGCCCCTTTAAACCAGCCAGATGGCCTGTAGCTTTTCTGAAAACTGTCTCTTGAATAATTTTTAGGTAAAACTCATATTTTTTGCATTTTTATTTAATTATTTATAATCAGATATCGTGTCTCGACAAAGTTCGATTAACAGACAGTTTGTCCGAAGCACATCTATCAACTATTGCCCTTGTATTATAAATAAGGCAAACATTTACCCTTTTCCCCAATCTAACTCAAATAATTGACATCGGATCATAATGAAACTTTGAGATAATAGTTGAAATCTGATCGCGATGAAATTTGCTGATAATCTTTGTGGGCATAATACACCAGCCAATAATAATAATCAGCCACATAGCTTGCAGTATTTCGGAATAATGGCCATTGAATTATAAATAATGTGTTGGATTTTATTGCTCGTCATATTACTAAGATATATATATAGAGAGAGAATAACAGGTTACTGCCTGATCGTTTTGTAATATACTAGGCAATGCTTAGAATTCATGCCGAGCCTGATATATTACAAAATGATCAGGTAGGAACATGTTTTTCTGTTAATCATACTACTACGTCCACGATTTTAAATAAATAATGAAAAAATCGCTACAAAGCTGCAGTTTTGGCGGGAAAAATATGAATTTTGTCGTTTGACTTGTTAATAAAGACGTCATGAGCACGCGCGCTAAATATTTGTACAAATTTTTGTTTGCTGTGTATGTTGCATTTTGTGTTAAACATATTTTTTGTTGAATCTGATTGTATTTAAAAAAAAAATGTTTTCTGTAGTTTTGATTCCGAGTAATATGACCATCCTATACACATGACTGACATGAACTTACTGTTGCCCATGATATAAAAATATATCAGGCAAAATATATCAGGCAGAAATCAACGCGGTGGTATGATAAAAGTGTATTTTTATCAAAATTATTTTATTCGCAGATGAATTTACCACAAGCAAACACTCCCTTCACATATCATTGTGTTCAATACCTTAAAACGGGCGTAGTTTGTGACATTTTTGCACTCTTGTTTCTCAACATAATTACACACGTCTAGCCATCCTTAGAAAGTGGATGTCAACAATGGAATTAAAACAATCAGGAATCAGCAAGGTTGATAACACATTGTTCGACCAACACTACTTGGATTATAATTTTTATAAGAAAAACAATCCCTGATAACAACATCTATGTTGACTTGAATTCAGAATTGGATCAATATATTTGACTTCATACATCCTTCGTCTCGGGTATTTGTTGAACATTAATATCTATTTGTTTAAACTATAAATATAAGTCATATTCTAAATTTGTCATTGACATGCCAGATTATCGTATAACACAAATGTGTCAATTTCTTGCTTGTGTTCAATTTTAATCTCATTCGTTTCATTTCAAGAACAATAGTGGAAAATACATCCGACACTGGTCTCCAAACTCTACTAATGTCGAAATTAAACGAACCAAAATACATCCGACACTGGTCTCCAAACTCTACTTATGTCGAAATTAAACGAACCAAAATACATCCGACACTGGTCTCCAAACTCTACTTATGTCGAAATTAAACGAACCAAAATACATCCGACACTTGTCTCCAAACTCTACTTATGTCGAAATTAAACGAACCAAAATACATCCGACACTGGTCTCCAAACTCTTCTTATGTCGAAATTAAACGAACCAAAATGCATCCGACACTTGTCTCCAAACTCTACTTATGTCGAAATTAAACGAACCAAAATACATACGACACTGGTCTCCAAACTCTACTTATGTCGAAATTAAACGAACCAAAATACATCCGACACTTGTCTCCAAACTCTACTTATGTCGAAATTAAACGAACCAAAATACATCCGACACTTGTCTCCAAACTCTACTTATGTCGAAATTAAACGAACCAAAATACATCCGACACTGGTCTCCAAACTCTACTTATGTCGAAATCAAACGAACCATACTACCCAAGATAGCGTGCTCACATTCTAATTCATATGTTTGTAATGATCAATGACTGTAGTAGAAATATTTATAAAGTTAAGCACGACACAAATGAACGAGCGCATGTACGAAAGGACTGACAAGGACAAATGTTTATGCCACTTCATTTAAAATTGGTTTCATATCTAAAAAAACATTGCTGTGGAAAAACTGATAATGATATGATGATCGTTGCTATATGTTCATGGTGTTTATGTTATATGTATGTAATATGTATATGTATATTTTTGCTTGCCAGATTAATGTATCGATTTACTAACTTATAGCATGTAAAGTAATTTAATAATATTTATTATGTACAGATACCCCTAATTGAGTGCATTGTTTTGCGCCCTAGTCTTTACAGTGTATAAACGAATACTTATACTTCTTAGTCAATTTAGCATTAATAAATATATCATATGGGTGGTGAACATCTAAACAAACAACAATGAATCAGTGTACATGAATATGCTTTGTGAAAAGCACGTAATAAAAAACAAATGTTGAATTGAAAAAGAACGCATAATAATACAGAGCGTTATTATGTGCAATTGACTACAAAATATAAGTATTCGTTAAGTTAGAATTCTTATGCACTTGAGTTTATTCAGCGGGGTTGAGAACATTTGCATGTGCAGTTTTGCAAAAATATCGGGCGGTATATGGTTCCACCATTCACAGTGATTTGTTTTTGTTAAATACTGATTGAGATATTTGCAATTAAATTATTAGCCATTGTGTCAAAGAAATATATTGTTAAAGAAGTTTCCTTTATTGTGTGCGAGAAGACAATTACCCTATCATCTTTTAAAGCCTTTTTCTTTTAAAAAGTCATTGCATTCAATTTTATTTCAATTTCATTTGTAACGGATACTTGATTTGAAACAACGTTAAATATTCAGGAAGTAATAGTTCTTTTGTTGTTATTTACGAGTTTGTTTAACAACGCATAATTTCCAATAACGGAAATATATAAATGAATTAAAATAACTTTTTTTTGCGAAACACGATACGTTCAAGTTATTTTTGTAAAAATGTCCATATGCATAACCGAAGCTGTGACGCTTGCAATAAGATAAGTGTTTCGTAACTAAACTACGTATCTGAATGTTAAAGGGAGCTTTTCACGTTTTGGTTAATTGACAAAATTGAGTAAAACTGTTTCAGAATTGCAACTTTTCGTTGTAGTTGTGATATTTGCGAGAAAACAGTTACGCTGATGGACGTAAAGGATGCCATTCATTTGTCTTACATTATTTAACGTTTCGAACATTGCATTGTTTCATTCCATATGAAAATACAAAACAAGCCAAGGTGTCTTGTTGTTCAACTATTTAATTACTCTGTCGGCATTTTAGCATATGTCATTTTGGTTTAAATGCGTTCTAATACTGATTAGATTAATAAAGAAAAAAATCTTATGTTTATATATATATATATATATATATATATATATATATATATATATATATAGATAGATAGATATCTGTATACACACGTGAAGTATGTTTCTCGAAATAATTTGAATTGTTGGGAAAGGAGCTCAATATATGCTTTCATTGATGTATATTTGTACTATTTTTCTCTCATATATTGTGTGTTTAAAATCAAAATATATATACCATGGTAAAAGAGTACAATCAAATGATACATATCCAAAGTACAAACTCTTATCTTTCCAACAATCTTAGTTAAAAAATATGCTTATACCATGCAACACGTAAATAAATAATTTTCAGTAGGTTTCTGACCCACCAGTGTGCGGATTGTGAAAAAGATATATAGTTTTATTATATGCATATACTATGATAGTATGTGGGAAAGGTTAGATCAACACACAGGTTGTTCATACAATATCGATACAAAATAAAGTTTTTACTTTATTGCTATATAACAACACTACGCACTCATAATATATTCATATCTACTGGTCGGTGTGTTAAAGTATGTAATATGGGTAATATGGTAACACACTTTAGTATTCAAACACGTTTTAACATTTATTATATTTCCCTTACCTTCATCAATGTACATACCAATACGTATTAAGAATTATTTATGCAATATCATGTTGTGTGATTTCGTTTACGCATGTGCAAAATTACTTTGCAATATGGAATTTAAAAGCACAAATAACAGTCCCGAATGATTCTTTTTACATAAGGTATGAGTTTTAAGGTATATTGACAAATCTAGTTATAAAGTCAACAACGTTAATATAAATGAATTTATTTTTAGAAGAAAAATACAAATCTTTGTTGCGGTGTATCTTTTATAATTTCTTTTCATGCAACTACTGTTTATGTCTGTGCATGCATGTGTACATGTGTTTTAAGTTGTATTTGTATGCGTTTCTATATGTACTTTATTGTGTTTTGCTCCTTATATATTGTCTGTTAATGTAGAAAGAGAGTTATTTTGTTCAATGCTACTGAAATGCAATACAACAACACTATTAACACATATTACAAAGTTTTTGACGGTATGTCTGTCTAAGAAACATTGTATTTTTATAAAATTTTTTTACAATGATGCTTATTTTTTGTTCAAGAACATTGCATCTACGCCCTCTCAAAACAGTTTTAATTGATATTTTCCTTTAATTATAAGTAATGTAAATACGTGCGTTTTTGTTAAACAATGTGTAAAATGTATCTTATATGAATTTTTTTAACGTTAAACCGCTATTTTGAGCACATATCGAATAACCTTGACACTTCACCATTTTTGCTACATACATAAAGCAAAACTTTATTATTTACATTTCTTTCAAAAATGCATACTGGTCTACACATCATTCATTTACTTCATTTAAGAAAGCATATTTTAAACTAAAATTTGGAATATTGTATCGCGCAAACAATGATAAATATAATAAAAAAGAGTCCTATCATTTCACAGGAAAACATGACAAGTCTAAATATGTGCACCTTTAATGTTAAGGGTCTTAATTGCAAAACTAAACGTGAACACGTTATAACTTTTTATAATGGCTGCCCTCGACACACAACTTGATAATACATTGTTAAATATTATTGTAACACCGTTTAAAACACGCTAGAGTCGACAGGCGATATTATTACCGCGATATTAGAACAGTACAAACATCGCGTGTCGCTTCGTGTATCGCGCAAAATATCGATTATCGCTTCGTGTGTCGTGTGTCGCGGTCTGAAATTAGACCGCGATACACGAGATTCGGATAATATGGGCGATATTTAAAAAATAAAATAACGTGTCCCTTCGTGTGTCGCGCAAAAAATCGTGTGTCGCTTCGTGTTTCGTGTGTCGCTCTTTGAACGCGAGACAAGCTATTTTGGGCGATACACGATGCGACACACGCTATTTTGCGCGATACACGAAGCGACACGCGATATTTTCCACGATATATCGCCTTTTGGGCTACCTAGACAAGGGCAATATTTCGTAGTACATTCTCGCGCGTCGCTTCGTGTATCGCACAAAATATCGTGTGTCGCTTCGTGTGTTGCGCAAAATATCGTGTATCGCTTCGTTTGTCGTGTGTCGCCATTGATAAAAGAATGGCGAGATTATAGATGGCACTATCCGGACTCCGTACCAAAGTGCCAACAGTTAAGGAGTAGGTTTTTTTATTAATAGATAAAGTGAAATCCATATTATCGAACATAATGAAATTATAGTGGGAATACTTCAGGAGTTAAAACTATTGGTCCGCAATAACGCAATACCTATTATAAACATTTATGCACCGAATAATGACGACATTGCGTGATTTAATATACTTAAAAAACTATTGCTGACCTAGATGAATTCTTGCCGATAGTTGGTGGTGACTTCAATACCGTACACAAATTTATAAAAGACAAATTGACTGGTAGAAATGTTACCAATACAATGTGTTCTTATAATATTAATGATATAAAAGAAATACACGATTTAGTTGATATTTACAGAAATTTTAACCCAAATGCAAAATAATATATACGGCATTTGAATTCAGACCCCCAATATTTTGCAGACTCGATTATTTCATTTGGCTTATTCACTGGTTAGTTATGCAAGAAAATCCACTATTAATAATGGCTTCAAATCAGTTCACTCAATTGTCTTACTCAGCATTATTTTGATACGATGACAAGGGGTCCATGTTATTTTAATCTATGTAGTTAAATTCTATTTGAGCAAGTTTATAAATCTTTTTTTAAAAATTCAATAAAAGAGGTAATTGATTTTAGTAAAAAACAATACCTAATATTTTATGGGAATAAATAAAGGATAGGATTATGGATGAGAGCATAAAATACTTAATGTATACAAAGAAACTAAGTATTAAAAAGGAATCAGAAATAGAAGCAAAATTACATGATATTGAATAACAATTAAAAAATAACCCAAATGACGTAATATTACTACAAACATATCAAACAGAAAAGGATAATTTTTAATGCTATTAATAAGGAGAAAATCAAAATCATTTTAATCAGGGCAAAAGCAGAGTGGGTTGAGGGAGACGAGAAAATACTAAATGTCTCTAATTTAGAATCAAAAAGATCGAAACAAAAAGTACCTAAACAGCTTAAAATTAATGATGAAACAGAACATGATTATTAACAATTTTTGGAACACGTTAAGCAATATTTCGACTTACTTTATAAAATAGACGTAACTCTGGATCAAGAAAACAGTGACCCATTCTCTCAAAATCTTGCGAAATTACGAAGATAGAGAACAATACCCAGACCTTTTATCCGAAAACGAATGCTTCCAGGCATTAACAGACATGAAAAATAACAAAAGCCCAGGCTCAGATGGACTAACAACAGAATTGTATAAACTCTTTTGAACTGACATAAAACAATACTTAATCAGCTCGATACATTATTCTTTTGAAACCTGACATTTAACTGAACTTCAATTGCAGGGGCTTATTTCACGTTTGCCCAAAACATAAAGATATTCTCTATCAATAATTGGCGACCAGTCTCTTTGTTAAACGTTGACTATAAAATTGCAAGTAAATCTATAGCTAATCGAATTAAATCTTATTTTCAAAATCTTATTTACACACTGCAAACAGGATTCATAAAAGGGAGATATATTGGAGAAATTTTTTTTTCAATGAAGTAATTGATAAAGTGTACGATTTAAGTGAAACAGGATTTATATTTTTCTCCGATTTTCTAACAGTTTTTACAACTTAGACAATAATTTTATGTGTTAGTGTTAAGATAGCATGGGCTTCAGCCAGCCTCTAATACAGTTAGTGAAACAGTTTATAGTTATGCAAAATCTTCTGTTATTAATAATGGGTATTTTTCTGAATTCTTGGAAATCAAAAAGGGAGTATGGGTAGGTTGTCCCCTATCGCCCTATCTTTTTATCATATGCATTGCATTACTAGCTTACTATATAAGACATAATTCAAATATAGAAAGAATTCACATAGGCAACATCGAACTCAAACAAACATTTTTTGCATTTGATGCTTGTTTTCTTCTTGGCGCCAGTCAAAGGTCATTTGAATTTTTAATTATTACTACTGATTATCCACTATATCTGGTTTAAAATTGAATAACAATAAATGCTCTGTAGAGAAATTAATTGCACTTATAAACAGAAATGTAAAATTTGTCCACATAAAAAATTGATTGGGACGCAACTACACTTGGAAAACAATATACAACAATACTAACGGCTGAAAACAATATATGTAATAAAATTCAAGAATTTGCATTACCAAAACTAGTATACACATTTACAGTTTTTGAAAGACCAGATAATAGCAAAATGAAAACTTTAAAAACACATATTTTCAAATTTTAATGGAATGACGATCCCGACAGGATAAAACGTGATCAAATTTTACAAGAATATAAAAATGGCGGTTTAAAAATGATTGATATAGACATCAAATCTGACGATATAAATACAATATAAACACGTTAAACAAACGATCAATTTTTTCTTACGGACATATTAAAGGTCTGGAAATAGGTTAACGCACAAAAAACATCACACAAATCGGAAAAGAAATAATTTGGAATAATTCATTTACAAAACATTCACACGGTTTATTTTTCTACAAAGTATGGCATTTTAAAAGAGTCAAACATGTAGCACAAATATACGACTATGGAACAAGGCAATTTTATAGTTTTGAGCAATTACAAAACTTGCAAAGATTAAATACCAGAGATTTCCTGAAATACTTAAATCTAGAATGGAAATTAAAGCTGAAATCTGAAAGCAAACGTTGTCAACCGTCAGAATATTCACTTTAATAAATTTCAGAGTCAACTAAAATCTGCAAATTAGTAAAACTCGCACTGACAAAGCAAATAAATCCAATTAAGGCAATTGCAAAATGGGAACTATTTTTTAAATAAAGAAATATAAACGATTGTTTATTCAATTTCTTAGAGTGACACATGATACGAAGCTAAGTACGCTCTTGTATAAACGGTGTTAATGTGTTAATCGAACGAACAGCGAATTTGCCGTTTATCAAAATTTTGACTATGAATATATAAGCGTCTGTAACGTTTCAGAAGGTCATTCACACATGTCACATATTGTTAATTTTATCATATTAATTGATTCTGTTTATAATTTTAGAAATAAGTACCAAACCAGTAATCCCAATATTAGTCATTTTAATGAATAGGCTGAAAATTGAGGAGATAATTGCTTTATCAAATACAAAAATAAAACAATTTGGAATAGTTTTTTAAGATAATTCATTAAAAATTGTAGTCTGTCTATGCATTTTTATGCTTCGATCTATTTGTCGAATTGTATTACTAGTAATTTATTATTTTGCTACAGCCTCATGTAAGACTCTCTAAAAAAGATACGTATCGCCAGCAGCATTCTTCTTTTAACATTCCAACTGTTGTGTGGTATTTTAGATGCGCATTATATAAATGCGGTTTTGCATGTTGTACCATAATCTGTTTAAGTAAAGTTTCTCATTTCTGCACCAGAATCGTTTGAGTAAGTGATACGCCTTTTAATTTGTTGTCTTCGTTCTCCTGATTTTGTTGTATGTAAGTCCTGGTATTTTGTGGCTGAATTTTAGGTGGTGATCAATTTAGGAAGAGGCTGAACATTTTAATTTCTTTCATCCTCTTTGGGTGTTTGTTTGTTTGCTTCTGTAGGTCGCTTGGTCTTTTGGTATTTTCTTGTGATATAGGAGCGGCTTATCCATTACGAGGCATAACATTTCGAGAAGGCTTTATCTTTTTAGTGTTGTGTTTTTTCTTGTGCCGACTGGCCATTCAGTCTTCGGATTTTCAAGTGAATTAAAAACCGATCAATTCGGTATTTGCTGGTGAAATAGGAGCGGATAATATATTACGGTCTTTGGCCGAGAATGCGTTACCTCTTTTAGAGCTGTGTATTTCATTTTTCCGGATTGCAAGGATTGTTAAAGATGAAAACACAGTCGGTGCCTCGCGGTTTTTATTTACGTCGGCTTACCATTGATACGAACGATGTTCTTGTGGAATTGAAGCGCGTGATATAATAGGGTCTGCAGAAAGCTGAACATTTCGAGAAGGCATTACTTCTTTTGGGAGCTGTGTTTTCATCTCCGTTACCTCTTTTGGAGCTGTGTATTTCATTTTTGCCGGATTGCAAGTGAGTCCCTGCATGTTCTGCGGAAATTGAAGCCGGTGATCATTTCTGATCTGCTGGAGTCTAATAATTTTGAGAAGGCGTTATCTCTGTGGGAGCTGTGTTTTCATTTGCGCCGGCTGGCCATTGAATCTTGGGATTATGTAGAGGAGTTGGAAACGGATCCATTAGGATCGGCAGGAGGCTGAACATTTCGAGAAGTCGGTACCTCGGTGTTTTCATTTGCGTCGGCTGGCCATTGATACGTCGAATGTTCTTGTGGAATTGAAGCGCGTGAACTAATATGGACTGCAGAAGGCTGAACATTTTGAGAAGGCGTTACATATCTGGGTGCTGTGTTTTCATTTCCTTCGACTTGACGTTGCGTCCCGGTATTTTCTGCATGAGGCTTAACATTTTGGGGAGGCGTTACCTCTTTTGGAGCTGTGTTTTCTGCATGAGGCTGAACATTTTGGGGAGGCGTTACCTCTTTTGGAGCTGTGTTTTCTGCATGAGGCAGAAGATTTTGGGGAGGCGTTAACTCTTTTGGAACAGTGTTTTCTGCATGAGACTGAACAATTTGGGGAGGCGTTACCTCTTTTTGGGCTGTGCTTTCTGCATGAGGCTGAACATTTTGGGGAGGCATTACCTCTTTTGTAGCTGTGTTTTCTGCAAGAGGCTGAACATTTTGGGAAGGCGTTACCTCTTTTGGAGCTGTGTTTTCATTTGGTCCGGCTGGATACGGAAAAGTTAGAACTCCCCTGCGAGAGAAACTTCTTATATGCGTTGTTCGTGTGATCGGTGCATTGATGGATGACGTTAAGAGGACCCAGTGGATGTCATTCATGTCGTTAAAGTCGAGAGTATTACAATCATTAAGTGTATCAGGGACGTCGGCACATCTTTCTCGGCAAACTGCAATCCATCGTTCACGCCTGTCGTCTGAAAAAAAAAGGTTTTGCAAATAAAACCATAAGCAGTTGCAAACAAAAAGATTGAAGTATATTCATAGCCGATCTACGACAAAACTGGTATAAAAGACATAGGTGATTACGCTATTTTAAACAAACGTTCATTCCGTTTTCTGCGAATGCTGCGCATACATGAAGTTTAAACAATGAAGTTAACAAAAGATGGATTACCATATAATTTATATAGAACATTATAAAATAACTACAACACTAAAATATATATTACAAAAACTATTTTAGTGACCAATATAGGCCTAAACTTATCTTCAATCATTAAGTAGTCGATATAGTATGATGAAGATTGTGCAGGGAAAACATGCTACTTGTAAACATAATACCGCTTTGGTTAAGAAATGCGTAAACTCCGTAAATGAAATTTTTAACATTTGTCTATCAATATCACAATGCGTCTAGCAACGTTTTCACCTGTCGTTAATGCTTGTGAAAATCGTTCTTGGAATCCGAAAAATCTGCTTTGAAGAAATGACCTTGAAATGACTATTATCACTCTTCGGCAACTGAAAAAGAAAAAAATGAGAAACATAACGAAAGAGATAGATGAAGATGCGTCAAACCAAGAAAAACGTGATTTCTCTTCTTTTTGCAACTCAAAAGTCTATATCCCCATTTCAAAAATATTCATATGAATGACTCATGAATCGGATAAAACATAACAAACCGAATTTTCATTCGAAAAACAATAGAAGTAGAAGATAAAACACTTCAAATATTTATTTTTACAATTATTATGCGATTCTCATTGTTCACATAACAATCAAAATATCTATTATACTTCTAAAAAGGTCAAATCGATTACTTGCTTAAGTTTTTTTACCAAAGTCAATTTGAAGAAATTGTGACGAAGTAAATTTTAATAAAATATATATCTTCTGTAACATTGAAATGATTGCAAATCACCTAATTAATGCACACGTAAGAGCATTCGCATGGCTTACTAGAGGTCACATCTGCGAGTGCCATACTAGCTGCACACGTATCTGCTACCGGACACATCTGTATTTTTCCATTCGTTTTACGGTTCAAGTGTGCGATATTCACCCTATATTTAAAGGTGTTTAATTCTTTCATTCCGAACGATTTGCAACGCCCGCCATTGAATAATTTGATGTTTCTATATGGCTACAATATACACTTTTAAACGGACTGTCACTTCACTTCAAATATGGAATAGAAAAGCGATCGATGTTCATTTATAGGGTGTCACCTTTAGAAAACAATATTTCAGTCGTTCACATATTCTTATCCTTATCGTACTGAATAGTGGATTTTAATGTGGGGTTTTACGTGATCATTCGCATATATCTGGTTATTCATAATTAAAATGTTCAAATGAGTAACTAATTATTGTATTTATTTGAAACCGAGGTACTTGAAATTGTGTTTGACTAGTATTCATGAGTCAATGGTGGTTTTTATTCAAGTAATTATTTACTTTCGTTCACAATTGAATACTCTATTATGGCAAAGCACACATACGCCTTTGAAATTTCATAGCAGTGGGAATATATAGGCTGGGACGTAATGGTTATATATCGAACTGATGTGCAGATCTGTATAAGATCTTTATTCTGACACATATGATTGAGTGGAGTATAGCCATGCATATATCTGAAAGGACTACAATCTTTGATATGTACCCACCTTTCCTTCAATTTCGCCAGCATTGCTGATGTGTTGGGATGCATCCGATAGATCATCGCGACCTGGGACGTAGAGTCGAAGTCCTCTTCTACCTTCTAGCTCCTCAATAAGGTCTTGTACGAACCGTTTGTCCTCCGGATCGTCTTGATTGTAGGCACACGAAAGCGTCGTACGTAAAATGTATGCTCGGGTTATCATCTTCTAATCGGATAATACGACAGATAGGTGTACAATTTAAGATACGCCCAATAACCGGCTCTTGCTAAGACAAACATAGTTTAGGAAATAATATAACTCTTATGCTTAATAAGTAGATGGTAAAACACGCGTGTATTTATGTCATAATTAACGCATAGCGAACATGTGCAAAAGTCAATAGGTCAATGCAATAAATGATCTTCTTTTATAAATCTGCTGCTCGAAACATCAATTTTCAGGCCTATTCGTTGAATTGATATTCCCTGAAAATTAAAATGTAATAATTGATGGATACAGAACTTAAAAGGAAAGGTGTAAGTAAAGGTTGTCGTTTTAAATTTAGTTTTAACTCACGTTTGCCTGTGACGGGTTCGCAGCAGACAATAACATACATGTAGTATCGTTTGAATTAATCACATTGAAAGTATTGTGACAAAAGGAGGAATTGCTAGGTACACTAAATGTTTTTTTACAGATATAATTTCAGATTTATAGCCCGGAAAAGTTACAAGATACAAAATAGCAAAGGGCAATAACTCTAAAATAAGAAAAGTGAGGGTTGTGTTCTTAAGAATTTCATATCTATTTAGATGAATTTAGTAGACTCGCAGTTTTCACGCATTATTCAATCTTAATATAATCTCTGCACACAACTTTTTATAGAATGACATTTTGATACACTTTATAAAAATATATAACCTTTAAAAGCAGTTAATAAAGATCCGCATTAAAAAATCAGAAATGGAGTACACTTTTTTAAGTAACAAAGGATGTTATTTAAAGCCCCATTACTACTTAAAATCAACGAAAATTTCGTACAATATTTCGTAAAATAAAGTTAAACAATTAAAAATCAGTGTTCCTTATGGCAATTGCCGAAATTTCAACGCCAAATGTGGTCTGGTACAATATATGTTTGTAGATACAAAATGCTCGTTTTTATTATTGTTTTGCATATTCCATTCCATTTTAATTTCCCGCAACAATATCTATTCATACGACACATGAATACTAACA
The DNA here is from genome assembly GCF_020536995.1 of Dreissena polymorpha. Classification (NCBI taxonomy): domain Eukaryota; kingdom Metazoa; phylum Mollusca; class Bivalvia; order Myida; family Dreissenidae; genus Dreissena; species Dreissena polymorpha. Next base: position 33,622,890 of record NC_068366.1, on the reverse strand, counting down.
TGGTACCATTTTTGTGTTCGTGTGTCGTATGAATATATATATTCGCGGGAAATTAAAATTGAATTAATTGTGTCACAAATAAATAAAAACGAGCATTTTGTATCTACAAAAAATCTATGTAATCATACCACATCTAGCGTTGAAATTGTGGCTATTGCTATAAGGAACACTGATTGTTTAGGTGTTAACTTTATTTTACGAAATACTTATTTTTAGGGTTCAAAGCAGATGGTGAAACAACTTTTTTTGACATTATAACTTATGCACAGCACAAATGATCGTACTAACGCAGCTTAGAAATGGCATACCTGAAAGCGTAAATCGTGAATTAAGTTTGACACTCGTAAACTATCTGAACATGGCGATGTATTCAATATATTAAATGGGAACTTAACAGCGGAATATATTTCATGTTTGAAATCATGCGCATATGGGCACAATGTGGGCACGTATACTATCGACACGGAGCCCATATTACAACACTGTTAGGAAAACTGAATTTAAATGTTTTTATTTTGTATGCCAGTAAGAATACTCGTTTGTGAGAACTCAGTTTTTACAAGTTGTTGTGTTATCTCTCAATTTCAAATAACACTAAAGATGTATAATTTATGGCTGATATGGGACCCGCATTTGCCCCATGTACACTTCAGACAGCGCCAAAAATGAAGAAAACTAACGGTATTTTGTACAGTTTATATATATTCCTATATTTTATTCATTACGTTGATTTCTTTCCAAATCAGTCTGCATTGACAAAAAAATACTTGTATAATGAACCGTTAGTAGCATGTTTTATTTAACAATATCCACTTCAGTGTTACATTTGTATTGTATTTTCTACGCGATGTCCATGTTTTAGATTTGTGTCAATTTGTGGTACTATATGAAATGTGTTCCTGGACAATGTATACATGTGATGCACTCCGTAAATAGTAAACGTATTGGTTAAGGGTGAAAAAGAATGACAGTACATACATGAGATTAAAATGCCGGAATAATTCAAAACATTCACATGTAATACCATTTAAAAATCTCTTGCGAAATGATATAGATATCTTTATTTCTAATAATGAAAATTGGCTTTAAACATTAACGTTGTAATGTTGGTTCATACATCATGAATTCATTTGTATAGGTGCAATTACAGATTCCTTTGGATTTTCCAGTGATCAACGGTACTTACCTTCAAGTTCTAACACACTAGCGCCTTAAATAAAAAAAGAAACGTAATGATTTTCGCAACAGTGATTATTATGAAACACTAACTGTAGAATGTGATTTCAGTTTTGAGGATGATCATGTATGTGATTAAAATAACTAATTTACGGACACTGTAACCAAACGTGATATTTTAATTTGGTCAACCGATTATTTATTGATCGATATAATTATAATGTTTCTTAGCGTTGAATGCATCTTTAACACCGTATTGCATTTAAGATAAGATAACAGTCCAAACGATATAATTAATTTGAGTATGTATTGTAGCGTAACGAATATCTGGGGCATCATTATATAATAAATATAATCATCGAACTTTTATTAACGCAATAACCCAAATTTCATACAATCTTCAAAAGGCAGTCACACCTAGACCATCATGTTATTGCCTTGGGTATACAATTTCAATAAGTGTCTGGCACTTCGGCTGTTTATTATACTTGATCAGTCCTTGTTTATTAAGGCATCTTATCAGCGTCAAAACATTGGTCAAGTCCATATGTATTCGTTATATATTCGTCATATTTACGTTGCAATTGTAAAACACGTAATTTTACAAGGTCCGTCAGAATTTGCATACGTTTAATCGACTATTTCATTGTTTATATCTGTATTGTGTCTAAGGTAACTAGACAGTACTACGCAAACGGCCGGACATTGCGGTCACGCAATTAGTTATAGTCATTGGGTCGATAGGCCGCCGCATTTAGCTTGTTAGTCAGAATATTTTACGAACATTGGAAAACGTTATGTAAGAAATAAATCAAAAGAAATAAATCACTATAAAACAGTAATGGAGTTGTGCATGTTTATTATGTGTCAATGACTACGTGACCATGTAAGTACAGTTCTTTAATTTATTTATATTAGATAACAATTTCTTAACCTGGTTAAGTGTACAATTCTAAATCATTTCTTTATACAAACATGTCCGTTTCAATCTCCGCGAATGTTTCAAAACCATTACTTACTACAGGTTCTGTTAACCTGAATATTATACTGGCCCAAAATCGTAAATTACTGGGCAGTCAAACACAAAGGGTTCTGGTCTGATATGTTGGCCTGCAATAAGGCCTGAATTCAGGGCCTCCCAGTTGAATTAGCTTTGCTCGTGGGGTGACAGACAAATACAGAGACTGTCGTTCAATAGCATCTCGAATTTACGGGCTCATTATCTGTAATGTTTCAATGCAAAAGCTATGTCACTAAACTTTGATTCATACATTTTATACAGTTCTTACAATCATCTCGAGATACATGATGTTCGTTTTCAAATAAAATGCGCACTATATTTTACAAAAAAAGCAGTATATATTTTCAGTTTTGCGTCTTTTCTTTGTCGTAAATTTGTGACTAGATAGTCAGACATTTCATAATAGTCTGATAAAGTTTTATGGCAAATATACGAAACTATTAATTTAAGATTTTTTTAACATATATGATGCTCTGTCTTAGGAAAATTTTGATTTGAGTGTTAGTCGTTTGGTAAGAACGTGCGGGAACTACTCTCCATCAGCAAGATACTGCAATAATAACATTTGTATGTTTCATTTTATCTCAGTGTTCCGTGAATCTCTTATTTTTGCTCCGTAAGATTAAATTTTCTGGACCATGACATCAACAATCAACAAGAGTGCCAAACTGTCACAAAATACGCCCGTTTGAAGGTTTTGGAAAATTTGATAACTTTTTCATGACCCATATTTGAACTTGACCGAAATATCATCAGGACACAACTTCTGCCCACATTTGGTAAAGATCGGATGGAAACTACTTCAATTATAGAGCGGACACCATGCTAAATGCTTGAAATGCACTAAGTGACCTCGTTACCTAGTTTTTGACCCGGAATGATCCGTATTTGAACTTGACCTAGATATCATTTAGACACAACTTCTGACAAAATTTGGTGAAGATCGGATGAAAATTACTTCAATTAGAGAGCGGCCACCGTGCTAAATCCTTAAAATGCACTAAGTAACCCCGTGACCTTATTTTTGACCCGGCATGACCCATAATCGAGTTTGACCTAGCTATTATCTAGATACAAATTCTGACCAAGTTTTGTGAAGAGAGCGGACACCATGCTAAATCCTTGAAATGCACTAAGTGACCCAGTGACATAGTTTTTGACCCGGTATGATCCATTTTTGATCTTAACCTAGATATTATTAAGACACAATTTCTGACCAAATTTGGTGAAGATCGCATGAAAACTACTTCAATTAGAGAGAGGACAACATGCTAAATCCTTGAAATGCACTAAGTGACCCCATGTCCTTGTTTCTGACCAGGCATAAACCATATTCGACCTTGACCTAGATATTGTATAGATATATATTCTGACCAAGATTGGTGATGATTGGATGATAACTACTTCAATTAGAGAGCGGACTACATGCTAAATCCTTCAAATGCAAGTGGTCCTGTGACCTAGTTTTTGACCCGGCATGACCCATATTTTAACTTGACCTATATATTGTCTAGATACAACTCCTGACCAAGTTTGGTGAAGATCGGATGAAAACTATTTGAATAAGAGAGCGGGCATTGTGGACGCTGCCGCCCGCCCGTCCGCCCGCCCCGCCCGTACGCCCACCCGTACGCCCGCCCGTCCACCCGCCCGCCCGTCCGCCCGCCCGCCCGCCCGCTAAGGGTGAAACTATATTACGCCCCGTGTTCAACGGCGTATAAAAAGGCATCCCGATGACTGAAAACGTCGAGATATTGCTGGTATTTTAACATGTTGAAGCGTCACTTCGAGGCGAGCATGGCTAGTTCCGTCTGAGTTAATGTCCGAAAAGTGTAGATGTAAAGAATATTCATTAATATAAGTTGAAAAGATATATCTTTTATATATCTTTGTTAATTTACACCAATATCCCAGTCCCCAAATGTAAATACGTCTTCGCAAAACATATATCTTTCATGAGTCTTGCATTTTTTTATACTAAATACTTGTAGGTGATGTTGAGCAGCCTGGCTTGAGTCCTATGCCGCAGTTAAAGAATTCTATTTGTTAGTTCTACATTTCAATTCATTTTGCTATTAGCTTCCGGAATTTTAGGTTGCAGTACACGGTAGGAAGCAGAATATTCGAATTGGCCACGGTAAAAAAAGTTAAATATTGGGAAAGGGTGGTTTCAATTTCAAATTTGAGGGAAATAGGTCTTATTGTACATCCAAATTGCATGAAATCCTAAGAATATGCCATTTTCAAATGCGAAGCTGTGTGGCCATGACCTTTTCTCATACTTTTGTTCTTTGTTACTCAGGAAGGACAATTGCGGTAGGCATATTATATTTTGGGTTACTTTTAAGCTGGAATCGCATGTAGGGTCACGCTGTGAATTATTGCGCGAAAACCACTTGGATACATGGTATTTATTCATGGTTTGATGGGTTGCGCTATGTTTCGCGTGTACAAATATCATTCCAAAAGCAGGCTATCATAACGTTTCATTCGTACCCAGCCACTTTCGTACATGGTAAAAAGTTGATTTTGAAGCCCCTGTTTGCGGCCTTGTAATTAGTTATCGGATGAAACTTGATCCTAAAACTTCAATCAACAACATAAACAAGAGCTTCCACAATACGGACGAGCAGATGAACGGACAACAAATAGACGGACAGACACATACACTTCAACAAATTCAACAGCAGCACAACACATTTTAACAAAATATAAGCGGCTGCTGATACCAATAAAATATATAGGTATGCGAAGCTGGCTGTTATATGTTAGCTCTTCATCAGCTGTTTAAAATAGAAATGCATAGCAATGCCTTGGGTGTTCGTCATATGTTAAAAAGCAAATCATTGCTTTGCTCCAGGTCTTCACCAGCTTTTCATGACATAACGAATAGCAATGCATAAGGTCTTCGGCAGGTTTTCAAATCAACATAAACAGCTGTTCACCAGGTTTTCGTCAGGTATTCAAATTAAAATAAGTGTACATGTAGCTGTGCACTGGGTGTTCGATAGGGTTTTAAATTACCATGAAGATAAAAAGAAAAGATCTTCACCAGATCTTCGCCAGGTATTCGAATAATGAAATGTTGTTTGCGGCCGTATAAAACCGGACTTTTAAGCATCAAAATCTATAGCTATGCATTAGGTGTTTGATACGTTTTCAAATTAAAATGAAGAGCTGTTCACCAGGTGTTCGCCAGGTATTCAAATAAGAAAATGGTGATTTCCGCCGTATTGAGCGGTGCTTTCAAGTAGCGTAACGCATAGCTGTGCACTGGGTGCTCGATAAGTTTTAAAATTAAAATTAACAACTCTTCACAAGGTGTTCATCAGGTATTCAAAAAAGAAAACGGTGCTTTCCGCCCTATTGAGCAGTGCTTTTATGTAGCTTAATGCATAGCTGTGCACTGTGTGTTTAGCAGATTTTGAAATTAAAATGAAGAGCTCTTCACCAGATCTTCGACAGGTATTCGAATAATGTTATGTTGTTTGCGGCCGTATTTAGGCGGACTTTTAAGCATCAACATGTATAGCTATACACAAGGTGTTCGATATGTTTTCAAATTACCATTGAGAGCTGCTCAATAGGTTTTCGCCAGGTATTCAATAAGAAAATGGTGATTGATTTCCGCCGTATTGAGCAGTGCCTTTAAGTAGCTTAATGCATAGCTGTGAACTGGGTGTTCAACAGGTTTTGAAATTAAAATGAAGAGCTCTTCACCAGATCTTCGCCATATATTCGAATAATGAAATGTTGTTTTCGGCCGTATACAGCCGGACTTTTAAGCATCACAATGTATAGCTATACACTAGGTGTTCGATACGTTTTCAAATTACAATAAAGAGCTGCTGTTCACCAGGTGTTCGCCAGGTATTCTAATAAGAAAATGGCGATTACCGCCGTAATGAGCAGTGCTTTTAAGTAGCGTAATCCATAGCTGTGCGTTGGGTGCTCGACAGGGTTTAAAATTAAAACGAAGAGCTCTTCACCAGGTGTTCGCCAGGTATTCGAATAATGCAATGTTGATTGCGGCCGTATAAAGCCGGACTTTCTATCATCATAATGCATAGCTATGCACCCGGTGTTCGATACGTTTTGAAATTACAATGAAGAGCTGTTAACCAGGTGTTCACCAGGTATTCAAGTAAACAAGGTAATTACCGCCGCATTTAGCAGTTCTTTCAAGTAGCGTAACGCATAGCTGTGCACTGGCTGTTCGATAGGTTTCAAAATAAAAATAAAGAGCTCTTCACTAGGTCTTCGACAGGTATTCAAATAAGAAAATATTAGGATTTCAAATAACAATGAACAGCTCTTTACCAGATCTTCGCCAGGAGGTCGAATAGTTTAATGGTGTTTGTGGCCGTAATAAGCAGGGCTTTGAAGCATCACAATGCATAGCTATGCACCAGGTGTTCGATACGTTTTCAAATTACAATGAAGAGTTATTTACCAGGTATTCGCCAGGATTTCAAATAAGAAAATGATGATTGCCGCCGTATTGAACTTGGCTTTCAAGTAGCGTATTGCATAGCTCTACAATGGGTGTTCGACAGGGTTTCAAATTACAATTAAAAGCTCTTCACTAGATCTTCACCAGGTAATCAAATAGTTAAATGGTGTTTGCGGCCGTAAAAAGCCGGACTTTCAAGCATCATAATGCATAGCTATGCGCCAGGTATTCTATAAGTTTTCAAATTACAATGAAGAGCTGTTCATCAGGTGTTCGCCAGGAATTCAAAAACGAAAATGGTGATCTCCACCGTAATGAGCAGTGCTTTCAAGTAAAATAATGAATAGCTGTTAACTGGGTGTTCGATAGGGTTTCAAATTGCAATGAAGAGCTGTTCACCAGGTATTCAAATAAGAAAATGGTGATTGCCGCCATATTGAGCAGTGCTTTCAAGTAGAATAATGCGTAACTATGCTCCAGGTGTTCGATACGTTTCAAATTACAATGAAGAGCTGTTAACCAGGTGTTCACCAAGTATTCAAAAAAGGTGATTACCGCCGTATTGAGCAGTGCTTTTTAGTAGCGTAACGCATAACTGTGCATTGGGTTTTGATAGGGTTTAAAATTAAAATGAACATCTGTTCACCAGGTATTCAAGTAAGGAAATGGTGATGAGCGCCATATTGAGCAGTGTTTTTAAGTAGCTTAAAGCATAGATGTTCAATGGGTGTTCGACAGGGTTTAAAATTAAAATGAAGAGCTCTTCGCAAGGTTTTCGCCTTGAATTCAAATAAGAAATTGGTGATAACCGCCATACTGAGTATTGCTTTAAAGTAGCGTAACGCATAGCTGTGTACTGGGTGTTCGACAGGGTTTAAGATTAAACTAAAGAGCTCTTCACGAGATCTTCGCCAGGTGTTCGAATAATGAAATGGTGTTTGTGGCCGTAAAAAGCCGGACTTTCAAGCATCATAATGCATAGCTATGCACTGGGAGTTCGATACGTTTTCAAATAATAATGAACATCTGTTCACCAGGTCTTCGCCAGGTATTCAAAAACACAAATGGTGAATGCCGCCAAATTGAGACAATAATGGTAGAGGTCCACTACATGACGTTTTATGCCAAAATAAAACGTTGAGGAAAATATTTTATCAAGTTTTCACTATTAACATAAAAAAAGGAAAACACATTTCGCTCTTGGTGGGGCAATTTTGACCCCCGGGGCATAATTGGAACAATTATTGTAGAGGTTCACCAGACGAAGTTTAGTGCCAAATATCTAAGCTCTATGCCTTGTGATTTCCGAAGAAGTTTTTCCTTTCGGTTGCCATAGTAACCACAGTTAATCATGCGATTCTTGATTTAATCTTATAAGGTACAGATGTGATCTCTGTGTAGTAGGATGACGTATAAGCGACATTTAAAAGCGAGAAACTTCGAATAAACAATAAAATGACAAATAGTGAAACTGGAGAAAGATTTTGTATACTGAGCAATTTTGGTTATCCTAAATTGTTTTGTAAACAGTATTTTAACTTCAAAGCAAAGTTGATCAAAACCCCTTGCTCACAAAACATTCAATTTTTTATAATATAATTGATGATATTGAACATTTAGCGCACCGAAATTGTCGTGTTACTACTAACACTCATTCAGCTTATCGAGTTTCAACCTATATGTGTGTCAAGATGACCGCCCGATCGTTTATTGTTTTCAATGGTATTTTTACCTGCAGTAGATCGATAGACGTATTGCGTATTGATGGGCACTCATAAATAGGAAAGTAAGTTGTATCATTTTACAAGAGCTATTACCGTATAGCCTGTATCAAATAAGCAAGAATGACCAAATAGCAACGCTAGGCTTAACACGGTGTCTTGCCATGTTTTATGGATCGCGCTTGGTAAAATACTTTTTGTTGAAAACCAAAACAACACATTCGTGATCGAATTTCTTTTTTTTAGATTGTAATTTTAAATATAGGCGATGTTTTGCATATTGTTCCTTTAATGTTCATGGTTTAAGGCACCCGTTCAAACGAGCAAGGGTAAATAAGTATTTATTAAATCCAAAAGCATATATCCCTTTTTTCCAGAGACCCATTTTTCTGATTATTTAAATGGTTTACTCAATGAAGATTTTTCAAATTGGCATATATTTAACTCATTTGAGAATAGTAACAGAAAAGGAGTGTCTTTTTTGGATAAACAACAATTGAATGTCGATGTCATGAACTATTCACACGATGATAATAGGCAGGTACAATTGTATGAATATTGAAAAAGCAATGCATATTCATTAGTGAATGTTTATGCGCAAAATAATAAAACACTACGAATTACGTTTGTAAAAAATATTTCAGAATTACTTGGACAAAACTCTCAGGGCATCAAAGTAATAGGTGGTGAATTAAATGAAATAAACAAAGCAATTGATAGAAAAATCCACATGTAAAACTAAAATAAACATTAATCCCAACCTTCATATTTTAATTAAAACTAATAACTTAACAGAAACAACAGCAAAACTAAACATTTGGTCTTTAAATTACTTTATACAGATAAGCGTCAGGTTTAAACTACATGTTCTGACACAAACATGTTTCTTGACACCCGATTATCATAAGAGTTTAAAGAAATCAAAAGTACATGTATAACTACACTGTATCCATTCGACATCGCTTGGTTGCTTAAGAATACAGAAAACAGTTGTAGACTCTACCTTACGATGAGGTACAAACCAAATTTCTAGGTGTTGTTGCCGACATTTTAACCAAAGAACAAACATAAGTATTAAGTTTTGGACACGTGTACGTGATGTTAAAATACAAAAGCTTGTACCACTTGAGTATAACCATGACTTGACCTAACTATATATACATTTGAATATGCATTAAGTATTGACTAGGTTTTCCAATTACAATGAACAATTATTCATTAGCTTTCCGCATGTTCAAAGAAGTTTATTTAGTCTTCAAATAACAAGTCTGATAATTAAATACTCATATTACAAAGCATACCTGTATGTACATTGTGTTCGCAATCTTTACATACAACAAGAACTTTCTACAGAGGATGATGAAACATGCCCCCAATGGTGATTTGACATTTCAGATAGAGACCTGGGTCGTGCGGGCGACACTTTCTTAGATCTACTGTACCTCACATCTGTGCTAAGTTATTTCTAATTTCATTGGTGAATGACAAATTTACAGACTGAATACACTGAATAGGGAACAATCCTTAAAAGTTCAAGTTTGACATTGAACTTCGAGCTAGGGACCTGGGCTTTGCGTGCGACACTGACTGTCTTACTGTTGTACACAATTTTTGTCAAGTTATTTTAACATCAATTTGTTAATGACTAAGTCGTGGATCGGAAATGACGATAACTGCCCAATCATGATATATGAGGTTGAAATTATAAATGTGACCTTGACGCTTGAGCTAGGGACCTGCGTTTTGCGCAAAAATGTTTTTTTTTACAGTGATACCTTTGTTCCAAGTAAGTTTTAAATCAATCCATTATTGACCGGACATGTTTATCGATGCACAGTCCTTAACAATGACCTTGAAAGTCCAAGTGTGACATTGACTTTGCGCTAGGGACCTAGATCTTAGGCGCGACACTTACTGTGCTTTTTTATATGTGTACCCTCTTTATTAAGAAAACATTAGTGACAAAGATATGGACCGGACATGCATGTTAAAATGTTTTAAAATATTAGCTTGAAATGCTAAGTGTAACCTTTAATTAGAGCCAGTTTTAAAATAAATCCATTAATAATAACAAAAATGTGAACCAGGCATGCATGTAAATGCAAAATGCCTATAAAGGCACAATCATGCAATATGAGCTAAAAGTATTATTGTGACCTTGACCTTTGATTGATGGACCTAGGTCTTGCGCCCAACACTTTGTCATATTGTTCTTTACATTTGAGCTAAAATATTTAAAAATCCATGCATCAATGACAAAAATATGGAACGGTAATGCCTTTCAATGCGCAACCTTAAATATTCCATTGAAAGGCTAAGTGTGACTTTGACCTTTGAGATAAGAACCTTGGTCTTAAGTCCGTCACTTTGTCATCAGGTGATATACATTTGTGCCACATAATTTTAAAATCCATTTTAAAATGATAGATATTGATTGGTTACGCCAATCAGTGCAAAAGCTCGCTTGAAAGGCTAAGTGTCACCTTGACCTTTAAGTCTTGGGCGCTAAAAATCATCTTCCTGAGCTACACATTTGTAGCAAGTGTTTTTTTATCTTTCCATTAATAACACAGACATGAAATCGACGCTATTTTGTTGGCAGATGTTGAAATCGACAGCACAATCAAAAACTATAGGCATCTTTTTGGGGTCAAAAACGTAAAATGTTAACCGTCATAATTACCATTTTCTTCTTTTAATACATGGCAAACACCTGGTGAAAAGCTCCTCATTGTAATTTGAAAACGTATCAAACATCTGGCGCATAGATATACATTGTGATGCTTGAAAGCTCGGCTTTTTACTGCCGAAAAAACCATTAAACTATTCGAATACCTGGCGAAGATCTGGTGAAGAGCTGTTCATTGTAAATTGAAACCCTATCGAACACACAGTGCACAGCTATGCATTATGCTAATTAAAGCCAAGCTCAATACGGCGGTAATCACCATTTTCTTATTTGAATACCTGGCGAACACCTGGTGAACAGCCCTTCATTATAGTTTGATAACATATCGAACACCGATTGCATAGCTATGCATTGTGATGCTTAACAGTCCGGCTTTATACGGCCGCAATAACAAAACATTTCATTTGTCGAATAGCTGGCGAAGATCTGGTGAAGAGCTTTTCATTTTAATTTTAAAGGCTGTCGAGCACCAAGTACACAGCTATGCGTTCTGCTACTTAAAAGCACTGCTAAATACGGTGGTAATCACCATTTTCTTATTTGAATATCTGGCGAACACCTGGTGAACAGCTCTCTATTTTAATTTCAAACCCTGGCGAACACCCAGTGCACAGCTATGCATTAAGCTACTTCAAAGCACAGCTCAATACAGCGATAATCGCCATTTTTATATTTGAATACCTGGCGAACACCTGGTGAAGAGTTCTTCATTTTAATTTAAAACTTTAGCGAACACCAAGTGCACAGCTATACGTTAAGCTACTTGAAAGAACTGCTCAACACAGCGATACTCACCATTTTGTATTTGAATACCTGGTGAACACCTGGTTAACAGTTCTTCATTGTAATTTGAAAACGGATCGAACACTTAGTGCATAGCTATGCATTATGATGCTTGAAAGTCCGGCTTAATAAGGCCGCTAGCAACATTTTTTTATTCGAATACCTGGCGAAGATCCGGTGAAGAGCTCTTCATTTTAATTTTAAAACCTGTCGAACACCCAGTGGGCAGTTATAGGTTACGCTACTTTAAAGCACTGCTCAGTACGGCGGTATTCACCATTTTCTTATTTTAATACCTGGCGAAGACCTGGTGAAGAGCTTTTCATTTTAATTTGAAAACCTTTCAAATACCCAGTGCACAGCTATGAATTAAGCTTCTCAAATAAGTGATCAAATGATGCGTCCCCGGCTGAGCTCTCACGAAACATATTCCAAACAGACAAGGTCTGCGGTCATGCAACTCAAACAAGGCCCCATATTACGTTCCGTTCAATAAACGAAAGACATTCAGTGACAGGAGCTTCAGTACCGCTGGGCCAAGACTTTGTAATTCCTTGCTTCAGGATCTTGGACAATCGAATTCTTAGAATTTTTTAAGAAGAATTTAAAAACTTACCTTTTCGGTGATTTTTATGCACTTTTATGAGATTATGCCCGTTTATATATTTTAAACTGGTCTGTGTGAGGCGTTATATAGTCATGGCGCTGAGAATTATGTAAAGTTAGAAGTCATTGGGTCTATGACTCGTGAGCAGATATAATAATTTTTTTCATCAAAATGCCGTATATGGTTCAATGTTTTAACTAACCCCGATTTTATCTCTTTTACCAGGTTTATCATTGGTTTATTATTTATATATTGTTTAACTTATTTCATTTTCAGCTTATGGTATACGCAATTGCATATGCATTTTCAGAGTAATGGGTATAAGCAAATAAACAAGTTTCAAGTTTTAAGCTACTAAAAAGCAATGCTCAATACGGCGGGAATCACCATTTGCTTATTTGAATACCTGGCGTTCACCTGGTGAAGAGCTCCTCATTTTAATTTAAAGCCCTATCGAACACTCGGTGCACAGCTATGTGTTACGCTATTGAAAGCACTGCTCAATACGGCGAAAATCAGCATTTTTATTTGAATAAGTGGTGGTAACCTGGTTTACAGCTTTTCATTGTAACTTGAAAACGTATCGAACACCTAGTACATAGCTATGCATTATGATGATAGAAAGTCCTTCTGTATACGGCCGCAAACACCATTTAATTAATCGAATACCTTGCGAAGATCTGGCGAAGAGCTGTTCATTGTAATTTGAAACCCTATCGAACACCAAGTGCACAGCCATACGTTACGCTACTTGAAAGCACTGCTTAATACCGCGGTAATAACCATTTTTGTATTTGAAACCCTGGTGAACAACCCTTCATTGTCATTTTAAAACATATCGAACACCTAGTGCATAGCTATGCATTGTGATGCTTAAAAGTCCGGCTTTATCCGGCCGCAACAAAAATTCATCATTCGAATACCTGGCGATTTGCTGGTGAAGATCTGTTCCTGGTAATTTGAAACTCTATCGAACACCCTGTGCACAGCTATGCATTATGTTACTTGAAAGCTCTGCTCAATACGGCGGAAATCACCATTTTTTTCATTGAATACCTGGCGAACACCTGGTGAACAGCTCTTTGTTGTTATGTGAAAACGTACCGAACACCTAGTGCACAGCTATGCATTGTGATACATGAAAGTTCGGCTTTTTACGACCGCACATAACATTTTACTTTAAAGCACTGCTCAGTACGGCGGTAATCGCCATTTTCTTATTTCAATTCTAGGCGAAGGCCTGGCCAAGAGCTCCTCATTTTAATTTAAAACCCTGTCGAACACGCAGTGCACAGCTATGAATTAAGCGACTTAAAAGCATTGCTAAATACGGCGGTTATCACCATTTTCTTATTTAAATACGTATATGTTCTAATTGTTTACTTTTTAATAACAATTTCAGCTCCTATCATATGGTTTGTACAACATTACATTCCTGTAAACATGTTATATATTTATTAAGAATAATACTGTTTAAATGCGTTTCAAAAAAATGTTGCTTTTTTACCCGCCTCCAGTGGAATTTTAAATATCGCAAAGAAAACACGCACTGCGGTTCATGGGCATTTCATTCATTACCATAGTACTTCTATTTTTTATTTTTCTGCGCCGACGAAAAGTTACAAAGGAACAACGTTGTATCAGCATACATATAATGATTGACCTAGACTGAATAAAATAAAGTGAGCTATATTAAACAACAATGAGCAAGTAGTAATGACGTTGTAGCAGACGTTGATATTATTACCCTTTGTGTAAATACACATGTGTAAATAATTATATCCCGCATTGTTTCATTTTTACCCCAGGTGCCTGGTTGAAAAAAAACCCCACTAATTAGAGAACAGATTTACCATGTTCAATACAATTTATTAGACATCTTCACCATGTATATATAAAATGTCTGTTTTCTTACATCTTTACATCATCTGTTGTAAAAAGGGACTGTTTATATAATTGACATGATTGAAAAATAAACCTTACTCTAGGCAAACATATGATAGCACACACGAACTTTACACGCGCTTGCAAATTAATTTTAGGGGTTTAAGTGATTTGCTACAAGTCATGGTTTCCTTGCGGTGTGGCCAGTTTTGACTCTAAGGGACACGAATTTAATATGTTTTGCAGAGGATTAAAAAAACGAAGTTACACAACTCGTATTAAACCAATCAACCTTGAAGTTTCAGAGAAGTGTATTGCAATTACACATTAAAACTATATCTTAGACCTTGCCACTTATAAAAAAAGTATGCAGAGGAATAGAACGCTTTAAATCACATTGTATAAGCCCATGTGAGATTTAAATATGCAAAGTAAATTATGGATTCGACTTATTTACCGAGATACACGTTTCGATGAGCTTGAATGTATTTTCGCAACATTTTTTGTATGGCTGAATTCTAAAATATGATCATTGATTGTAGATTGCTTTCATGAAGTCGCAAATACGCTAGCATTAAGGTAAAACGGAGGACACATATCATAGTCACACAATTATCAGCGCCCTTTTCGTTCTTGTGGGTATATTTGCCGTTATTTCTTTCGTGTTAAATTAACATTAATAATGTGGTTGACAACCATAAAAAATCCCAAGAGGGACACATTTACCATTAGGAACGACAAAAAATGAAAATGTTACAATGCCGTGTAGGCACTATTTGTGTGTGTTTATTTGTATTTGTAATGAAGAAGGCTTATACAGAATGTGAATTTTGATAGAAACAAATTAAGTAAAAAGTCAGAAAAACCATAATTTGTAACGTGCTCATAACGTACTAGAAAGACGAAGAATTAACAGTAGACAGCAGACATCGCTTTAAACAACTGCACTATCATGACTATCGTGACGACTTTTGTCGAGTATGTGTCGTTTTATACAAACGAATAAACAACGCGATGGTTTGACACACTATTGATTGCAACCACTGTGCCATGAGTGTGTTCTATATCTAATATTTTCATGTAGGTAAGAATGCACTGTCCTCAATTTATGATTGATATGCAGACATTTATTGTTTGCTTATAGTTTGTTTTCTCTTTTTAATTTACTTACGTACTCCACGTCACTTACTTAGAGCTGAAACGAAACAATAACAACTCTTATGAAATACAGAAACAAAAACATTAAATTATGTGATATAATTGCAAAAATAATGGTTATATATATGACATAATGTTTCTTTGCCATTAACCGTCTTCGTATAATTGTTCAAACGATAGAACTAAACGGCTCATTAAGTGTAGTGAAATAGCATTACATCCCACAGGGTCTCGAAAGTGAGACTCCAAATTAATATCGATACAAATCATTCCGATTGTGTACTGGCCGGGAATTTATTCGTAATCGTTTGATTTGCGAACTTCTTCAAACCACACATACATTCAAATAATCGGATTACATAAACCATAGCCATCAACAAAAAACTTGTAATATGTGTTATGTTCTTTAGGCAGCTTGTTGCAGTTACATATATAATAACTGGTTACTGCCGGATAGTATATATCAGACGAGGCTTAGATTTAAATAACGGCGAGGCTTGTCGAGACGTTATTTTATTTATGCCTGATATATTGCAAAACTATCAGGCAATATTTTATTTTTCGGTTTATCATACCTCTACGTCCGTCATTTGATATCGAAAATAAAATATTATCGCTACGACGCGGGATTTTTTGGAAAAAATGAACAAGATTTGCCACGTTTTACGTGTTCATAATAACGTCATCAGCAGATGCACTTTATATGTATCAAATCTTTTTTGTACGTGTTTGTTGGTTTTTGTGACTATATTTCATCTCGGAATCAAATCATGTTTTTATTTAAATCTGATTTTATTTTCAACAAAAAATATTTCCTTATAGATTTTGCCGGGTAATATGACTTACGTCCAAATATTGACTAATATGACATCTTCCCGTCGAACTTATATATATATAAAAACAAGAGGGCCATATGGGCTTTGGTCGCTCACCTGAGTAGTATCTACGTTAAGCATTGGCTTAATGCTGTGTTGTGAAAAGAAAGGGTTTGCTTTATCAGCAGATATAAAATATGCGTGGTAAGTTGTTGTTTTTAAATTGTGTTTATGTGTTTTGAAATAGATATTTGTAGATAATTTAATATTTAAATAATCAGCAAAAGAAAATGACAGTACTTTTTTTTACTAATTGTTGTTTGGCGTTGAAATCACAGGTTAGTCATCACAGTATCTTTAGATATTATAGGGTATGAAAAGCTTTGCATACCGAACACACCTGGGTTTTTTCAATAGATGGGGTGTTTATTAAATAGGTGTTGTCTGCTAAAATAAATATGTGCATTTCTATAATAGATGTATATCAAAGTCAGTAATAAAGAAGTAAATGAGTATGAAAATATCTACAAGAAATTTAATATGGAGCTTATTTTAAGGTTTCAAACCTCTGACAGTTGATCGTTCTTATAATTAAACCATGTGCACTTATGTGCAAATACTGTAGAAATAACTAGAATAATTACATATTGTGGTATAAAACATAATTCCGTAAGATGATAACATAAAATATGTTCATTCAAAAGTAATGAGATTCTAATGGTGTTCTGTCACGACAATTCTTTTTGCGACATTATGAAATGACTCAA
This sequence comes from Dreissena polymorpha, assembly GCF_020536995.1. Classification (NCBI taxonomy): domain Eukaryota; kingdom Metazoa; phylum Mollusca; class Bivalvia; order Myida; family Dreissenidae; genus Dreissena; species Dreissena polymorpha. Next base: position 33,605,816 of record NC_068366.1, on the reverse strand, counting down.
ATACTTTGTCAGCATTCACTTCCCTGTGTATTTAGTTTTTGCATAAACTGTGTTTTCAATCATGGCATTACTTTCTAAAGAGTGTTGTGAATTATTTTTCTTAATAGTCTCGATTTTTTTCCGAAAAACTGTATTATGTTAGATAAAATACAAACGTTCAAACACAAAATACCTCATATTAACACGGGTTAGGCATACAGCATGAGGCGTTTAACTACAGAAACACGTATTCAAACACGGAACGTATACTATTCAATTTCAAAACCCTTGTTGTTGAAATACACTGTTTTTGCCCTTTTATTAGGATCTTTTATTTATGTTATTTCATCAAGAGATGACAATGACACGTGTGTTCCTAGTTGTTTTCCATTAATTAATTTTCATTTTCAATAAAGCAGCTGTGGATAGCAATAGTTTTATTCGTAGTAATTTTTAGCAAGAGTAATGATAGTTTCATCTTTTATTTAAATTTGTGATAATGTGATAGCTGAATTTTTTTTGGAAACGTGACGTGTTGATATAAATAACCCTAAACTTTATAATAAACCGGCGGAAAGTATAAACGTTGAGTGTCAATCTCTGAAACCCGAGCATCATGAACACCACATAAATCGTTACGCATGCGCAATATTAAACTACAAGGACTTCTCAGTAATAAAAAGTAATGTCCTTATAACACTAAAAGAGATGCAATATTGTCTGAGAATGCTTACTGATTACTGATTATTGAGAGAATAAAAGTCCATATATAGTGCGGCATGTTTTGATTTGAATTAGAGGGCACGATTTGTGGAGACCGAGAAGAGGCCACCATTATATGTGATTTCATACATGTGTTATTTGTAGATGGAATTTAGCAATTGCGTTACATAATTATGCATAATATGGAATGTGTTATTATATGTTGCAAATTGAATTATATTTGTACTAATTAAAGTGTAATGTGCAGTAAAGTCTATTTCAAAAGTGTTGTGCTGAAATTCAAGCCTTAAACATTTGTAATCTCAATTGCCATCTAACAGCTCTCTGATAGTAAGTTCTTAATTGTCACGATATAATTTGTCTTACTGAAACTTGGACACATATAGACTACCATAGATATAAACGGATACAGCGAACCTGTTAACACATACAGACGTTTGCAACACCGAAGAGCAAAACGCTCGAGTGGCGGTATTGTAATTTATATTAAAGACTCAATTCGTTAAGGTGTCAAATTAGTTAAACATGATATTGGTTGTATTGTTTGGCTTAAACTATATAAGTTATTTTTTTAATATAGAATCTAATGTATATCTATGTGTTGTATATATTGCACCTGAAAATTCCCCTCCTCTTTCTTTGTATTTACATGATATTTTTTCAATGTATTGAATATGAAGTTTTTTTCAATCCATAGATAAGGTATTTCTCACCGGAGACACACACTCGCGAACGGGAAATAAAGCAGATTATATCGAAAATGATAAGTATGTGAGCGCTATTGATTTTTGTTCTGACCCAGATTTTGAAGCCCTAATCCCACGACCAAATAGTGACCGGGTTACGAACCTATTCGGAGACTACCTATTAGATATGTGCAAAACTTCCAATATTCGTATCGTGAATGGGCGGTTACATAACGACCATAAAATAGGCAAGATAACGTGTTATACACACAACGGTGAAAGACTAGTGGATTATGTATTTACTGCGTGTTCTAATTGCAATTATATTGTAAATTTGACCGTTAACGAGTTTGCAGTATTCTCTAATCATGCGCCTCTTACATTTGATCTCCGCACGAATTACGCTGTTTCTGCAAGAAAAACTAATCCTATTATTATTTTTAATGGAAACCCGGAAACAAATGCGACTTTGTACGAGATGTTACGTAGGATGTCCATAATCTAGAACACGCGGTTTTATCGCAAATCTGATCCTGATATTCTGGTTAGCGAATGTTCAATTTATTTGAATTCAAAAGTAGAAAAATATTTTAAGCACATTGTTAAACCTGAAAATTAAGGATTTAAAGCAAGCAAATGATTGCAGAGAAAAAGGAATACAAATATAAGTGTAGAAAAATGAAATTAAAATACAACTATGATCTTAGGAAAACAATGAATAGAACGAGACGGAAATAATCCCGCGAATTTTGAAATTATTTCAACGTAAGACTACATAAAAAAACTCAGATACGATATCGTTAATCGAATTTCACGATTATTTCAGTAAATTACCAGACGATGGTGACGTAAATAAAAATTCGTTTGATTTCAATACATTCGTATATGAATATGGTAATAGACTAAACACAGAACCTTCGTACCCCGAACTCGATAATCCAATATCGACAGAAGAAATGATAAAGGCAACAAAACGGTTTGAAAACAACAAAGCTCATGCGCGTGACTATATTATATATGAATATTTTACTAAAACAATACATGTCATCGTCAGACCATTAGAACTATTGTATAACTACATACTTAATAAAAGCGTTTTCCTCGCAGCTGGGCATCCAGTATCATATAGTAACAATACATAAACGTGGAAACATATCAGACCTAAATAACTTTCGGAGAATAACCTTTATAAGATTTTTTTGCAAAATTGTTTACAAGCATATTAAATGAACGCCTTCAACAATGGTCAGAAACAAATGACAAACTGAAGGATGCACAAATCGGCTTTAAACCTAATTGTAGCACGGTCCATGCAGTATTTGTTCTTAATGCACTTATAGAAAACCAGTTTCAAAATAAAGATAAACTATAGTGTTGTTATATTGAATACCGGAAGGCATATGACGTCATAAATCGCGGTCAAATGGAGTAAATTGATAAATGTGGGCATCGACGGTAAACTTTTACCACTAATTCAATCAATCTACGTTGAAGTAAAATTACAGGTCAAACACATAGGTAGTTTCTCATACATATTCAATAGAAACGTCGGCCTTTCTCTCTTTGTTAACGACATCTAATTCGATTTGCAAAATGGAATAAACGCCGGAATAACACTATATAAAATATCGATATACATATATTATTATTTGCTGACGACGCGGCTTTATTTTCTGAAACCCAGGAGGGTCTTCTTAAATCATTAATCAATTTAGAAACCTACTGCTTTAAGTGCAATTTAACGGTAAACATTGGCAAAACAAAGATCATGTTATTCCGTAAAGGAGGTACAATCAGTAAAACTTTGAAATGGACATATAAGGTTAAGAATTTCGGAAACAAATTGTTCTTTCACAGAGATAGAAAATGAACGCAAAAATAACACAAACAAGTGGTCATCAAAAGTACGAGACATTCTTAACCAAACCGGTTTAAGTGATTTATGGCTATTCATAAAATTTGTGAACTTTAATCAATGTATCCTGTCACTTAAAACAGATTACGAGACAAATATATCACATCATCTAGTTCAATTATTTTATATACGGAATTGAAACCAGTATTCAAAAGATCGGCGTATCTTGATATTGGTTCATGTTGTATTTTATTCCTTTTGAAATCGATCTTTCTTCGAAATGATGTATGTTTTGTATTTAATTGAAAAGCATGCTGCTATTGCTGTTATATGAACTTTATATATGCTTAAGTCAAAGTAAACTACTCTGTTCTGTTCATAAATGTCAAACATTGTTTAATAATTAGAGTGTGTATCGCACGTTATCGTTTTTTACAAAACATAACACTCATCGTCGAAATTAAACTTTAAAGTGCAATACAAAGATACTATCAATTCGATACATTCCAATTAAATTAATATTTTGTTGAGATGCAGCATTGAGATGGACTTAAACACTTAATGCGGTACGTTCAAATACGTAAATACAATATTCAACTTAAACACTTCCTGATTTTATAATATGACATCATATATTTCCTATTCCATATCAGGAGAACCAATTCAGGAAGGAGAAATAATAAATTGTGAATGTTCTATTGGTATCCATATACATTATTGAAAAAGCTAATAACTTATTTTGGGTATATGTGCATATCGATGGCAATTTTGCTGTTTATAGAGTATTGACATGTGTTATTGAAACAATACATATTCCATAATTTTACGCGTAAAAATATATTCATAATAATGAACAAAAATATAAATGCTGACATGAATTATTATACACATGCCTCCAATGGTATTTGCAATCACAGCTATGAAAAATTGCACACTTCAATACAATTTCTTTCACACCACAAACCTGTTACCAAATTCAACCGCACGTTATATATATATATAGCCTCATTATGAGCTCTAATGAAATAGCAGAATACATCGCAAATAAAGGATTTCTTTTATATTGATTTTAAAATAATTCATACATACTTTTGATAAGCTTGAACATGTTTTCGCAGCAAAATATTATGGCTGATGATGTTCACAAGCATTATGGCTTGCTGTCAGGTTTGAAAAAAGGTGCAAAAACGCCAACATGAACATAAAATGGACAATACATGTCATATTAGCGTTTAGATGTCCTTAATTTTCGTCTCGAAATGTTAATTTGGCGTTCATTTGTGTTTGCATGTTGAAGATTTAGAGGGAAGTTCGTCAAACGTAACAACAAGCCAGAATGACAATTTCGCGGGATGTTTAAACACTTTATAACAAAGTCAGTTAAATATTGCTAATTCAGTGTGTCATTCTTTTTTAAATACGTTTTTATCAACGTATAAGCATATTATTTAGAAATCGATATAAGATCATATCTTGGTGAAAAACATGCTACACCCTCTATGAATAATATGGATGAAGTCACTGCTACTTTTACGCGACCTTCCACGACGCCTGGATTTGTTTTTATTAATCTGTCAGACATTTGTTAATTCGAGTATTACATACATCATTTCATCAATGACTTCAAAATACCACTCTCTTAGTAACTTTCACATTCGTGGTTTGTTCCATTGTATACTGTTTTTAAAATCGTTTTTGCTGTAATGCCACTTGTAAGATAACGCCAACAAAACAAACTTCAACTGTTCTGTTCAACGTAGTTGTTTTTTAATTTGAACGGGTATCATTCGAAAATCAGTGCAGCAACTAATAAATTCCGCTTATCTTCTTCCGACGTTGCCAATAAATAAGTACTTTAACTGACTGTTTGTTTTCATTTGCGTCAAGTATATTTATGAGATCATCATCTTGAAATTGTCTACGATAACGTCATAATAATAACAGGCGACTACGAAGAATAATAAACTGGAAGAAAACCAATGTGTTTATATTTTAACGTGCATCGGGTATTGATGTCTTAGTATCAATAATATCAATTTAAATAAAATCTTTGACATACTAGATACAATGTTTATTAGAAATGCGAAAGAAAAAATCTTAGCTTTAGATTTCTTGCTTCTAAAGCATTTCTTTATTTGTTTTGGTTAGCCCTCGTTTATCGACCAGAACGACACAAAAACTTAAAATTCCAATATGGCAATAAAGTTATGAGATTGTGTACTTATAAGCCTGCTAAGCCTCGGTAACAAATGACAGAGTATGACTGACCTTAGTGGTACAATTCAAAACATAAAATGAAGTTAGATATGTCTGAATTGGGTCAAGTTCGGAATGCATTCGTTCACATTTGGGGATATTCAGGTCAGGTAAACATGTTAAATAGATAATAACTATGCTGAGTAAGGGTGGAAATAGTGTGATAAAGTTGTGTGTATGAAGCTTAATTGTAAAATTGAGTTGGGACTTGTCGGCTCATGGTCACTGTTTATAAAAAATAGAAATACGCTAACCGCTCAGTAACATGACTTTGGTTAGAGATATGTGCTGCTTTAGTGTGTATGTAGCATACATGCAGACCCGTCTCGGGAGTGCATTTCAGGTAAGTAACGGCAAATACAAGATTAATTACTTCTATGAAAATGATAATCAGGTTAAGCTCAATATCTCGGGTTTGGATGGGCGTTTCACGCTAAACATTATTGTGCGTCGATAGCGAATATGCACCACTGCATTGGGATAGAAAGTTTCGCTACTTTAAAAACAAGTAAAACTTCGAATAAAGTGCTCTCGTTGAACGGCCGAGTTTCTCGTTGTGATTGATACATTTGGAGATTAAAATGTTCATAATCTAATTAACTATTACATACATGTGTGCAAGTTTTTCAAAATCTGAATGACATCACTTTTACACTTTGCTGTAAAGCGGTAGACTAGTCAAGCTTAGCTGTCTTAGGACTTTTCTTTTTACACAATGGACTCTATTACTTGAATTTCAACGTAAAGTGCACATTTAATTGATATGCAATTTTCGCCTGGTTCTCTTAATTGTAAAACATTTCCGTCAAAGCTGTTTAAAACATGTGCTTTTATTTGTATTTCAACACAAAACAACAATTGTGCACAGTTGCTTTTGTAGTAAGGTTAAACTAGTACATGTTAATTTTTGTGAGATTGAAATGTGTTTGGTATGATTATTTTTCTCTAATGTATTTTAATTCGAGAAACAAAGGTAGGAATTCAATGATTTCGATGTGTAATGACTAATGCTAAAATGCTTCGTCTGCAATTAATTGAATCGTGGTTAGGATGATTTCTCAAGCTCATAATATTACTGATTTACAGAAATATAAACAATTTTGCGCTGTCGATATAAAATGCAGAATATAAACATATGAACCTTTTTGTTATGTATTTAGAATATAACACCGTCTTATTTCTTTAAACAAATATTTATCATATTATAAATAACTATGAAGACAACGGTATAAAATAATAAATTCATTTGATCAAAATTTATATTACATACGTGGATGTTTAAAAAATTTAAAATACGCGAAAACTTCGCTTTCGTTAAACCTAATATACAACGGTATGTGCATTTAAATGAATTATTTCAGGAATATCATGTAACATATTTAACATGTTTAAAATACTTACGTTTCGAAGCTGAAATTGAACTCGGAACTGAAATTGAAAAGACGACATATTAGATGTTGACACCCAAAGAAACATAGTTAATACATCTTTAATAAGAATTGTTAATTATTTTAATTACCAGGGAATTGTCATGTCCAGCGGTGAATCATTATGCCCGCAACAAAATCACTGTATGGCAAAGCTTTAAAAGCGATGCATTCTTTTTTCACCTTAACAAAAGACATTTTATTTTTCAAATTCTTATTTTGAATATTAATTTCACTCAGAACTTCTTGATGACTCGAACATATCAACAACTGATACTCCAAGTATATTTGACACTCTCCTTCAGTTACTTAAAACACAGCCAAATCGCTCCCTTTGTGCGTCTCTAAACATTAACAATGTTCAAAATAAGTTTAAACATATCCAAGAACTATTCATCCAAAATATTGTTGACCATTTGTTTTATGAGAGACCAAGATAGATGATTCCTCTCCAAATGCACAGTTTGCGGTGGATAACTATCACTTATGGAGAGCGGACTGGACAGCCAGTGGTGGAGGAGTAATGGCATACTTGCAGTCAGACAGGATAGCCAGTGGTGGAGGAGTAATGGCCTACATGCGGTCAGACAGGACAGCCAGAGGTAGAGGAGTAATGGCATACATGCGGTCAGACAGGACAGCCAGTGGTGGAGGAGTAATGGCATACTTGCAGTCAGATAGGACAGCCAGTGGTGGAGGAGTAATGGCCTACATGCGGTCAGACAGGACAGCCAGAGGTGGAGGAGTAATGGCCTACATGCGGTCAGACAGGACAGCCAGTGGTGGAGGAGTAATGGCATACTTGCAGTCAGATAGGACAGCCAGTGGTGGAGGAGTAATGGCCTACATGCGGTCAGACAGGACAGCCAGAGGTGGAGGAGTAATGGCATACATGCGGTCAGACATTGCTGGGGATAGGGTATGGGACATGGAATTTAAAGACATTTAATCAATATCTGTAGAAGTAAATGTAAATAGGTCAAAATGGATAGAATATGGAGCATACAAACCACCATCTTTATCTGATGTAACATTTCAGAACATTTTTAATATGACTATTGATAAAATACTGTCTAAACTGATTATTGTATTTTTAAATAGGGGATTTAAATGATATGTTTCAGGTCGAGAAATGTCAGCCTTTTTTGAACTCATGTGATATTTTTGAAAATATTTTAAAGAAACCTACTTGTTTGACAAAAAAGGTAAACCAATACTTTTAGATCTTATTTTAACCAACTGTAGTTCTTTTACTAGTAGTACATGTAATTTTAATTGCGGTTTAAGTGATGTTCATAATTTTTTTGGAGCACAATTTAAACATGAGGTACCACTACTAAAGAAACGTTTTTGTACGTACAGAAGCTTTAAAAAAAATGAGTTTTTATATTCGTTGCGTGTAAAATACCATATACTGATGAACAAAATATCGAGTTTGGAGGGGTGGTAAAAACAAAATACGTAAACAGAATCGATCAAAAAGTAAACTGGTAATCACCGATGTACGTGAGGCAAAATCTTGTGTTAACGATTGGACTATCGCTTAGATCAATTAAGTTGATTCAAAGAGAAAGAGATCAGGCGTCCTCTATGTGATCTTTTTAATGAAATGTTTGTACTCTTGATTTCAGAAGAATTTTGCATGTTTTGTCGATTAAGTGTTTCACAGGGTTGTGTATTTTTTGGTAATTACCCATCAATTGCAAACACACATTGTCTTTCTGAAGATAAATGTGTTAACACAAATGTTTTGCTTCATAATTAGCAAGTTGCACAGTCTGTTACGCAAATGTTCGAAACCCGATTCATAACGACTCTGATATGTAGCTGTATTTAAAAACAATATTTACTTTATACATTTTTAATAAATACTCGAATTAAGTTTATAAGTAATTAAAGCAAGGGATTATCATTTTTAGTGATTTATAGCAACTATCAATTAAAGTTCTGTATTACCATCATACAACAGCTCTCTATAAGTAAGAGAAAATTGGCATTATGTCAAACGAATTAATGTCTCTTCATTTTAGTCTGGTAATGCATTAACACTGTCTTAAAAACGAAAGCTTTAACATTTATTAGGTTGGCCTAAAATCATTCTGACACAAGATAACCAAGTTTCACTATTACTATTTAATGAAAACTGCCACACCTCCTGGTGGCCATGTTTTTTTTTAATAATCCGAACATTCTTTGATCTCAGCCGAGAAATCATTATAAGAAAAGTTATGAACAAGTTTCATGAACATGGACTATAAATTAGACATCAAGAGTGTAAAAAGGGTTAAACTATAGTCATATAAAGACAAAACTCCTCCGCCCTCTGGCGGCCATGCTTTTCAATGGACCAGAACCCTGTTCAAACTCTGCTCATATATATATATATATATATACATATATGACTTCGTGAGTTTTTTCACGTTTTTCAAAATTTCATCTAGATTGTTTCCTTTTATGAATCAGTTTCATACTCGACCAAGGTATCATTGGGACTAATGTCTTAGTATTTAAATAACTATTACTTATTACGCACATACGAAAAGGGTTACTATATGAACAGTTCATTCATAATGACATATATATAATGACATTCAATGCAATATGAAGCAGACGGGAACGATTTGAATACCTCATCATGAGCTGTTATGAAATAGACATAATAAATCGCAAATTAAGGATTCCTGTTATATTGATTTTAAAATAATTCATACATACTTTTGATAAGCTTGAAAATGTTTTCGCTGCAAAATATTATGGCTGATGATGATCACAAGCATTATGGCTTGCTGTCAGGTTTGAAAAAAGGTGCAAAAACGCCAACATGAACATAAAATGGACAATACATGTCATATTATCGTTTAGATGTCCTTAATTTTCGTCTCGTAATGTTAATTTGGCGTTTGATTGTGTTTGCATGTTGAAGTTTTAGAGGGAAGTTCGTCAAACGTGACAACAAGCCAGAATGACAATTTCGCGGGATGTTTAAACACTTTATGACGAAGTCAGTTAAAAATTGCTAATTCAATGTTTCATCCTTTTTTAAATACGTTTTTATCAACGTATAAGCATATTGTTTCGAAATCGATATAAGATCATATCTTGGTGAAAAACATGCTACACCCTCTATGAATAATTTGGATAAAGTCACTGCTACTTTTACGCGCCCTCTATGACGCCTTGCTTTGTTTTTATTACTTTGTCAGACATTTGTTAATTCGAGTATTACATACATCATTTCATCAATGACTTCAAAATACCACTCTCTTTGTAACTTTCACATTCGTGGTTTGTTCCATTGTATACTGTTTTTAAAATCGTGTTTGCTGTAATTCCACTTGTAAGATAACGCCAACAAAACAAACTTCAACTGTTCTGTTCAACGTAGTTGTTTTTTAATTTGAACGGGCATCATTCCAAGATCAGTGCAGCAACTTACAAATTCCGCTTATCTTCTTCCGACGTTGCCAATAAATAAGTACTTTAACTGACTGTTTGTTTTCATATGCGTCCAGTATATTGTTTAGGTCACCATGTTGAAATTGTCTAAGATAACGTAATAATAATAACTGAGTAAGGGTGGAAATAGCGTGATAAAGTTGTGTGTATGAAGCTTAATTGTTAAATTGAATTGGGACTAGTCGGCTCATGGTCACTGTTTATAAAAAAATAGAAATACGCTAACCGCTCAGTAACATGACTTTGGATAGAGGTATGTGCTGATTTAGTGTGTATGTAGCATACATGCATACCCGTTTTCGGGAGTGCATTTCAGGTAAGTTACGGCTAAGTCAAGATTAATTACTTCTATGAAAATGATAATCAGGTTAAGCTCAATATCTCGGGTTTCGATGGGCGTTTCACGCTAAACATTATTGTGCATCGATAGCGAATATGTACCACTGCCTAGGAATCGTAAGTTTCGCTACTTTTAAAACAAGTAAAACTTCGAAAAACGTGCTCTCGTGTAACGGCCGAGTTTCTCGTTGTGATTGATAAATTTGGAGATTAAAATGTTCATAATCTAATTAACTACTACATACATGTGTGCAAGTTTTTCAAAATCTGAATGACATCACTTTTACACTTTGCTGTACAGCGGTAGACTAGTCAAGCTTAGCTGTCTTGGGACTTTTCTTTTTCCGCAATGGACTGTATTACTTGAATTTCAACGTAATGTGCACATTTAATTGATATGCGATTTTCGCCTGGTTCTCTTAATTGTAAAACATTTCCGTCTAAGCTGTTTAAAACATGTGCTTTTATTTGCAAATGCACAGTTTGCGGTGGATAACTAATACTTATGGAGTTCCATAACGCTTTCCCAGGCTTTTCGTTTGTCCGAACCAGTGAGGGAAACGGACAGATCACCCTCGAGCACGTCAAACTTGTTTTCATACACGGAAACGAGCGTTTCAAACTCGTTTATTGACCAATTCGTTTTCTTTTTCTTCGTTTACACATCCATAGTAACGATTGTTTACAGCGAGTATATACGATCTTGTCAAATATTTATTAATGAATATAAAATGTGTAAAAAACTTATGAAACATATATTTTTATATCAATTTAAATAAAAGTTAAGAAGAACATATGCCTAAAAATGCTTAATAAACCAGATATTTAATTCTGAAACTGAAAAAGGCTGTGCAGTCGAATTCGCCAGCATGTAAATCATGCATGTACGATGAGAATCTAAATTTAGTTTAACGGTTTATTTTAAATTCCTGCAACGATATCTTTTCATACGACACACGAACACTAACTAAAAAGACGAATGCTT